>NC_048299.1:180357568-180374117 GCF_013100865.1 Trachemys scripta elegans
TATATGCATCCGAAGAAGTGGGCTGTAGTCCACGAAAGCTTATGCTCTAATAAATTTGCTAGTCTCTAAGGTGCCACAAGTACTCCTGTTCTTCTTTTTGCGGATACAGACTAACACGGCTACTACTCTGTAACCAAATGTGATGGAACATGCAAAGGATCATGCCTTCATGTGAGAACTAAGCAGCAGAAGCAGATGAGCTCTTGAGAAACAATGATCCTGGAATACAGAAATTAATGATATAATAATACAGTGGTATAACCAGAAATTCTTCTGAATAGACTTTTTAAAAGATTTTCATGAGGTATCAGCTGCTGTTTGTAATTCTTTTCTTAATGCTGTCTTCAGAGTATGCCATATCAAAATATACACCTCTGCTGCTTTATTTATATTCAGCATACTTAAAATCAAGACAAAATAGGCTTTATACGTAGAACCAAAATAATCATAAGAGCATCTAGAAAGGGTTTGAAAAGACTCACATTCACAGATAAAGGCAGCAGTCTGTTAGCAAGTGTTTTGTTTCCTTTGCCAAATCAATGATTGATTGAGTTCATGCATTTTTCCTTATCAATATTGTTGTAACTGGTTAAACAAAAAGCAGGCACGTCATCATTCACCAATTTAAGACATATTTATTTATTGTGCAATAAACTAGCTGTTTGTCTTCAGTCTCTTTCAGCCTTCTGTTTTGTGGCAAATCATCCATAATCACTGGGGTCTTTACAATATTTCTAAACAAATGCAAAGTGTGGGCTCCAAATGTTATGTTTAAGAGTGATGCCAAATCTAGGCAGTTAAACAAAATAAATTATTGTGTAAAAATTAAAAAAAAGCCAGAGATGAATACTGAGATGAAACGAAGTGGTTTGACAAACTTCACAAACTTCTGAACTTGGATATATTTGGAAGCATATGAGTGATTTGAATGTGATATTTCACTGAGCTCCGCACAGATGGGTGTTACCATCTTTGTGGATGTTTTAATTTCCAAAACTCCAATGCTAGAAAAGAAATATTTTTCCTGCATTGGTCAAGTCTGACTGACTAATATTGTAGGCCAAATTTTGTCATTGGCTAATCCTATTTAAACCCATTATAGTAAACAATATCCATGGGGTTGCACTGGTGATTTTGGGGGAAGAATTTGTCCCTGTGGCTCTATCACATTCAGGGAGAGTTGCCATCCATGCTGATATTTTTGGGACAGTCTGATGTTTATGGCTCTGCCCCATATCCTGCGAAGCTAACTTACAGTGTAAATGTTTCAAATTCACATGATTTTCTACATCATGATGTTGCTTTGCCACATGTTAACTTGACAATGTGACTTGAAGGTCAATCCAACTCCCACTGAATTCAATGGGAGTCTTTCCATTGACTTTAGTGGGAGTGGCATCAGACTCTTGATGATATTACATTGTCACTTCTCAGCACAACATCAAGATGCTTCAGTTCAAATATTGTGACACAGTGGTGCAAAGATGTTCCTATGTAGGACACAGTTACGAATATGGAACTCTATCCTATGACATAAAATATCAATGGTTTGGCATCAACTCACGTTGCACTGACTTCATTTTCATCAGGAGGGAGGATTTAGATTAGATGGTGCTCACAGCAGGGACAACAGAAAGGTGGGGAAAATGTGAACACTGAAATGAAATGTAGTGAATGTAGATACAGAAAGTGGGCTGTAGTCCACGAAAGCTTATGCTCTAATAAATTTGTTAGTCTCTAAGGTGCCACAAGTACTCCTGTTCTTCTTTTTGCGGATACAGAATGTGAAATTCTATTGGTGTGGCCAGACAGAATAACCCTGAGAAACCAAGGCAAATTTCTGACAACCTACTTTATGTAAAGAATTTTTAATTTTACGTACTAGCGCTGGGGTTCTGGATTGACTACACTGATTTCCTCTCTTTGTGTCAATCGTCTCCCTGATCAAAGTCCTCTGAAGTTCCTGGTTCCTTCCTGCTCTGTTATCATCAGTACATATAAGCTGTGCAAGCTGCTGTGCTCTGTTCAGCCATCTAAGTCATACATGATCCAGCCCACTGCTCTCGCTGGCAGTTATCATTGTGTCAGAAACTACAATAATTGAAGTAGTCTTTTAATATATATATATATAATAAATATCCACTATAGCCTATTCAATGACAGGCAAATCAATTATCCCTTTAGAGGACTTTTAAAGTGACTTCATAGATGAGGTCTTCTTCTCTGCTAGTGAGTGGGGGATGCTATTCTTCCTTGAAAAGCTCAGTTAATGAAAAATCGCTTCCTTTTTTTTATTCATTGTCAAAATCCACAAGGCTGCATTTTCCTCTCAGCAAGTCAAAATGCAATTATCCACTCCGTTCTTCTGTCTTACAGGCAGGAATCACGGCAGCATTTCTCACGTGTTACAAGGCTTCTGTAGAAGGGTGAAGGGAAAGTTAACCTCTTTCCTGTTCTGTGGACATGCTAAATATACAGCAAATATAAATAATAATGAATCTGTCTTCACACAGAAATTGGACAGTGGCTGAGGGGAGCACTGGAAAGCGTCATGCTCTGTGTGCAGATGGTCACTGATTCAAAACCTGACTAATTCTGTTGCTCAGTAGGTGAAAATGTTCTCTCAAAGGACGTAGTACAGTCTCCATTTCTTGAAATCTTTAAATCAAGATGAGCTGCCCTTCCGTATATGGAAGTCCCCCAAAATATTGCACATGGGATGCTCAACTGAACCCCCTCATGTCCATCCCCTCCCCCAGGGCTGTCTTCCGACCGTCTCCCCACTGGCTCCCCATGCAGGCATTCACCCCATTGTCTGTACTTGTAGAAAGCCTTGAGGCTGTTGCTGAGGGAGTCTTACAGGCAGAGCAGAGGGGACTCTGGCTACTGGAATCAGGGTGGGGCCAGGTAGGCCCCAGGGGAATCTCTGGTGCAAGAGCCAGCCCCACAGCAGCAACAGAGAGGAGCAGCACTGGCCACCCCACTGCTCACTCACATCTGGCTCTGGCATGATGCAGGGGTGTGTGGGGTGAGTTGGTAGAGCCAAAACTGAGTGAGTGACATTGCGAAATGGTGCCCAGGGGTTACAGCGCTGCTCAGATTTGGCCCCATAGTCCCTCCATCATGGCAGACTGTGGGGCCAAACCTGAGTGACCAGTGGGGTGGCCAGTGCTGCTCCTCCTCACTGCTGCCTTGAAGCCAAGGCCGGCGCAACCCATTAGGCAACCTAGGCGGTCACTTAGGTGCTACAATTTGGGGGGCGGCGACCGGGGCGGTATTTTGGCAGCGGGACCTTCTGCTGCCTCTGGGGGGGGCGGCATTTTGGGGCGGGACCTTCCGCTGCCTAGGGCGGCAGAAAAGCTGGCGGCGCTCCTGTTTGAAGCCAGCTACTGCACCAAGGGTTCCCCTGAGGGGCTGCTCAGCCTCGCCCTGCTTCCAGCAGCCTGGCTGACGGTGGTATGCCCCGTGCATAATGTGTGTAAGGCTGCAGGTGTAACCCACACACCTCCTGGGTGTGGTGTTCCTGTCCCATTTAGTGGCACTAAGACCACTTAGAGCATTGGTTCTCAAACTTTTATACTGGTGGCCTCTGAGTGCGACCACCCTAATAAATTAAAAATACCTTTTTATATATTTAACACCATTATAAATCCTGGAGGCAAAACGGGGTTTGGGATGGAGGCTTACAGCTCGCAACCCCCTGAGGGGTCCCAACCCCCAGTTTGAGAACCCCTGACTAAGGGCTTGTCCGCACTTATATTTTATTGTGCTCTAACTGGCGCTAGTGTAGACAGGCTCCAAGTGCTGGGAGCCGCGCTCCCAGTGCTCGGAGCTAATCCCCTCGTGGAGGTGGATTACCGTTCCCGCGACAGCACTTTGAAGTTTCCAGTGTAGCCATGCCCTTAGAGAGACAGAGAGAGAGATTAATGAGTCTGCTCTACAGCCTTAGCTAAGAGCCATGTGGCTTTCAGCTCATGCATTAGAGCAGGGGTCAGCAACGTTCGGCATGCGGCTCGCCAGGGTAAGCACCCTAGTGGACTGGGCCAGTTTATTTACCGGCTGACGCGGCAGGTTCGGCCGATCGCGGCCCCCACTGGCCGCGGTTCGCCGTCCCGGGCCAATGGGGGCGGCAAGAAGTGGCGCGGGCGAGCGATGTGCTGGCCGCGGCTTCCCGCCGCCCCATTGGCCCGGTACGGTGAACCGCGGCCAGTGGGGGCCGCGATCGGCCGAACCTGCCGCGTCAGCAGGTAAATAAACTGGCCCAGCCCACCAGGGTGCTTACCCAGGCGAGCCGCGTGCCGAACGTTGCCAACCCTTGCATTAGAGGCTCCTACACAGAGGTCCCTGGTTCAATCCCACCTCTTGATGACCAGGGTCTGTCGGTGTTACACGGGCACTATTGCTTCTGAAAGATATGCTTTAGTCAAATGTAGGTTATTGGGCTCAATACAACATAATAACATAAGAACATAAGAAAGGCCGTACCGGGTGAGACCAAAGGTCCATCTAGCCCAGTATCCTGTCAACCGACAGTGGCCAATGATCAAGTTATCTCTCTCCTGCCATCCATCTCCACCCTCTGACAGACAGAGGCTAAGGACACCATTCCTTACCCGTCCTGGCTAATAGCCATTAATGGACTTAACCACCCTGAATGTATCCAGTTCTCTTTTAAACTCTGTTATAGTCCTAGCCTTCACAACCTCCTCAGGTAAGGAGTTCCACAAGTTGACTGTGCGCTGCGTGAAGAAGAACTTCCTTTTATTTGTTTTAAGCCTGATACCTATTAATTTCATTTGATGACCCCTAGTTCTTGTATTATGGGAATAAGTAAATAACTTTTCCTTATCCACTTTCTCCACATCACTCATGATTTTATATACATCTATCATATCTCCCCTTAGTCTCCTCTTTTCCAGGCTGAAGAGTCCTAGCCTCTTTAATCTCTCCTCATATGGGACCCGTTCCAAACCCTTAATCATTTTAGTTGCCCTTTTCTGAACCTTTTCTAGTGCCAGTATATCTTTTTTGAGATGAGGAGACCACATCTGTACGCAGTATTCGAGATGTGGGCATACCATCGATTTATATAAGGGCAATAATATATTCTTAGTCTTATTCTCTATCCCCTTTTTAATGATTCCTAACATCCTGTTTGCTTTTTTGACTGCCTCTGCACACTGCATGGATATTTTCAGAGAACTATCCACGATGACTCCAAGATCTTTTTCCTGATTAGTTGTAGCTAAATTAGCCCCCATCATATTGTATGTATAGTTGGGGTTATTTTTTCCAATGTGCATTACTTTACATTTATCCACATTAAATTTCATTTGCCATTTTGTTGCCCAATCACTTAGTTTTATGAGATCTTTTTGAAGTTCTTCACAGACTGCTTTGGTCTTAACTATCTTGAGCAGTTTAGTATCATCTGCAACTTTGCCACCTCACTGTTTACCCCTTTCTCCAGATCATTTATGAATAAGTTGAATAGGATTGGTCCGAGGACTGACCCTTGGGAAACACCACTAGTTACCCCTCTCTATTCTGAGAATTTACCATTAATCCCTATCCTTTGTTTCCTATCTTTTAACCAGTTCTCAATCCATGGAAGGACCTTCCCTTTTATCCCATGGCAGCTTAATTTACATAAGAGCCTTTGGTGAGAGACCTTGTCAAAGGCTTTCTGGAAATCTAAGTACACTATGTCCACTGGATCCCCCTTGTCCACATGTTTGTTGACCCCTTCAAAGAATTCTAATAGATTAGTAAAACACGATTTCCCTTTACAGAAACCATGTTGACTATTGCTCAACAGTTTATGTTTTTCTATGTGTCGGACAATTTTATTCTTATCTATTGTTTCGACTAATTTGCCTGGTACAGACGTTAGACTTACTGGTCTGTAATTGCCGGGATCACCTCTAGGGCCCTTTTTAAATATTGGCATTACATTAGCTAACTTCCAGTCATTGGGTACAGAAGCTGATTTAAAGGACAGGTTACAAACCTTAGTTAACAGTTCCGCAACTTCACATTTGAGTTCTTTCAGAACTCTTGGGTGAATGCCATCTGGTCCCGGTGACTTGTTACTGTTAAGTTTATCAATTAATTTCAAAACCTCCTCTCGTGACACTTCAATCCGTGACAGTTCCTCAGATTTGTCACCTACAAAAGCCAGCTCAGGTTTGGGAATCTCCCCAACATCCTCAGCCATGAAGACTGAAGCAAAGAATCCATTTAGTTTCTCCACAATGACTTTATTGTCTTTAAGCGCTCCTTTTGTATCTCGATCATCAAGGGGCCCCACTGGTTGTTTAGCAGGCTTCCTGCTTCTGATGTACTTAAAAAACATTTTGTTATTACCTTTGGAGTTTTTGGCTAGCCGTTCTTCAAACTCCTCTTTGGCTTTTCTTATTACATTCTTGCACTTAATTTGGCAGTGTTTATGCTCCTTTCTATTTGCCTCACTACGATTTGACTTCCACTTTTTAAAGGAAGTCTTTTTATCTCTCACTGCTTCTTTTACATGGTTGTTAAGCCACGGTGGCTCTTTTTTAGTTCTTTTACTGTGTTTCTTAATTTGGGGTATACATTGAAGTTGGGCCTCTATTATGGTGTCTTTAAAAAGCGCCCATGCAGCTTGCATGGATTTCACTTTAATCACTGTACTTTTTAACTTCTGTTTAACTAACCCCCTCATTTTTGCATAGTTCCCCCTTTTGAAATTAAATGCCACAGTGTTGGGCTGTTGAGATGTTCTTCCCACCACAGGGATGTTGAATGCTATTGTATTATGGTCACTATTTCCAATAATATATTTAGATCTATTGCAGTAAATGGGTGAAATTATGTGGCCTATATTACGAGGGGGTCAGACTAGATGATCTAATGATCCCTTCTGGCCTTAAAATGTCTTAAACTATGAATTCTTTTTCATTCTTCTGCCTAATGGTGCCTGTGTACCCTGGTGCTGCATATGCATGCTCACTCTAACATGCATGGGGTGCAATAGATCTAAATATATTATTCAGAAACTATACAAAATGCATATCTAATAAACAAAATTGGAATGAGTGGGGTATATGATGCTAGGGGAGGAGGTGGAGGATGATAAATGAAATTTATTTGCTTTAGATTTTCTTCAGATGTTTTCCTCATTTGCTATTGGTAGATGTCCTTCTAGTTTACTTTTTCTTGTACTTTACAGATTTGCACTGGCTATTTTTCTGAGAGATACATATAGCTAATTTCATCCTTTATGTTAGTGAGCATATTTGTTTTGTAGTATGGCTACCTCAAAAATTATTTGGATAACTGGTGGGTGTTGTAGGGGTGAGGAAATGTGTGGTCACAGATTAACCAATACTCACTATTTCAAATAGCAAGTTCTGTTTCTCCTAAAGGCATGCAGTAATCCTTATTTGCTGTGTTTTATTGTTAAACATAAGCTTCTTGGAGTTATGCTGCTGTTGCTCTTGTGAAATGTATTTCAGTTTTCCTCATTAGACATAAATAACTTTGATCTCCAAAACCTGTCACTTATTTTCAGAGTGTTTGAAATATGAGCTTTATGTATTAATCCACCCCTTCAGGATGTGGGACAGCCAATCAGGATCCTGCTGCAGTGAAAATGATCCTTTCAATGAAATTACAGGCTTCCACTAGATAGCTACTCTAAAAGTGTTACAGTATTCCCATTGCTGTTTTACCTCCTCCCTCCCATCCCATATAATCTTCTGTCCTTGTTTTCATATGTATACACAATTATATGTATAATTAGGTTATTCAAGGGCTATATATTTTTGTAATTTGATTGGTATGCACTCACAAAATTCTCAACATAAATGTGTAATGAGAAAAATATCTTAAGATGTTATCTATTTAGTACTAGGAAAGGAGGGATGTTTGATTCCTTTCTGTCTACTACAAACTGGAAAACTTTTGCTTTTCCTTCTTCTCTCTGAGACTGGGAAACAACCCACAATAATGACATCCCTTCTTTATCTTTAGAACAGGTGCAAAACCAACTGACCTTCCCTAGAGAGATAAGGTATGGGAATGAGAAAGAGATAGATGAACTTTGGATCAAAGGTTATCCAATTCATTTAAAGGTTTAAACTGATCCAGGTTTGGCAATCACTTTCCCAGACAGCAGACAAGAAAAACTGACTTCATGATCACAGTCACTCTATCATATAAACCTTAAAGAAACAAACAAAAGCAAAGTTCCTGGAATACAAATCCAGAGAGTATATCAGCAAAAGCAATTTCATTACTCTTTTTACTCATGGGTAAATACTTCTATCAGAGGTCCATCCTGCAACTGGGTCTGCATGAGCAGATTCCTGCTCCCACACAGAACTTCACTGACTTCATGTTCGCAAATGGGTTCTCCCATGTGGAATCAGTTGCAGGACTGGGAAAATGCCTGCACCTGGTCTACACCAGTATTACAGTTCTGGTGCTAGCATTGTTGCAATGTTTCCCATTGGTGTTAATGGTTAAGTACCATGCTAGTGCAAATAAGGTCAAATTGTGATTACTGAATATGAAAAAGTGTCATTAATACAAAAGTGTCATTAATACAAAATCTTTTAATTTTGTTTATGTGAATGAAGCAAAAGGTGATATCCTGAAAGGTCCTGACTTGACACCCGGCTAACTGGTGAGTTTGATCCACAATCAGATGCAGCAAGGACAGCAATGGAGCTAGCTGTCCCACCTTAGGCCTGTGTTCTGACAGGGAGATACCAGCACTAGTGGGGAGAGTTCAGTCTCCTTATACATTCAGTTCTGGGGTATCTCTGCTGAGGCTGACAATGCCAGGGTGCAAGTTATGATGGTGGGTTATGATTAAGGGGGAGCGAGAGCGAGAGCTCAGTGGTTTGAGCATTGGCCTACTAAACCCAGGGTTGTGAGTTCAATCCTTGAGGGGGCCACTTAGGGATCTGGGGCAAAATCAGTACTTGGTCCTGCTAGTGAAGGCAGGGGGCTGGACTCGACTCAATGACCTTTCAAGGTCCCTTCCAGTTCTAGGAGAGAGGATATCTCCATTTATTTGGGTATATTTACTCCAAATTATCACTTTTATTATGTGTGTTATGGTAGAGAACCCAACCTAGACTGTGACCCTGTTGTACTAGGTGCTGTACAAACACATAGTAAGAGACAGCCCAGGCCTCAAAGAGTTTAGGATCCAAATAGGCAAGCTAGATTAAGGCTAAGAGGGGAGGAAAGAGAAGCATGAGTGACTTGCCCAAAGTCATAGGAGGGAACTGGTGACTAGAGTGAGAAGCACCCACATTTGATTAAAGAACTATGCAAGCCACATGATCCATCTAGGAGTGTGACACTGTGTATGAGCAATATGGGAAATGTCTGATTGCAACACACATTTGCAAAATCATTTTTTAGAGGCAGGAGAGGCTTTCAAAATTCAAACTGCTTCACAATTAGATCTCTGGTGAGGTGGTCTTCCACCTCCCAAGTGACTGGCAGTCTGGGACCCCTGCAGGGCATGTGTTTATGTCAACTGGTGGTCCCTTTCCCGCATCTGCCTCCTGTTTCAGCTTTTTGGAAGAGAGGAAGGAGGCTGGGAAACAGGAATCCCTCCAAACGCCTTCCTCCATTCCTAACCAGCAGATGGCCCCCTTGGTCTCTCCCTCTGCAGGTTATGTGACTCTAGCGAAAGCAAGGAGGGGCTGCTTAATGCCCCTAATCTGTCCTCTCTCCCTCTGCGCATGGTGTGTGCAGAGAAACTCTCCCTGCGGCGGGCAGGGCTGCCAACATGTCTCCCTGAAGGAGATGCTCTTGGCGGCTGGCAGGCGTGCGCGTGTGGCTCTGTCTCCCCCGGCACCTCGCGGGTGGGAGTGCGGGAGCTTCCCGGCCGCTGATCGCTCTCGCGAGGTGAGGCGAGCGGCTCTGGCTGGGGCTGCGTAGAGCCCTCCCCGGGGCTGCGCTGCGCTGCGAGCCGTGCGGGACCGGCCGGGGGCGAGGCATTTCCACCTCCGCCCACGCCTTCCGCTGGCACCTCGGGGCCAGTAGGTGCCCGCTTGGCGGGGAGGGAAGGGGGAGCCGGGAACAGAGGGCGGCAGGAGGAGGGGACTGCAGGGGAGCGAAGAAGGAAGGAGCCGCGGGGCTGAGCGCTGTATCCGCCCGGCGTTCCTGGCTGACCCGCCCCTGGAAAGACCCCGGCACCGGAGCCAGGAGGAGCCATGTAGCAATAACCCATTGAGCTCGTCCAGCGCAGCCACTTGTTTCCCCCGCAAACCAGCCGCTCTCGCCCCCATTTTGCTGGCGCGGGGAAGAGGGAGCGAAGTAGTTTCGCCAGCCAGCCGCAGCGCCGCCGCCCCTCGCCCGGGCCACGATGAGCGACGAGAGCTCCGAGGTGCCCCGGGAGCTGCTAGGTGAGCCCCGCGTTTCTCCCCTCCGGGTGTGGGGGTGTGTTTGGGGGCACGTCTGTTTGTAAGCGTGGGGAAAGGCATGGCGGCGGGGAGGGGGGGTCTGAGCCTGCTGGAGGTGGGGAAGTTTTGAGGCCATCGGGCGGGTGGCGCTGGTCATTGCCCGCCCCAGCCGTGCCGTGGGGAGGCGTGGTGGGGAAGGTGCCGGGAGGGCGAAGGTAGGGTGGGGAGGGGAAGTCAGCGAGGGAAAGCCATGCTGCGGCTCCTGTTTTTTGGCATTGCTGTTGGACAGATTTGCTACTGGGGGGGGGATTACAACCCTTGAAGTCCTAGAAATAGCAGCCCAGTCCCGTGCGTTCAGCAGCTGTAAGCCAACAAAAACCGGAGTGAAAACACCGCATTAACCATTTCAGTGGCTGAAAAGTAGACAGTGCATGTCCCCACCCTGGAAACGTATAGTGACATTCTACATGGGCCTTCATGACAGCACAGCGTACAGCAGTGGTTCTCGACGTGGTACACCGAGCTCTTCCAGGGGGTACTCAACTCCTCTGGATCAGTGTTTCTAAACCTGGGGGTTGTGACTCCCAGAGGGGTCATGGGATGGGTTTAGAGGGGTTGCGTTAGGGGGTGGCAAGCAAGCCAGTTGTCCAGGGCCCCACACCAGAGAGGGCTCTGCAAGGGCAAGTTACATGCTTCAGCCCCAGGTGATGTGGTTCTGGTTTCAGCCCTGCTACATAGTGCACAGGCTTCAGACAAGGCTCACAAGTGGAAAACAGGAAGACAAATCAGCCTCCTGAAAGTGGTATAGTAGTCTGGAAACTACCTGAAAGCGGTACAGTTGTCTTGAGAACCACTGGCATACACTGTGTCAAGGTTGCTATATATAAACGGCAAGCCTTGAAAGGAGTAGCCTATAGATTCAGCATGGAAAGCAAGTGGTTAAAGGTCTGTTGTTTTTATTTAACTTGCAAGAGGAAGAAAATTTATAGTTTAAAACTACTCTTAACCTCTCCATCTCCTTCTATGCCCTTATGCATAGCTATGGTGCCATATGCAATTGTTTGGAGCCCTTTGAAATACCTGTGCATAGAGGTATGAGTGAGGGAGGATATTTCAGAGAGCCTTAACTTTGACATTTTCTTAGCTTTTGACATGTTAGAGCACACACTTAATTTTATTCCAACATATATATCTTTGTAATTCAGTTCTCTGGGAATGCAATGCATAAGGTAGTGTACAAAGAAAAAGAGTATTTAATGTTTTTTACTCTTCACAAATCACAACTCATCACAAGTGGTGCTAAAGCTACTTGGGAGCTTCTACGCCATGAATTAAAAGTATAGTAGGTGGTGGGGCTAGGTGTAGACAGAGAATATTTTGAACCATCAGCTTTTTTTGGTCTGCCTTTAAAACAGCCAGATGTATTTAACTATTGAGCAGCTAGCATGTGTTAATGTTGTAAATGGATTTCCACTATAAATTAATATGTGATGGGTTAAGGTGTGTCACCTATGCTAAGAGAACCATGGAGCAAAGCTGAGTCATTATGACACCACTTCCACAAATAAGACATTAGATTGTACCGTAAAGTACCAACATCTGATACTAACTTGAGTCAGATTTCAGAATTTTGCTCTGATCTTGCAAGCTTATCTACATAGGCAGACTTGCTATTGCAAGTTAAATAAAAGCAACAGTCCTTTAATCACTTGCTTTCCATGCTGAATCTATAGTCTACTCCTTTCAAGGCTTGCCGTTTATATATAGCAACCTTGACACAGTGTATGCCAGTGGTTCTCAAGACAACTGTACCGCTTTCAGATAGTTTCCAGACTACTATACTACTTTCAGGAGGCTGATTTGTCTTCCTGTTTTTCACTTGTGATCCTTATCTGAAGCCGGTGCCCAGTGTGGCAGAGCTGAAGCCCGAGCCCCATCACTCCGGGCTGAAGCATGTAACTTACCCTTGCAGAGCCCCCTGTTGTGTGAGGCCCTGGGCAACTGGCCTGCTTGCCACCCCCCTCACTGAGAGCCAAATATACTGCAGTGGGGCTCTGCATGGGTCCAGGGTTCTGTTCACACAGATCAGCGTATAGTATTGGGGGCTTTAGTGCCTGTGTCTAAGTCGTATTTTTGTTTGCTTACGTAATTTATGATGATGAGAACACTCTGGTCATAGTGGAGTATTTCATAAGGAGGAAAAATTAATTTTCTTGCTACCATCAGGATTCCCTAGTGATCTGAGAGCTCTGTGAAAAGGACATTGAGCAAAACTTAATGGGTAAAACACAATGGCTAAACTGGGAATCTGGAAGCTTGAATTCTAGTCCCAGTTCTGCCACATGCTTCCTATGTGACCTTCAGCAGGTCACTTGGGACACAATATTCAAAATTGTCTGTGCTAATTTTGAAACACTTGCAGCCTGGTTTAAGAGGTACTTGTGTCTCAGGTTGGGCACCCAGAAATGGAGACAGTCAAAATAAGTGAGTACTTGAAAATTTGGGCCTTAGCTTCCTGTTGCCAGATTTCTGGTCTGTAAAATGACTTGAAAAATGCACTTGCTAGTGATGATTAGGAAACTTTCTTTATGTGGGGAATTCTGTAAAATATTGTATTTGAAACAAGTTTCTAGCTCTTAGTTACAAAAAGAACCTTAGTGTGAATTGGTGCTGTGAATTTTTCCTGAGTCTCTACTCCAGTGCCTCTGATGGTCCTTTATAGCTTTCCCAGTCAACAGCCTGTAAAATGGACAAGTTTGTAAATCAGTTTCACTGTTGCTCTTTAGAACCCTGTGTGAAACAGACAAGAATCAAGTCAACTTCAGTCTGCTGCTGCTTGAGAAAGCTGTGAACAGGGCAGAAGCATTTGGAGCTATTAACTGGGGAGGAGGAATCAAAAGATAAGGCTAGGGTGAGGCTGGGTAAAGTTGTAGAGATACCACCAATACTCCTCTCACAGTAGCCATGTGGCCTGGAGGGACTGAGTGTCTGACTACCACTGTCTGGAAAACAGAATTCTCCTCCTGAAAAAAATGTCACGTGTTTTGAAAAAATGTTCATCCCAAATTGGCAGGGTGGATTTGATTTAAATCAAAATGATACAAATCACGATTTAAATCACTAGTAAGGAAGACTTGATTTAATCATGGATTTCTACATAAAAGTGCATTCTTGTTGGTTGTTATAACCTTAATACATATTCTTCACAACTGAGAGATAAGTATAGATTTAATTTTTAGAAGGTACACACTATACATTTTTAAAGTGATTTATTTTGAAACTTTTCAGATTAGTTTTACAGCTATATCAGAAAATGAATGATTGTTTAGTTATTTAATTTACCAAAGGTAAATGAAGCAGATAGTTCAGCTCCCAATGACTTCATAAATATCTCCAATTCAACAGGTTAATCATTAATATCTGGAGGATTTTCTTGCCATGCTGTATTAGGAGGAGAACATCACCAGACAGGCATTTAAATTGTTTTATTTAACTAAAACAACAATGTTATGTAGTCTGGATTATTTTTCTTCAACAGCGTATAATATTTTAACAAAACATAATATTTTAACAAAACAAGCATATGAAATTTTGAATTTAAACATTCAAGTTTTTTAAAATTGGGTTTGTTTTTGTTAAAATTGTTTTTAACTAAAATATTTAAATGAAATATTAAAAAAAAAAAAAAAAAAAAGTAACTGACTATGTCAGCCAAGTAAACATAAGAAACTTAAAATATTGGCTTCTGCAGCTAACTCCGTCATCTTCACCTTCATTTTCCTGTTCATAATCTGGCAAAGAAAAACAAGTTTTCCTGCTTTTTCAGGTCCCAAACGATTTCTCAATATGGAATGAATTAGTCCAAAGGAAGAAAATAGTCTCTCTACACCGGCAGAAGAAGCTACTTCTGTTAGAAGTGAGATTCACTTGAACAGTCTCTGAATCCAAGTACTTAAGTGACTTCCACCAGTTCACTGGTGTGACTTTCTTTAAAACATAATCAGCAAACATGTATTTCTTGAATGGTTAACTCTTAGCTCTGAAGTTTATTATAGTTGGCATTATGGAGGAATGATTGCTTGTCATAGCCAACTCCTCTTCTTCAGCAGTTAAAGTTTGACCCAGGTACCGAGTATTGAGACTATTTGCAAGAAAATGAGCTGGAGATAGTGCTTGTCCCGTTTGGTTTTTTTTAATGCTTGTAATTTAACTTTGTCATTGCATATTTCTCTTCTTAAGATCTCACTCAGTTCCTTCCAGATTTCAACAGCGTCAGCAATAAAACAGCTATTTCCCTGCATTTTGTTCAAGGCTACAGATATAGGCTTCAGGGTACTCAGCATGTGTTCAACATTTCTCTTTGGCTGTGACAGTGCCATCTATTTTTTCATGATTTTGTTCACAAACTGTCATCAGATTAGGCCAGTTCTTGATATAGTGCTCAAAACAGTCCACTACTGAGTTCTAGCGCACATCTTGTGGGAGAGTTTGCTTGGTTCCTCCCACTCTTTTCAGAGCAGCTGCTGCAAAGTGGTTGTTATGAAAGTATTTTGCAATTTCACCAACATTAGCCTCTATTTCTGGAACACTGAAGTCTTTGGCTAGCAGGTGCATCAAATAAGCACAGCAACCATATGTTATTAGCTTGTGACTCTCTTCACTCTCTTCTAAATAATTTCTTCTCATCTTGGATGCATTTGCAGCATTGTCTGTGACCAAGCTGCGTACTAGACATTTGAATTTTTTTTCAGTTTTTTATAGCTTTTACTGCTGCTACTTGTAAGTATTCTGCTGTGTGTGCATTTCCTGATGTATCAATTGTTTCTGTAAGGAAGACATTTCCCTTCTTCTGTTGTCACACAAGCACATACAACAGGATCATTGTGGACATTGCTCCACCCATCAAGACTCAGGTTAACAATTTTACCCTCTAGACCTTTTGCACACTGCTCAATTTCTCTTTCATACACTTTATCCAGCAATTTGCCTGCGACATCTGCTCTGTTGGGTGGACTGTGTCCTGATCTTAATGTCTGAATCATGTTAATGAAGTGTGGGTTCTCAATTATAGGAAAAGGAGAGTTTGTTGCATGAACAAAATGGGCAATTTTTTTTTTTATCAATTACCTCTTTTTGTAATCTGCTGGGTCTTATCACAAACTTATCTATGGTTGTTTCTGGATGATGGAGTTGTTTTTCCTTTTGCTACAAGTGATATACTGTAGCTATATGATATACATGATGTGACTGAAACACTGTCATTGGCAGATAACTCTGAAACTATAGAAGATGATGATGATCTTGAAGTTGGATAGTCTTCAGAATCCTGTATGTTGAGGATGGATTCTCCTAAACAAAATAAGTCAGCGCAGTTATTTAATTATTATTACCATACTGTTCATTTAGTATTACTCATTGCATTTACTGTACTACTTTAAAGGTGAAATTGTAAAAAGATGATCTGCCTATTTCAGCTATTTATTTTTTATCACAACTGCATCTAAAATGATAGTACCATAGAGTAACAACTATATTTTTTGCTCAAACATGAGAATTCAAGAGTCGTCGAGAAGGAAGATAGGCAGTCCTTAAGAAAGAAGTATGAAATAAAAAAGTTTACCAACCTGAAGATCTTGCATGTTCAGACATGTTCCTTTCATCATCTTCAAGGCAGCTTCCTTCTGAGAAGGAACACTTCCCATGATGTTGTTTCATTCGGCCAACCAAGCCTTGCGTTTCTTTGTTGCGCTGTTTGCATTTTGCACCCAGCCCTACTTACCCACAGGTAGAGGAACTTCATTAGAATATTCCCAAAGTGGGTCTCTTTTATGGCCTGCTGCCATTATAGGTTTTCCCTTCTAGTGAGAGAATGGTATGGTAGATCTCAAATCAGTGAAGGCTACACTCAGAAAGACCTCAAGACTTCTGGAATATGTTGCTCAAACAGTTTCACTTTTGTTTCTACTTCCTGTACCTCTCTTCTCACGTTTATTCCAGACTTCTTCTCCTTGTCCAGATCTATTCCGCCCCCAACAGTCTTCTATTCATTGAACTTTTTGAAACTTTGCACTTTTAGAGAGCGGTAAGGGATTGACTCTGTGTACACAGAGTTGCATAGGGTTACCATATGTCCGGTTTTTCCC
>NC_048299.1:180374509-180418589 GCF_013100865.1 Trachemys scripta elegans
ACATTTATCCACATTAAATTTCATTTGCCATTTTGTTGCCCAATCACTTAGTTTTGTGAGATCTTTTTGAAGTTCTTCACAGTCTGCTTTGGTCTTAACTATCTTGAGCAGTTTAGTATCATCTGCAAACGTTGCCACCTCACTGTTTACCCCTTTCTCCAGATCATTTATGAATAAGTTGAATAGGATTGGTCCTAGGACTGACCCTTTGGGAACACCACTGGTTACCCCTCTCCATTCTGAAAATTTACCATTTATTCCTACCCTTCGGTCCGTTCTTCTAACCAATTCTCAATCCATGAAACTATCTTTCCTCATATCCCATGACAGCTTAATTTACGTAAGAGCCTTCGGTGAGGGACCTTGTCAAAGGCTTTCTGGAAATCTAAGTACACTATGTCCACTGGATCGCCCTTGTCCACATGTTTGTTGATAATTTCCCCTTTAAAAAGTACCAGTTATGTATGTTTGAAAGGCTTTCTCACCCCTCCCCCCGTACCATTTTTTCTCTCTCTCAAAAAAGAAAAGTGAATGTAATACTTATAAGAGGTGATAGTTGACTGCCCTTGTGGCTGAATTCCTCTTTGTCCACCAGTGACAGTAATAGTGTAAGCTTCCTGACACCACTTCATGGACAGGGTTGAGGCCTTAAAAGAAGAGAGGTTAGTTTGGTCTTTATGTTCATTCAGTACTTGGTTGCTATGCTGAGAATGTCAAAAATGATGTAAATTATATAAGGTTGGGTGTTGGTTCCATGAGGTGCATATGTAACCACTAGGCCTTGGACTGAAACCAGTACTGCATTTCACAGAGCCTCTGTACAGTGGTCGGGGTTAACATGTGGAATTGGGCTGGATGCCCATCATAAATTAGGTGTGGAAAACTCTGTATTCTATTATTAGAGCCATCTGACCACCAAAATATTAACAATAAAGGTCTGAATTGTGCTGCTACAGCGTGTCCATTGACTTCAACAGGGTTTTCAGATGAAGTGAGAGCATAAGTTTGTTCATAGTGTTTTAAAGTAATGAAGAATGAGCCATTTGGTTTTTCACATAGTTGGTTCAGCC
The DNA here is from genome assembly GCF_013100865.1 of Trachemys scripta elegans. Lineage (NCBI taxonomy): Eukaryota > Metazoa > Chordata > Testudines > Emydidae > Trachemys > Trachemys scripta. Next base: position 180,375,580 of record NC_048299.1, read on the forward strand.
AGGTAATAAGTAGTGCTCCCAAAGTGACTTGTCTTGGGGATATTTTTAGTATCTCAATAGAATGTAGAGCATTGGTTCTCAAATTTATTTTTCGCAGACCACCTGAAAATTGCTGAAGGTCTTGACGGACCACTTAATGATCTTTCCAAATGTTGTTTGTACCGTTAGCTAACTATTGTAAAGCGCTTTGGATAAAAGCACTGTGTGTGTGTGTGTGTGTATTATATAACTTCATAATTATTAATGTTTTTTTGTTCTACAAATAAAAGCGCACAACTCCTATTTTAATATCAGTAGTCTTAGCTTTCTGATGTGTTGGATGTGCCCTCTCTCCCCCACCGTGGCAGTCCCCGAGCTGGGGCTGGGGAGGAGGGGGGTCTCTCCCCCTCTTTCCCACTGCAGCAGCCCCTGAGCTGGGGCTGGGAAGGAGGGCCATCTCTCGCCGCAGCCCTGGAGCTGGGGAAAGTCGCCTCTTTCTCTGACCGCCACTGCCCTGCATTTCCCAAATCCCTCCCCCACCATTTCCTCTTCCCCCACTGCCCCCTCCCACCTACACCTTATTCCCCCAAGGCCACCACCTCACCTTACATGTGCGTCTTCTCCAGTGTCCAGGCACCTAATTAGTGGAGCCGCACCCTTGAGTCTCCACTAATCAGGTGGGTGGCCCTTCATTGTTCTGTGTGCGGCCGCCCAGGCATGCACCTTAGAGGGAACTAACCGCAGACCACCTGAATGGAGCTTGCAGACCATGGGCCACAGTTTGAGAACCTCTGGTGTAGAGAAATATGAAATGACATTACTGCTATGTGCAGAGTAAGACTTCAGTACAAGTCTAATCTCAGGACAACAGACTTGTTCATTAAATAGCTGAGTATATGACAAACATCTCATAAATTAAATGTGGCTTTATTTTTTTTATTGGAGTCAGATTGATGCGTGTATAACCTCTATTAAATGAGTGCAACAGAGAAGTGCAGGGTAGAAAAATGTCAGTTAATACAATAAAACTGTGAGGAATTTTCCCTGAAAGTTTGAAATGTTGTTTTCTTTTAATCTCTACTTGACAATGGAAATATTGATTAAGGTGTTCTTCATTATTTCAGAAAGTATCAAGGATGTTATTGGGAGGAAGATTAAAATTTCAGTGAAGAAAAAAGTAAAGCTAGAAACCAAGGGAGATAAAGTGGATAACAAAATATTGGTAAGTACAGTATAGTAACTCTAATTAAAGTAGACCAACATTTAGGAGAAGCTCATTTCAACTATTGTTAAGAAACTAATTCTCCCCATGGAAAATTTGTCCACATGTACTCTGAACTATGTGTCACTTGTTTTCTCTATTTTCTTGCCTTGTGTGTTTGAAAACTGTGCATGTATTTCTAGGTTGTTGGTCAGAACTTCCAATAAGTCATTCTTGTTGTGGTCTGACAAACTATTGTGTGAACATATCTCAAAATAAAGGGGACCGTTTGTGGATTCCTTGTGTTCCTTAAACTCTTGTGGACATCAGTGGGAATTCTGAGTGAGCAAGAAACACAAGGTCAAACCTATAAAGAATTGTATCTCTTTTAAGAATTTTTAAACTGTGTCAAACACCCTGTTTCTCTTGAGGCTACGACACTGCCAAAGAGTGTAACACTAACGCTGTCTAGTCTTTTAAGAGACTAATCTATTATTTGTATTTGTTTGTTTTGCATAGGTTGAGGATATTATAGTTAAAAGTAAATGTTCTTTGTATGTGACCCTATCATTATTTCTAAAACTGTCCAGGAGGAAAAAGTAAAGTTAATCTCATTCAAATATATTTTCCTGTTTTCTCAAGGCTAATATGTCTGTCCTTTTAGATAAGCAGAGAACTGTAGTAATGTGATGGTACTGGTACATATTCTCCCCTTGCATACTTGGATGTGTATTTAAAAAAAAAACAAAAAACAACCCATCACAACCCCTGGGCCTTCATTTGCCAGTGTGTTTGATACATGTATGTGGGGAGAAGCAGAGAAGGATAACGAATACAAAGGACTGTAAGAACAGATTTAACAATTTTATTAAAGCTAATGTTAAAAAAATTATATAATACCTAGGTTGGGAAAAGAGTGCCTGTACATCTGGGTATAGTGCTTAGATTATCCACAAATATAAATTTAGTTTTCAAAAGTCATATGATACATAGAGTACATAATCAGCAATAACCCAAATTTAGGTGAATAGATTTAACAATACAGTTTAGATATTAGAATCCAAATACTCGGGTACATCACTCATGAAAAGTTTTACAGATATTTGGTTGTGGAAAGCAAAATATATCAATGAGAGGAGATTGTCCCTCAGTAATTGAGAATTAGGTAGGTTATCCATTTAGAAAATACAATCCATGAGGAAAGTATTTGTTACTTTCTTGATTGCACTTTACTACTATAATATTTTACAGGATATTTTGAAACAGGTTGCATTGTATCAGTAAAGCTGGCATAGATTTGGAAGTTTTGTTGCCAAGAGCAGATTCTTATAGTTCTGTGACAAGAGGCACTGAGTTGGTATTATTTATGTTTTGAAAACAAGTATTTCTTAAATCTAAATGTGTGAATAGTTTGCATTCTGTCTTCATAAAGTGTGTTGGTTATTCCTGGGCAGTATTGATGTTGATAATCGTCCACTTTTCTGTGAGAACAACTACTTAAGAAATTTGAAATATCTTCTGCGTAACATCTGTCCAAGGATCTTTTTATACGCAACTCTAGGGCCTACAATTTCTATTAGGTTGGGAATGTGAATGTTGATTGATAGCCACTATTTATTTGAAAGCCATGTTTACAGAGCAGGCTGACAGATTCTTTGAAGCAGTAACATTTGATTGACTTTTTACTTACATAGAATAATTATTGTTATCAATAGCAGAATATACTGTGGAAATATTGTCCTACTGTTCAGGATTAATGGAAAATACTCTTAAAAATAATAGTGTTAAGATTAGCCTGGGTCTGCGTGAAGCAGGTTTTATATTTCTTTTTCCAAGTTTTGTGACTTCATGTATGAATTTTTTAAATTTTAAATGTATAAACTTAAATTATGTCATGTCTGCACAGTGACCATTTTTATCCACCTACACAAAGTACATGGCAGGAAAAGAATGTCAGGCTTTCAACTGTAAGGGAAATTTTGAAAGGACATGAGTAAAACTTCTAAAAATGTGATGACTCAGATAATTTTGTCTCTTTTGAAATCTAGTCTCCTCTCCGCTGGTGATTTTAATGTTTTATGACTGGCTACATCTACCCCTTTTATGAGTTACACAAGTGTATGAACATTTATATAAAAATGTCTCATTCACTGCACAAGATGGACTGTGCTCTGGGGATGAACCACTGAAGGAAGCTGTTGTCTGTAGGACCCCAGCCTCGCTTGTCGCAGAATTTGGAAGGTGTGTACCTATTGCACACTGCCTAGAGGAACTCTGCTCAAAGGCATGAACAGAAAAAGGAGCTGATAAGGAGGTCTTGTGACGTGGTGGGGTTATGGGTGGGGTATGCATAAATGAGGAGGTGGGGGGAGAAAGGCAGCCAGAACTGCATAAGAAGTTCTGGAGGAGCTGGAAGAGGGTCTTCAGCAGGGCTGGCTCCAGGCACCAGCCCACCAAGCATGTGCTTGGGGCGGCGCCTGAAGGGGGGCGGTGCGGCGGGGCCCCAGCCGGCCGCGCCGGCCGGTCAGGCAGAGTGGAGAGCCCCGGCTGGGCTCACCGCCCTCCCCCCGGCGCGCCGGCTGGTCGGGGAGAGTGGAGAGCTCCCGCCGGGCTTGCCGCCCTCCCCCCGGCGCGCTGGCCGGTTGGGGGCTCTCCACCTTTCCCCCGGTGCTCTGGCCGCCAGGGAGAGCGGAGAGCCCCGACTGGGCTCGCTGCCCTCCCCCTGGCGCTCTGGCCGGTCGGGGATTGCGGGGCCGGGCTCGGCGCCCTCCCCTGCCGCACTTGGGGGGGGGAGGGGGGGCAGGTAGCTTTTTTGCCTAGGGCAAAAAGCCAGAGCCGGCCCTGGACTTCAGTCTGACATAAATCTAGGTAGGGTATGCCAGAGTCTCCTTCTTGCTGCAGAAAGAATAGGTGTTGGGGGAGTTTATGAACTGTGCCAGGTACATGGCCAAGATCATGGCTCCAAAGAGGAGCTGCCAACTAATATCCCTGGTGGGCCGTGGAACCACAGTGGAGTACAGGCTGGCCCACTGGAGTTCTCCCTCCTCAGGTGGCTGCAGGTCCCGCCACTTTGGTGTGAGGGTGGGACATGAGGGGCAAGGAAGTGGACGGTAGGAAGCATGAACATGTACAGATGTTTCCTAGGCATGGTTCGGAGATAGTCTGTCTGGATGTCATTCAGCGGACTTATTACTTATCGTGGGTGGCAGAGGAGGCTCACGGGGATCAGGGTTATGTATCTGTTGTGGTTTCTGGGAGACAGTGGGCCTAAGCCCACCCATAGCTAAAGACCCTTCCCTTTAACCAGTGAGGAGGTGCCAATGAACTCAGGCGACAACTGAATACTGGGGACAACAAATGAAAAAACAGTAATGGGAGTGAAGATCATAAGGTATAAATCAGGGATAGGTCCATCCAAAACTAAAAGCCTGTTCCCTCAGCCAAGGGGGCGGAACAACTGATACCAGGCTACTAGTGACTTCTCAGGACAACAAATAAAAATACAGCATCATTGGAAGTGAGGTCAAAGGTTATTAATGAGGGCTCCAGAGGGGGACACCAAGCAGAGAATCCCAGACAGCACCCACTGCTCCTCATAGGTGTCTAAGGAGTCAGTGGACTCTGTGTGGAGGCATGAATGGATAAGGGAATGGAAATAGGCCCCACAGAACACCTCTCCTCCCCCGTCCAGCTTCCTCTCCTGGTATGATGGATGGCTCACTTGGCCAGTATGAGAAGGAGGTTGACGAAGAGGTCTTGTGACTTTGGGGGGCCATGGATGGAGTGTGCTAGGACAGGAGCGGTGGGGAGAAAAACGGTCAGAACCTCAGTAAGCAGTTCTGGAGGAGCTGGACGAGGGGCTGTAACCTGATGCACTGTGTGGGGGTGTCCCTTTTGCTGCAGAAAGTAAAGTGTCGGGAGTTTATGAACCGTGCCAAGTACATGCCCATGTTCTGTGAAGGAGCCACCACCACGTGATGTCACTGGTGGGCCGTGGGACCAGAGTTGAGTGCAGACTGGGTCCCCTGGGGTTCTTTGCCCTCCTTTGGTGGCAACATGCTACTTGGTATCGGGGCAGGTCCTGAGGGCGGTAAAGTGAATAGTATGAAGCATGAGTGCATACAGATGTTTCCTGGACATGGTTCGGAGGTGGACTGGCTGTTTGTCATTCAGCTGATTTAGGTTGCATGTCAGCGGTGGCCAGGGAGGCCCACAGCAATCAGGATTGTATAGGCAGAGGCTTGCAAAAAGAGAAAAGGTGGTCTTGTGGTTTGGGCAGTTTGCTGCCCGGGGAAACTGAATTCTATCCCTTCCTCAGCCACAGAGTTGCTGTGTGATGCTGGGCAAGTTACTAAAACCAAATTTTCCCCAGGTGATAACTAACGGTGTTCTTCTTTCTGAGATTTCATTTGCAGAAATTCTGATCACTCTGCAACAGAAATCAATGAGAGCTGTACCTTGAATATAAAAATCGCTATATAATGTTAAGTACTCTAAAAAATCAGGTATTGGCCACCTCAAATTTGGTATCCAAAATTAATGGACATTTTATACCTTAATCTCTTTATGCTTCAGTTCTAATAGTGTGCAATGAGGAGAAAACAAAATATTGAATAACTATTCATTAATTGAGCACCATCCATCCTGTGCACTGAATGAGGCAGAGTCCAGTGGGAAAAAATATGTAATCATGAAATTAAAACTGTATCATAATATATAGGCACAAGGGGGCTGATTTAAGGGTGCACTTAATTCTGGTATTTCCTAACTTTGGAGTGCTTGACTTTGCAACCTTACCGCTCTCTTAGCATAGGTCTGTGTGCATTAAAACAGTGATGTTTAAAAATATATTAGCCAAGGGTTAACATATTTTGAAACACCACTCATTTTCACAGTCTATACCAGTCCAGAGAGGTTAAGTGATGTGCTCAGGATCACAGATGAAGTGTGTCATAAAGCTGGGAATAGAACCCAGGTCTTCTGTCTCCCAAAGCAGTGTTTTAATTACAAGACCTTTTATCCTTCCTTGACAGTAAAATAATACAAAAATACCCAATTCTTCAAGAAAATGAGATTATTTAAAAATTACTGTACTTTGCAGGTGGCTAAATGCACAAGACCTATGGCCTTGCAATGGAAAATATATTCAAAGTACGGCGGATTTAGGAGCATAACATTAGGCACTGAAGTTTGAAAGTTGTGACTTATGTGACAAGCTATTTTTCACTTTTTACAGTGAGCTTTTTGCTTCCGTAGTTTCCATTTGCCATTATTTTCAATTTGTCATAATGATGTGAGCAATAAACATGGTGAATGTGACTTACAGTAGAACTCCAGAGTTGCGAACACCAGAGTTACGAACTGATCAGTCAACCACACACCTCATTTGGAGCCGGAAGTACACAATCAGGCAGCAGCAAAGATAGGAAAAAAAAGAAGCAACAGTTCAGTACTATGTTAAACATAAACTACTAAAAAAAAAAAAAAAAAAAAAAAAAAGGGAAAGCAGTAGTTTTCTTCTGCAAAGTTTCAAAGCTGTATTAAGTCAATGTTCAGTTGTAAACTTTTGAAAGAACAACCTTAATGTTTTGTTCAGTTATGAACATCGCAGATTTATGAGCAACTTCCATTACTGAGGTGTTCGTAACTCTGAAGTTCTACTATACCTTAAATGCTGATCTCCAGTTTGCAGCCTTCAAACTGTCAGTCAGCTACAAGAACCTCAAAATTACTTCAATGAGAGTAGGATCATCTCTCGAGAATTTAGGGCCAGAACCTCAGCCCTAAGTCCCCCTTGCTCTATTCTGACAGAGCAAGGTGCACCTACAGCTGCCCTAAGTGAGACACTGGAAATTCCCCCATCTTGGAGGAATCCCACCCCGTCCCAGCCCCTCTTTTTCTCTGATGTGTGAGGTGATTCTGGAGGGTGGGTGCATGGCTTGAGTGTGCTGTGTTCTATTGAGCACCATCAGCATACCACCCCACCCTGCCTCCACAAGGGTTATTACAAGCGAGTGCAACTCAAAAAAGACCTGAGGCTGTTCTGACCAGGGTTGTTTGTGGTGGAAAAGCTGTCCTGTCACTGGAGAAGCGTGTGGCAATTGCACTGTGGAAGCCGGCTACTCCAGACTGCTACCGATTGGTCACTAACCAGTTCGGAATAGGAAAGTTGACTGTTGGACTTGTGTTGATGGAAGTGTGCAGGATCATTAATCGCATCCTGCTCTGAAAGACCATGACTTTGGGCAACGTGCGTGAGATTGTGGATGCACAATGGGCTTCCCTAACTGTGGAGGGGCAATACATGGCATGCATATTACAATTCTGGCCCCAGACCACCTAGTCACTGAATACATTAATCGCAAGGGGTATTTCTCAATGGTTTTCTAGGCACTTGTGGATCATTGTAGGCGTTTCATGGCCATTAACGCAGGCTGGTCTGGAAAGGTGCATGATGCATGCATCTTTTGGAACATTGGCCTATTCAGGAAACTGCAACCAGGGACTTTCTTCCCGGACTAGAAAATCACCATAGGGGAAGTGGAAATGCCCATTGTGATCCTGGGAGACCCTGCCTACCCCTTAATGCTGTGGCTTATGAAGCCATACACTGGGCACCTTGACAGCGGTTCAACAACAGGCTGAGCAAGTGCAGAGTGTGCCTGTTGAGTGTGCTTTTGGCCGTTTAAAGGCTCGCTGGTGCTGCATATATGGGAGGCTGGACCTAGCCAATGACGATATTCCTATGCTTATAGCTGTACGGTCCATAATATTTGTGAAGGGAAGGGTGAAAGCTTCACTCAGGGCTGGACCGCTCTTGCTCAGTGCCTGGAGGCTGAATTTGAACAGCCAGAGACCAGAGCTATTAGAGGGGCACAGCGCAGGGCCATAAGGATCAGGGATGCCTTGAGGCAGCAATTTGAAGCTGAAAAGCACTAATATTTGTTGGTATGCTCGGGAGTGCAGTGCTTGTAATGCTAGGAGGTGATTGTGATTGGTGCAGATGATTCACTATAAAGCTTTAAGAAAATTACCTGTTGCTTTGCAGGGCTCTGTTTGCTTTCAATTAATGGAATAAAGATTGCTTTCAAACCAACATAATTCTTTGATTAAAAAAGAACCACCAGAGGAGAGCGACAAAAAAAATACATCGGCACTGAGGGGGATGGGGGAAGGGAGGGTCCCAGGAGGAGGTGGGGTCCCAGGACGGTTAAAGATTTGTGTATGTCCAGGTATCATATCCAACATTCTCCTTTGGAGTACGGTGCAGCGGATACTGTACTTCAGCAGGGCTAAACTGCAGAGGGGCGGGTGTTGAGTGTCGGGAGTCTGCAGGGCTGGACTGTGACGGGGGAGGAGTGGAATGCAACCGGTACAGACTGTAGCCAGGAGGTTGATAAGAGTGCGTTGGCGGTGTCTGGGGGGGTGCATGGGAAAGAGTTTTGCGACAGCGGCTGCAGGGGAGGGCGGCCGCGGAGCTGCTCGGTTTGTAGTGCTAGTAGTGCCTGGAGTGTGTCCACTTGGCGCTCCATAACTTTTAAGACCCGCTCCATGGCTTCGTTCTGACACACCGCGTTCTCCTTTTGGTCCCTCTTCTCGCTGTCCTGCCACTCCACTGATTTAAAACACAGCCGCTATTCACATTCCTGTCACTAACTGGCTGACCCCAGGCAAGCACACATGAGCCACAAGACCCCCAAAATGGTAAGTAACCTCGGGGGCAGGGGAAATCAGTGTTCCAGGCTTGTACTGTACACTGGGCACGTGGCTCTTGGGGAGAGCCAGCACTGTAGGGGGGGTCTTATAATCATTCCCCCATTTTCCACAGGCTGTGTTCATTATGGAAAATATCTCGCTGCTGAGGGTGAGCAGGAATTCAAGGGAGGGTCTTCTCCAAGACTGAGGCTTCTGCCCTGGCCCTTATGCGGATTTCCTGTGTGCAGCAGTGGTCCCGTGTTGTCCTCCCCTACCCCAGTGACGACAGAGTGGCATGGGAAAGTTACCCTTAATGGGGCAAGAAACAAAGCAACTCTGCCAAAGAACCTGCGGCAGCGGATCGCACAGTATCTCCATGAGAGTTTCGTGGGGATTTCTGAGGCAGATTCCCATGAACTGAGGGAGTCAATCAACTCCCTGTCCTGCCGCTCAGTCTAGGCATGTGGTGGTACACGCATTATACAAGTATCAGGGGGTAGCCGTGTTAGTCTGTATCTACAAAAACAACAAGTGCCACCAGACTCCCTTAAAGACTAATGGATTTATTTGGGCCTAAGCTTTTGTGGGTAAAAACCTCAAGACACAAACCTGCTTTCTGCAACCCTCCTGCTCTCAACAACTCGCTTCAGCAATTCCCAAAATCAAAGCCACTTACCAGGGGCCTCCTCTCTTGTTTGCGTTTCACCAAGCTCCGACAGCTGTGACTGGCTAGCTTCCTCCGGGGTAGAGAAGAGCTCCTGGCTGCATGCGTCTCTGACCTCCGAGTCGTCCTCTGTCTTTGGGTCTCCCACCCCCTCCACATCCTCGTCCAATATTTGTCCCAGAGGGGACCATCATGATCATCTAGTAATCTGACCTCCTGCACATCACAGGCCACAGAATCTCACCCACCCACTCCTGTAATAGGCCCATAACCTCTGGCTGAATTACTGAAGTCCTCAAATCTTGATTTAAAGACTTCAAGTTACAGAGAATCCACCATTTATTCTAGTTCAAATCAGCAAGTGACCCATGCACCACACTGTAGAGGAACGCAAAAAACCCGCAGGGTCTCTGCCAATCCGACCTGGGGTGAAATTCCTTCCTGACCCCAAATATGGCGGTCAGTTAGATCATGAGCATGTGGGTGAGACCCACCAGCCAGATACCTGGGAAAGTATTCTCTGTAGTAACTCAGAGCCCTCCCTATCTACTGTCATTGTTGGAGACATTTGCTAATAGCAGTCGCAGGTGGGCATATGCCATTGTAGGCAATCTCGTAAGACCACCCCCTCCATAAACTTATAAGTTCAGTCTTGAAACATGTTAGTTTTTTGCCCCTACTACTCTTCTTGGAAGGCTGCTCCAGAACTTCACTCCTCTGATGTGGAGGAAACCTTTGTCTAGTTTCAAGCCTATCCTGGATTGCCAGTTTATATCCATTTGTTTTTGTATCAGCATTGGCCCTTACTTAAATAACTCCTCTCCCTCCCTGGAGTTTCTCTCTGTGATGTATTTATAGAGAGCAATCATACTCCCATCAGCCTTCGTTTGGTCAATCTAAACAAGCCAAGATTCTTAAGTCTCCTCTGGAAGGTGGCTTCTCCATTCCTCTGATTATCCTAATAGCCCTTCTCTGCACCTGTTCTAGTTTTGAATTCATCTTTCTTAAGCATGGGAGGCCAGAATTGTGCACAGTGTTCCAGATGAGATCTCACCAGTCCTTTGTACAATGGTACTAACACTTCCCTGTCCGTACTGGAAATACCTCACCTGATGCATCTTAGGATTGTATTAGTCTTTTTCACGGCCACATCACATTGGTGACTTAGTCATTCTAAAATTGACCAGTACACCCAAGTCTTTCTCCTCCTCTCTTGTTTTCAACTGATACATTGCCAGCTTATAGCAAAACATTGTTAGGCCCTAAGTGCATGACTTTGCACTATTAAATGTCATCCCATTTGTTACTTCAGTTATCAAGATTGTCCAAATCTTTTTCGTATGATATTCTGATCATCCTTTGTATTGGCAATCCTCCTAAGTTTGTGTCATCTGCAAATTTTATTAGCACGCTCTTCTAGAGCTTAGGGGAGCTTGATAGCTTGTCTCTTTCACCAACAGAAGTTGGTCCAACAAAAGATATTACCTCACCGACCTTGTCTTTCTCAAGTCACATAATAATGACTGTGATAATTATGTTAAATGTGAAGGTTCTTTTAGGATAATACTGTTTCCTCTCAGTTTCCCTGGAACTGAGCCTTATGACAGCTATGTTAGTGCATGCCTATGAGGATGAAAGGAAAGTAGGAGTCAGTTTGTTTTTTGTTTGTTTTTGTTTGTCAGTTTTGTGTGTTGTTGGTTTTGTGGTTGTTTTTGGTGCGTTGTGTTTTGGTGGTTGTGGTCATTGGGGTTTTTGGTTGGTTTTTGTATTTTGGATATTTGACTCCAGAATAGACAATTGCATGAGCAATTTGAGAGTATAGCGTTATGATTACACCAGAATAGCAGCTCATTTGCATTTTCTTTATTCTGGTTGTGGGCACCAGACATAAGTGACAGTGAGCAATTAGCACTCATTTATTCTCCTTAACGCACACCAAGTATCTACTTCTGTGCTATCACTCAGACTTGCACACACTCCTGTCTGTGTTCTGGAGAGTGAAAATGTAAGCACAAGCTGATCTCTAGTGCCTCATTTTACTGTTTTAAAAGCTGTCAGGAATAAAGATAGGTAGGAATTCAGTCTGTGTCCAAATGGTTCATAGAATCTCTCTTGATTTTTCTCAACACAGAAAACTCAAATGCACCACAAAACCAATTATAGACCAAAGATACATCCATGATATTTTAATCCTCTGGCCAGACGCCCTAAACACTCTCATAGATTTCCACCACAACTTCAGCAACCACCACCCATCCATCAAACTTTCTCTAGAACACTCAGTATCAACTTCCTGGACACCACAATGAGCAATGGAACCCTACAGACAACTATATACAGGAAACCCATGGATCACCACAATCACCCCATACATCCTGTAATCACCTCAAACACACCAATAAATCTGTTATCCAGCCAGGCACTCAGATACTACAGAATTTGTTCTGAGGAGAAAGTCTGGGACAGACACTTTAATAGATTTAAAACTACCTTCACCAAACAAGGATACTCCACCAGAGAAGTAGATTGCATCATGGAATGGGCCATCCAAATACTCTGAGAGTACCTACTTCAGAAGTATGGAAAATAACACACCTCTGACTGTACACCTCTAGTTATCTGCCACCCCACATTTGAACCTATATAGGGTATCATTAAACAATTACAACCCTTACTCAATGGGAACCCCATCCTGAAATAAATCTTACCCGGACCACCTCTTTTGGCCTTCAGACAACATCCCCAGCCTCACCAAGCTCAGCATCAGAAACAAGTTCCCCACAGACCAGGACACATTAAGTCAAAGTGGCCCCAGTCCTTGCCATAAGAGGTGGGAGATCTGTAGACATACATCCACTGCTATGAAGATCAATATACCCCACAACACACTTTTCAAGATCCATGAGTTCTACGTATGCCTTCACAACATGTGGTGTATCTCATCCAGACACTAAATCCTGCAGTAACAACTGTGGGTGAAACGAGACAATCACTATGCTCTTGAATGAACTCTCACAGGAAAATGCTAAAAGAAAAACAAACAAACATATCCATGTTGGCCCTCTCAGTCCTCATTTTCAAAGGAAACCTTCAAAAGATGAGCCTGGGAGCTTAAATTCATAACTTTGGTAACTCATCTAAAAATCCTGGACTTAATAAAGACACTTGACTTATGGCTTATTACAACAATCTGTAATGCACTAACTACTTTTTTTGTGTCTATGTCTGCGGAGATGTTAACTGACCACTTCGCCTTGAATGGTTTCTTATAATACATGTTAACTACTTACGCTAAACAATCTATTCCACCTTGTATTTAGTTGTGACACTCATTCTTTCCCAAACCTGAAGAAGAGCTCTGTGTAAGCTTGAAAGCTTTTCTCTTTCACCAACAGAAGTTGGCCCAATAAAAGCTATTACTTCGCCCATCTTGTCTCTACAATAACACTATCCTTTTTAAACAATCATGCCCTCTTCCCGCATACTGTACTGAGTGTATTAATGTATCCAAGAGTAAAGGGTATAGCTTCATCTTGTGTCTAAGGCTATGTCTACACTAGAGCGCTTACAGTGTAGGCATAGCCTAAGTGTTCCAAACAACACAATCAAATAAATCAAATTAATGTTTCCTAGAGTCCATTGCTTAGTGGTTTTTTTTGTTTTTATTCTCTCCTCCCCCCCCCCCCGAGTCTACTTTTAAATATTCTAAGCAATAGGCTTCCATCATTTCACAGGAAGACTATTTCGTGGCCTAATAGACATTACTATTGGGAACATGTAGGGTAAATACTAGAAAAAACATTTTTTAACGAAGAACAATTGAATGAAATTATATCCTGATGTAAATAATTCCACCCCTAAATAATTCCTTCTCTCATTGGTGTTCACAATAAATAAGCCTTACAAGGTTCTTAAAAGTTGCCAACATAGTGCAGTTATGTGACTGTTCCATTTCTGGTAGTGCGTTATTTTTCAGTGGATATCACATAGCCAAGATCTGTGTTGTGGTTTATGGCATTTTAAAATAGTCTATATGCTTTTGTTTATATATTTATTTTCAAAATTAAGATATCCCATATTTGGTTCTGCGTTTTCTTTAGGTAAATTATAATGGATTTGTAATGCCTGGGTGGTACCTGGCTCTCACTACCCCCCACCCCTCCAATAGTGGACCTAAGCACTGGTAATGTGTTTCCCTTCCTTTTATTATTTTTGGGAAGATTCCCCCAGCCCCCCACCGGCTTTTCTCTTGAAACTCATCTTCGGAGGAGCTAACTGAAAGTCTGTGGTATGTTAGGTGATGCTGGTCAATTTCCATTGAATCTTGCCATAAATACTGAATGATGGTGTTTTTTTTTTTTTTTTTTTTAATTATCTGCTTGAAGTTTGGCCACTAACTGAGCCCTGTATCAGATTGTTGGTGCTTTCCCTGTGAAGTCCAGGGGACACTACATTATGGGGAACCCAGATTGCCTTCCTCTTGCTGGATGCTTTGGGGGATATTGCTCTTTTCTACTTGCTGACACGTTGTGACAATGCGGTTCTGGCGGAACCCAACTGAGAGTGCCAACTCAGGACAAATTGCTAAAATAGGGCAGTTACAGCCCAAGGCTGGGGTTTTTCCACCTCTAAGGCAAACCAAACCAGCCAGACTAAGACTTCGGTCTCATCCCACTGGCTAACCGCAAGTCTCACAAGCAATCTCCTTAGACACTCCAGTTTCCCAGTATTACCACCAGTGCCACACGTTATGGGGACAAATGGTTATAAAAACCAATACCCCAGTAAAAGAAAAAGGTTCTCCTGATCCCAAAGGACCAAGCCCCAGACCCAGGTCAATATACAAGTCAGACCTTACCCACAAATCACGCTACTGCCAATCCTTTAGAATCTAAAATCTAAAGGTTTATTCATAAAAGGAAAAAGATAGAGATGAGAGTTAGAATTGGTTAAATGGAATCAATTACATACAGTAATGGCAAAGTTCTTGGTTCAGGCTTGCAGCAGTGATGGAATAAACTGCAGGTTCAAATCAAGTCTCTGGAATACATCCCCCGCTGGGATGGGTCCTCAGTCCTTTGTTCAAAGCTTCAGTTTGTAGCAAAGTTCCTCCAGAGGTAAGAAGCAGGATTGAAGATAAGATGGAGATCAGGCATCAGCCTTATATAGTCTTTTTCAGGTGTAAGAACACCTCTTTGTTCTTACTGTGGAAATTTACAGCAAAATGGAGTCTGGAGTCACATGGGCCAGTCCCTGCATACTTTGCTGAGGTACAAGGCGTATCTGCCTTCTCTCAATGGGTCCATTGTATAGCTGATGGTCCTTAATGGGCCATCAAGCAGGCTAGGCAGAGCTAATCTCAGCTTGTCTGGGATGTCACCCAGAAGCATAGCATAAGTTTGCCATACAGACAGTATAGAGCCATTATTCATAACTTCGACTACAAAACTGATACACACATATAGACAGCATAATCATAACCAGTAAACCATAACCTTGTCCTAGACACCCCATTTGACCCCCTTTATACAAGATTTGGGTGCCACTACAGGACCTTGGTTGCAACAATGATCTATATGGTCCCAGTTTATGTCAATAACGTCACACACGTGTACAGGCAGCCTCCTTGCATCTCTTTCCAACCCAGCCCTATTTCTAGGAGAGGAGTAACACAACTTTGCCTCTCTTAACCCTCCCCTCTAAATAAGAAGGGGAGGGATTCCTGGTTAACTCTTTGACCAGCCTTCAGCTGGTGTTAATTGGTATAGCTCCTCTGACTGCAATAGAGGTACATCAGTTTATACTAGCTGAATTTCCTTACCATTTTTCTGAGATGCTGGCTGCTCTGCTCCTTGCTCTGCCTAGTCCAGGACCAAGGAATTGGTAGGACAACCCTTTAAAAACGTCTGTGTCATGGCATTTCAGTCCAATTCTTCCTTTCCTCTCGTTAGCCGTCTACAGAGAAACTCTTCCACTGAAGAGTAGGCAAATTGGTTCAACTTCTAGCTTGGCAGGACTGGGCTACATACTGTTTTTGTACCAATTTAACTATAATAGCAATGGAAATAGTTAAATGGTTGTAAACCCTTAGTGTGGACACATTTATATCTATATAATTTTAATCTCTCTTCTTTTAGTCACTTATATTGTCTAACATCGATTACTAGCTATAATGGTTTCTAAACTGAAATGGTATGCAAAAACTGTGTGGACCAGCCCTTGGACTGTAATATCTTCAGTTGATAACAATATTCAAAAGACTCATTATTATTAAAGGGAAATAAAAGCTGGTATATATTGTCAGACATCACACTTCCAGCAGGAGAATGAACGTGTGTAAAAGCTTTGAAACCCTGAGTCAGGCTGCCAGTTTTCTGAGTAACACGAATAGACTTCAACACAACTCTGTTGTTCCTAGTCATTGCAGCATGTGTTGGAGTCTCTCTGATGCCACACCATAAATAATGGATAGTGTTGTTCATGGGATTTAATTAGAAGCGGAGAGGTAGTGGTGTTTCTGAGAGACACCTCGAACTGTTCCAGCATTCCATTTTATTGGTTAATATTCACACAGAGCACATAATGTTCCTCCAAACTGTAGAATGAGATTAAATAATTAACTGTTATCCCAAATCTCAGTACCCTATGGCAAATACTTACCGTTGGAACCTGACTGTTGGAAAGTCAGGTGACAGGATCTGAATATTGATCTGTTGTTTCTAGAGTGCCTGATTCTGACACCTTTCAATAGCATCTTACCAAGCAAACAGCTGCATTGATATCTGTGAATAAGGGTGGCTGAATTGAGCTCATAGTGAATGTTGCAACACAATTGCATAAAAGCCAGAGGATAGAGTAGAGAAAAGAATTGTATTGCCAGTTTCTTTCCCCACTAGTAGTTAGTTGGTGTTTTAAAGCTTTTTTTAAATGGGCCTTGGACTTATTTGCCCTGAAACTACTTAATGTAAAAACCTGAACTTTCCTTGCATAAAGTGGTGGTGCACTTTACTGAAAGGGATGTGGAGGACACAGTAAGCTTGAACTAGGCCACTAGGTTCACTAATTGAGCAAGTTAGTGCAGCATACCATGAAAAATGCCTTTTGTTGCTCTGAGATACTCTCTTCAGTCATTGACAGGAAAAATGAGGGAGGGGCACTCAATGGTCTAGTTTTTAGTAAAATATTTACTGTACATTGCCTGCTGTTCTTATCCATTTTCTCTAGTGGTGGTGGTATTTTAATGCCGTATGAAGTAATTAAATGCCAAGGATATTAAAAGTAGTTCTTAAATATAATTGATGCTGCTAAATGTTCTTCATACTGATAGTAGAAGTCCCCAAGCTGATTTCTGCTCTTGTAGAGTCTGTCTAATCTCTCCGCATTTTTAAAGTACCCGTCCCTGTAGGTGCTACTAGTGTCCTCTATTAGTAAGAGCTTTTGGATTCCTTTGTAACTTTTAAATTGGCAAAGGATTACTAAAGTTGAAAAATAAGGGCCAGACTCTGATGACCTTATACTCACCTTCAGAAGTACCTTATTCCTCAAGTAGTCTCAGTGAAATCAGTTGCTGAGTAAGATACTTCTCACAGTAAGGGTATCTGAATATGGTCCAAAAGGAAGACAGATGGAAAATTCATTAATCTTTTGATTTCAATGACAACAAAATGAGGTGAGAATCAATAGGTTAGTGCAAAGATGGGGGAGCTTGTGTGACGAAGTGGGACTGTTCTTAATGTTTCCTCTGAATACTGTGTGTGTGCCTCAGTTTCCCCTATGTATTTCTTAAGTCTCTAGGTGGTGGGGAAAGGCCAGTATGCATAAATCACTTACACTCTGTCTCCCTAGCAACAAATGGCCAGGGTCCCTTCCCCCCCCCCCCCCCCCACAAGGTAATAGCTAAAGGTGAACAAAGAGATCAGGTGACCTCCTGGCCCGGGAAAGAGACAAAGCCGGGAGAAGGAGGGGCCGGAGTGGGTTTTCAGAGTTGGAGCTACCTGGGGACTAGGAGTGAGGGCAGACATGGGTGTCTGGCTCTCTGAACCCCATAATGGACCTGGCCGAGGGGTCCCATTCGCCGCTGTACCTACAAGCTCTGTTTTAGACCGTGTTCCTGTCATCTAATAAACCTCTGTTTTACTGGCTGGCTGAGAGTCACGTCTGACTGCGAAGTGGGGGGTGCAGAACCCTTTGGCTTCCCCAGGACCCCGCCGGGGTGGACTCGCTGTGGGAAGCGAACGAGGGGCATATGCTGAATGCTCCCAGGAGAGACCCAGGAGGTGAAGCCATGTCAGCTTCTTGCCCTGAAGACAGTCTGCTCCGAGAGAGAGGAGGCTCCCCAAAGTCCTGACTGGCTTTGTGGGGAGCAGTTCCAGAGCATCGGCCGGGGACTCCGTGACAGCTTGACATGCAAGTGGCTGTGCCTATGAGTGAAGCTACAGAAGCAGGACTGGCTCCAGGCACCGGGGAAGGAAGCAGGTGCTTGGGGCGGCCAATTGAAAGGGGCGGTATGTCCGGATCTTTGGCGGCAATTCGGCGGCGGGTCCTTCACTCCCTCTCTCCTCTTTGGCGGCAGCTCAGTCAGGTTTTTCTTTGCCGCTTGGGGCGGCAAAAAAGCTGGAGCCGTCCCTGTACAGAAGACAAGGAGAGAACAGGCTTTCCTGTTCACAAATGTGTAGTAACATCACTTCATATTGAGAAGAACTTGGAATGCAGCAAGCAAAGTCACAGTAATGTCATAGAGACTTGGGCAGACGGTTCTGGAAGAGTGATGCACGGGAGGGATGCGAGCAAGAGGGAGACATTGACTCTCCTTTCTTACTCTAATATAAAAATGCTTAGTGCTTATATAGTGCTGTTACTCTTCAGGGTGTCTTGCAAACATTGATTAATCTTGACAATACTTTTGTGTAAGCGAGGCTCAGAGCTGATACAAATTGTGTGTGTGTGTAAACATTTTTTGCCGGATAGATAGTTTTGAAAACTACATTAAAACATGTTGCTACCATAAACTGACTTCAAATACAGCTGGCTGATCTGGATGGGTCCAAAGCAATTTAAAACATTGTGTTTAAGACTCCCAGAACCTGTATGTTCTTTTGGAACCATTTTATAATGTCACTTTGTCCAGTCTGCTATCTGAGCAACTGGTTTGGGAAGTCATGTTCTACCCCTATTTTCACATGCATCATCGTCTCCTACAGTGAGAACAGGGTCTTGGATATGATGAATGTGGGACATCTACTTTCTTTTCCCAGAATGAATATAATTGTGACCCTTATCACATGTAGTCTGTGTATCACCCCTCAGAAAGGATTCGGTGTCTTCATTTTTAATGCTTGCTTGGCTAAATTTGGGTTTTGTGTTAGTATTCTTTTTCACACTTTCATATTTGTGCCCACTATGAAGTCTGAACAGCTGATTATCTTGGAAAGCATGCTTTAATCTGTAACTGACTGACAAGAAAAGTATTTAACCTTGGCTTTGATTCAGGGAGGACGCTTTTTTGGTTTCAACAGTAAAGAGAAGAGAGTGGCTTCTTTTCTCTAACGTAAAACATTAAAAATGCTAACACTGCTATTTCTCAACTTTTAAATGTTGTCATTTGTACATGGAAGTTTGAAAGCTTTTAGGTGCCTGTAAGATTAACTCTAACATTGAATCTACTTTGCTGTTTAATCCATTGTTCAGATATGACCTCTGTTAATACATTAGCTGGAACACGCACTTTCCTAGTCCAGGAAGCAGCCTTTAGCAATAATTTACATATATAAAGGAGTTGTTTAACCAAGTAAATACTTCATTGCAGGCCTCTCTAGGGTGTGTATTTTTTTCCACTGAAACACATAGTTTACCAAAAGTACAAACTGTAATGCTGAGTGACTATCTCTAAATATTCCAAATGGAATATTGTCTTTTGAAATCTATCCCATATAGGCCATTAAATTGAGCTCCTGTGGTTTGTATATTTTAGAAGGTCTGTTAAATCAAAATGTTATGGATTTCTGTGTGCTGCTTTCATGAATGTTGCTTAAAGCTGCTTTAGATGGAGGGTCTCCGGTGTGGTAGACCTTTTTGAGTGTTTTTTGTGAGGAAATCTGGCACTCTTCCTGAAGGAAAGTCTTTCAGATTCATTTGGGGGTCTGTCCTTCGAGGACCTGGGGGTGAGTGAACCATGGAAGTTGACAGGGCACTATGGTCTCTCGGGGAATGTCTACAGTGCAGTTAAAAACCCGTGACTGAGTCAGGCTTGTATGGCTCGGCCAAAAGGGCTATTTAATTGTGGTGTAGACCAATGGTTCCCAACCAGGGCTATGCGTACCCCTGGGGGTACACAGAGATCTTCCAGGGGGTACATCAATTCATCTAGATATTTGCCTAGTTTTACAACAGGCTACATAAAACCGCTAGAAAAGTCAGTACAAACTAAAATTTTATACAGATAATGATTTGTTTATACTGCTCTATATACTATACACTGAAATGTAAGTACAATATTTATATTCCAATAGATTTATTTTATAATTACATAGTAAAAATGAGAAAGGAAGCAATATTTCAGTAATAGTATGCTGTGAGACTTCTGTATTTTTATGTCTGATTTTTGTAAGCAAGTAGGTTTTAAGTGAGGTGAAACTTGAGGGTACTCAAGACAAATCAGACCCCTGAAACGGGTACAGTAGTCTGGAAAGGTTGAGAGCCACTGGTGTAGACGTTTGGGCTTGGCCTGGAGCCCAGACTCTAGGACCCTGCGGAGCCCGGACTCCAACCCAAGCTTGAACGTCTGCACCTCAGTTAAACAGCCCCTTTTCCAGAGCCCAAGTCAGCTGGCACAGGCGAAGGTGTCTAATTGCACTGTAGACATACCATCAGAGGTCAATATCTGGATGTGTGTGTTTGGTGGGAGAGGTTCTGAGCCTTATCAGTTTTATAGCCTAAAGGGTACTAACTAAACCTGCCCAAAATTTGTATCCGTTTTAAAATATATTTTTATTTTTTTTCTTCATTTAATACTGGAATTGCTTCAGTGAATGACTTAGTCTACTTAAGGTATGCGTTCTGATTACTCCTGCCTCCCAGAAAATATTGTAAACAATTGTTTGAAATGAAAACTGATCTCCAGGAGATATGCATTATTTAAGGAAACAGCTGGCAGTTCCGCTCCTCAGCATACCACCTTCGTCTTTGTAAGTGTTCCAGATTTGCAACACTCCCCATAGGGGGGAAAGGAAAGTGATGCTGTCTGTAACATATTGGCAGTATTTGCTTGAAACAACCCTTTCCTGTCTGTTGGCAGGTGTAAAGCCTGCTTAGAAAGGGTTTAGTGGGTTCTGCTAACAGAATGAGGCAGACGACTATTTCCCCCTCTCCTCATAGGGGAATTGGGCCTGGCTGCTTGAAGATCTAGGGTGTTGACTGAGCAGTTCTGAAGGAGGATAGGGACCTACTTGCACATTTCTTTCTGAATTTCTAGGCCTCCATCTTGCAAAATATAAAAGTTTGCATGGCACTGCTTAGTTTTTAAAATATTATTAGAAACCATATTAATTGGCTTAGTTCTATAGCAATTTGGAGAAAGAGGAGAATAAAAGATTGCTCTGTGAAAAGAAGCCCTTTCTTTTGACCAGCCTTTTGGATTTGTAAGAGCACTGGAGGATGCTGGAAGTGGCACTGTTTTTCTGAATAGCATTCTCTGCCTTAACCATAGGGCTTTTGCCTACCTGGTTATTTTTGGATGTTAATGGCATCGCTTTTAAAGTGCATCAGCATTTGCAAGAGAGGGACACACAGGCTTACCAGAATTGACAACAAGAAGAGAAATAACTTTTTACACATCCCTGTTTCTGAAGTGGTGCACTGTTCGAGCTGCCTTTCCTGGAGCCGAGACAGGAAAAGCTGGCTCAGCCACTAGACTTTCACACAGAAGCCTGACAGGAATTAAACAAGCTGCCTCAATAGTGCTTTGCTTTCTCTTCTCACCCGCCCCCCCAAAATATATTTTCTATGGATCAAGCAGAAGGGACTAGTCTGAACATTATACCAATCTAACAGGGCTGTTGTGTGGCTTAATTGTTTGTAAAGTAATTTGATATCGTTGGGTAAAGTTGCTATGGAAGTGAAAGCGAATTATTTCTTGTTCAGATATGGCTGTCTTAGAAAAAAATCAGTATATGACCACTGATCTCGACAGGCTTTTTAGTATTTTTGCAGGAGGAATATTATAATTCTGGTAAGTCTCCAGGAGAGAAGTTGCTGAGAAGTAAAATATTTGGGAGACCTGATGATGCAGGGACAGCACAAGACATTATAGAAATGTAGGACTGGAGGGGGCCACAAGGTCATCTACATCTTTCCCCTCGCACTGAGGAAGCATCAGATATACCTCCTAGACCTAGAACCATCCGTGACAAATGTGTGTCTAACCCATTCTTAAACATTTTTCAGTGATAGTCTAGGTTTGTAGATGTGTTTCAGATTGGATATTAATGCTTTGATCCCAATCTCTGAGTTGAGGCTTTTAATAATATAATGAAAGGTTCTGCAGAAATACTTAAAATATGTAGAGGCTAGATCAGGGGTTCTCAAACTGGGGGTCGGGACCCCTCAGGGGGTCACAAGGTTATTACATGGGGGGTCATGAGCTGTCAACCTCCACCCCAACCCACTTTGCCTCCAGCATTTATAATGGTGTTAAATATATTACAAAAGTGTTCTTAATTTATAAGGGGGGGGGTCGTCGCACTCAGAGGCTTGTTATGTGAAAGGGGTCACCAGTAAAAAAAAGTTTGAGCCACTGGGCTAGATCCATCTTTGGGAAGCTTTTTAATTGTATTGTTATAGTACATTGCAGTCTTTATTATCCATGTCACTTAAGGGACACTGTATAGGTTTGGATAATCAAGGTTCTGAATAATCAAGGGAATTTTCAGTGTAATTTAATGGATGTTGGGGGAATCTGACCCTCCCTTGGGTAGAGGAAGTTATGCATAATAGATCTTTGGGTAATCTGACTATTGTATTAGGAAGGCAGAATCGAAACTTTGTCTGTAGTTGTAATTTGGTACATAAATGTTATGCTTCTCTTATGACCAACAAACAAAAATATTTGTAGTAGTCAAATTCTGTTTTGTTACAGCAGTACAAATTGAGAGTAACTATCAGTTAAATGAAATTGATTCAGATTCATACTTATGTGACTGAAAGTTGATTTTGTCCTGTAATGGTCAAATCTAGCCCTTTCTATGAAAGAAGAGGTTTCCTGCGTATTGTTAGGTGTGCACAGTGGGGGGAGAGGAATGGATGTGTGTTGTTCTGAGTTTCCTCTGCATGCAGAGAGAGGGGCAAGATTAGAGAATCGGTTGCTACATGGATCTTTATTATTTGGGCTGGGTGTTAGGTTTAAGGGTTGGGCCATCCTAGGTGCATCTAAACAAGAAAATTTAGTACCTGGATTACAGCAGCAGCTAGCAATAGTGTTAAATTGCTTGTGTAGAAAGGGTTCTTTTTTTATTCAATTAATTATTTTTTATCACCATGTCATGAAAACCTGTCCCGAGCAGATTATATTCTTACAGAGTGGTAAGAACTCCTGAACCCTGTCTACACTTGTACTTACATGGTTGTTACCACTGTACAACTGCGCTCTTGATACCAGTTGCTTTAATATGGATACTATTGGGTTTTTTCATATAGATAAGGTCCATGTGTACATTGAAGGTTTTGGTGATATCTATGTGTGTGTATATATATGTATAAAATAAACGCAAAGTGTAGCAACATATACAATATATAATGTATTCAGCTTGCAGTACTTTGAATCACACTGATTTTTAAAGATCCAGTTTGTTACACCTTTTAAAAAAAATAAGTGACCGAGATCACTAAACTTTGAAATTATTTCACTATAAGGGCAATGTAGTAGCTGAAACAAGAAGAGGCAGCGAAATTAAATCTTCTGAACCCAGCATGTTGTCTCTTGAATCAAGATGCAGTTCATTTGCTAAATGTGTGGTTTCCCTAGACAACACGCATATCTCTAGGTTTTGGTATGCTGATTTGTTTCAGTCTGAGCAGATTCTCCTGTTGTTGCTCAGAGTTTGAAATGCTGTAGCCCTTGTAGCTTTATCTGTTTCATTTATTCATTATTAAACACACTTCTTTCTGGTTGAAAAGTGCTATAAAATCCTTTTCACTGTACTGCAACCAGCTAGGAACACACCGTCTAGATAGTTTGGAAGGATTAATTTTTTAAATAATGTCAGATACTGTTCCCGAATTCAATTCTACATTATCAATACAGTCAACTTAAAAATATTGTGTACTCTCTCTACTTCAGGGGTCGGCAACCTTTCAGAAGTGGTGTGCCGAGTCTTCATTTATTCACTCTAATTTAAGGTTTCGCGTAGCAGTAATACATTTAACATTTTTAGAAGGTCTCTTTCTATAAGTCTATAATATATAACCAAACTATTGTTGTATGTAAAGTAAATAAGGTTTTTAAAATGTTTAAGAAGCTTCATTAAACCCACGCGAGCCATAGGTTGCCTACCCCTGCTCTACTTGATCCCTTGGGCATTGGAGTATGTAAACACCTGGAGACTAAGTGTGAGAAACTCTATGATCCTGCATACGTTTTAGGTCCTGAGCACTGATATTACTCCATACATAAAATTAGGTATTTTGTGTGTGTCACAAAGATTCAATTGTTTATTTAATGTGGTCTGTATAAAGTCCATGTTTGTCCAAATTTTCAAGCTTAGGTGATTAAACTAGGGACACATCCAAATTTTGATGACTAAATAAATGGTCACCTTCTTCTTTCAGTTGTCAGAAATCAATGGCTAGATTGTTCAGACCTCTAACTGCTGCATCATTGAGGGTGGCATGGTGTTGCAGTTAGGGCTTGCCCTCGACCAAATGGCATCCCAGGTGAGGAGCATCTTTGCCCCCCCCCACATTTGTTAAATTTTAAAATACTTTATTTTTTTTGTTGCATTTGTAGCCCATTTCACAATTTTGATGCACGATTTGCATGCATGATTTATCCTGGACGTATTGGATGGCAAATGTGCATGCTAGGATCCGAAAATCTGTATTTATTCGTGCTATATATAGGCAAATAAATTCATTTCCTCTAAGCTTATAGAAACTTTTTAATTTTTAAGACTAACTGAAATGTACTAACATCAAGAAATTGAACTGTGCACCAACATTGGGTACACCAGTATTAAATAGTGCTACAGTAGGTGACAGCCTTAGAATGTTAACCCGAGTCCTTTAGTTCTATAGTCGCTTTTCTCGCCTTTGCCCTCATGAACTGAAGCACAGCATCAGAGAGATCCAGAGACTGGCCAATGGGATTTTCAAGCGATAAAATAGCAAGTAATGTCAGTCTCTGGTCAGCCATCATCGATCGAAGATATGTTTTAATGAGCCTGAGCTTTGAAAAGCTGTGCTCACCACTCACTACTGTGACTGGCAGCCTGAGCAGAATCCTCCACGCTATCCACACATTATGAAAATTGTCCTTCAGCTCTGCATCATGAATGAATTGGAGATCTTGGAATGGAGAGTGCTTCCTGTGTGGCAGAATGTGACAGATATTGTCCGATTCAACACAGAAGTCTTTATCATTGACGTCAGAACATTCTCCATGTGTCAGCGTCCGCTGAAGGTCCGTACAATTGTTCAAGAGCACAATTTCTGTCCCCCGGCATCTTACTAAGGTCATACAAAACCCTTGAGGTCTTTTCATGGTGCTTCATTTGTCCATACTTTTCTTGATGCAGTGTCAACGAGCGAGCAAAAAAACCCAACCTCTTGAATTTTTCTTCCAAGCTTCCTATCATCTCATCTCTGCCATTGTAACCAAACTGTCTCTTCTTCCGCTGAATACGAGTTTTCTTGAAGACAGGCTCAACTCTTACGTTTTCTGCCATTTCTTTGCAGAAGTGATGGCATCTTCAAATCCGTTGTCTCTGTAGGCCCCAAGGCAGTTTTTCATCAAAGTAGTAGCAATTGCGATGTCCATTGACTGACTTTATAATGCCTTGCTTACAATGTTTATTTGGAACAGGATATTGTGCAAAACCACAATTGAGACCCAAAATTTGAAGAAAGTGGACTGGTTTGCCAGGCTTTGCGCCTTGTGTCTGATTCCGCCTTAGGCTTTACTCGACCGCGCCAGTTCCATCAGGGCATCGTAAACCTCAAGTCACCTTATGCTGTCAGTGCGGCTCTCCCAGTGAGTGTCGCTTAGCGGCTTCACGGTCAGATTAATATTGTCCGTGAGGATCTTCCACCTGATAGTTGTTGCTGAAAACAGGAGTATATTCTTTGCAGTATTCTGAAGAGAGATACTGAATCTAAAGAAGATGACGCTGCATCTGACACAACCAGGCTGTGGGAATGATAGCCACAAGGCATGAAGAAAGCTCTTGGATTCAGTGCAAGGATCCTTGCCTGGACGCCACTGTTTCTTCCCTTCATGTTCGAGCCCTTTTTGTAGCTTTGGCTAATGTGCGGTTAAGGCAACCACTAACTATATGGTTGGCTGTATTCAGTTCCGAATCAACAAGATACATATGTGAGACTTGTCTACTACCTTCTCGTGGCGTCCCCTGTTAGCAGCTTAAAGCTAAAAACAAAAGTAGACAATATGCAAAATATAGGTTTGTGTTCTAAGCGATGATAAATGGCCCGATTTAGTTGTGACTTCCGCCATAGGTGTTCAGCCACTCTGAAAACCAGCTCACTTTTTTTTTCTTTTCTTTTAAGGTGCCCAACTTATTAGGCACCCAAGTTGGCAAAGTTTTTGGTCTTAGTAGTCTTTTTCATTTGTAAACAGTGAAAATTACAAATAAATCAAGGATTCTGGTCTCCTTCCTGAGTTCCACCCTGTTTAAGCATTGAATTGCCCATTGCATTGTTAGTTCCCTTAATTGAGATTAGGTATCTTCTGCCTCCCTTTTATTACTGTTGTAGAAGTTCCTTGTATTTATCTTTCTTTTGCTTTGTTGGATCAGCTGTCCATCACTGTATGTGTATTTATGTCAATCATATTTGTATCTCTACTACAATCACAACAGGTGATAGAAAAGGCCATGCTTTATTCTGCTTGGGGGGAAAAAATTGTTCTTCACTGAACCTGCTTCTTTCCCCTTCCAAATTTAACCAACAATTTTTTTTTTCTTTTGGCTCATCCTGCTTCTTGGTAAACGAGCATCATGGTAAATAATAGGCTGACCTTGGTCTATACTTTAATTTTTCTTTGGTTTTTAAATGTATCTGATTTGGGGCCCTTCTCCTTTTTCTTGGGTCAGCGGCAGTACATAGAGCAACAGAGGCTGCCTGAAGACATGCTCTGGCTTCTGGTTCCAATGGCTGTCACGACACCAAGGATATTTACTATGGGAGCTGCCTTATGATAGGGGAATAATTGGCCCTTCCTCAAAAACATAGCTGAAAGCCTGTTTGGAGAAGCATCGTCTCCTGGGAGTTCAGGCCTGTGAAGAGTGCCCACCCTGCTGAACTCTTTCTTGCTCCTTAGCTTTTGTATAGCAGACTGTAGCACTGGCCTTGAGGTTAGACAGTTTCTCTCTAAATGGGTGAGTTGAGGCTGATAAGGGAGTGACAGAGCTTGGGTTCCCTTCTGGAGACCAATCAAAAGGCTGATGTAGTCAGGAAAGAGTTGAAGTTGTGGTGTTAGGCTTATTTAGGCCTGCCTATGTGGGTTTGGGGGGAGAAGGCAAAGGGGGCAATTGCCATGGGGCCCGAGTAACTTAAAAGGACCCGGGAGCCCCGGGCCCTTTTAAATTGCCCAAGCGGGCCGCAGGGCTCTTAGTCTTAGGCACGCGCAGGGTGGTACCGGCGGCAGCAAAGGCAGCCGGGCAGGCATGTTGAAGCCCTGGCCATGCCGGAAGAGCATGCCCAGCAGTGCAGCCAGTAGCAGCTTGCTGAGCACTAGTATGGCTTGTCTTATGTTCTTATGTAAAGTGGCCGCTCGGCAGTGGTGGTGGCAGTGGGTGCAGGGCAGATTGAACGCTCCCAGGGTGGGAGGCTGCTGCTTGCGGGAGCACTGAGCAGCAGCAATAGAATACTGGGCCCTGATTGCTCTACGCTTCTGGCCGGGAAACTTTTACTAAGGGACAGGTGTAAAGGGGGAGAGGGAGAGGCAAAAGGACAAACCAGCTGAGACCGAAGAACAGATGAGCAGGACAATAGGCATGGAGGACTAGCAAGGTGGGGGCACAAGAGCGGGTCAGTTAGGTGAACAGAGGCACTGGGGCAGGTGGCCAGGGACAGACAGGATCCTGCAGGACAGCAGGGTGGATGGTGGCACATACAGTGGGGACAGTTGCTATTTACAGCCCCCAAATGGGGGGATTGTCTCCTGGGCAGCGGCTGAAATTGGAGCTGGAGGTGCCGCTTGCCAGGAGTGAATAGGAGAAACTTTCCTGAGATTCTAGGCCCTGCTAGGTTAACCGCCCACGGGGATGCGACCCAGACCAGCTTGGGCTAGTTGTACCTCCACACCCCTGCTCCGCCTGCCTGTGCCCTGGCCCTTATTCTCCCTATCGCCCACACCCCACCACGCTGGAAACGGGTAGCTTGAGCCCTAGGCAGCCCCCACACCTTACCCTTCCCAGTCCTGTAAACCCTCCGCTCCCCACCTCATCCCCTACTCTCTGCCCTTTCTAGTGACATTCCAGTACCTTCAGCTTCAGGACGACACCACTGCCTAGCTCCCGTGACTGATATAAAGGGGGTAAGGTGTATACATGTCAGACACTGTCAATCCCCTCAAGGTGTCAGAAACAGTATCCTCTACGTCAGGGGTAGGCAACCTATGGCACGTGTGCCGAAGGCGGCACGCAAGCTGATTTTCAGTGGCACTCACATTGCCTGGGTCCTGGCCACCAGTCTGGGGGGCTCTGCATTTTGATTTAATATTGAATGAAGCTTCTTAAACATTTTAAAAACCTTATTTACTTGACATACAACAATAGTTTAGTTACCGGTATATATTATAGACTTATAGAAAGAGACCTTCTAAAAACATTAAAATATATTACTGGTACGTGAAACCTTAAATTAGAGTGAATAAATGAAGACTCGGCACACCACTTCTGAAAGGTTGCCGACCCCTGCTCTACATACTCAGGTATTGCTATGCCCTAGTGGTGAAATTGTGGGCAAATCCCAGCAGGGTTGGGATGTCTCCTTATAAAACAGGGACGGTGTCCAAAAGCTGAAATATTTAAAATAAATCAGAAATAAATCATTGGATCCCATGACCAACATGCATCTAAAGACTGTGGTTCCGGTAACTCTGTAATCGGTGTTCGTTATCTAGTAGAAGCTACTACTCCATTTAAAATGAAGGGATACCTTTTCAGTGCTGTTTGCATGGTGGATCAGGTGCATGTTGTTCCTCTCCACCAACAATGGGCCTGAAACTACAGCAGCTTAGGATAAAGAAGATGCATGTTTAGTTTTAGTGGTGCAGATATTGCTGAATGATGTGACGTTGCACTCCATATGTTGATGGAAATGTGTTTATAAGTGTAAATATGATGTAACTTGGAATATGCTTCATACAAAAGGTCTCTTGTAAGGTATCATTACAAAGTGTATAATCTACTGTTCATCCCATTTGTATGAATGTATCTTTCTTGTATCTGAAATTAGGAATATGAAATATAATTCTAATGTCCTGTTGTAGTTATGCAAAATGTGGGCTATTAATGATGGTTTGGAATCTTGATGGCCTCCATTAACTAGGACAATTGGTTGTAGAAGGCTCTGTTTACTTGTAAGCCTTCCTGTGTAGTGTGTGCCAGCGAGTGGGTAATGAAGTTTCACAGGACATTGAACATGCCACATGATACTGGAATCCATCTTTAACCTGGTGCTTTCCCATTTAGAAGGAGAGGGGGAACCCAGAGAGAGACAAAGGATTCCTGACTTGTGCCAAAGCTATAAAAGGGGGTGGAACAGAACAAAGGGGTCCCAGTCAGGTCCAGGGCCGACGAGGGTTGGGGGGGGAAAAAGCTGGTACAAATTACTGAGGCCCGGCGGTCCGGAAGGGGGTCCAGCTTCCCCCCCCTCGTCAGCCCTGTTTAGCCGGTCCACCCTTGCTGGGGGGCCTGAAAAATTTTTTTTCACCGGGGCCCGAACCCGCCCTCGGCGGCCCTGGTCATGTCCAATCCCCTGCTTTTCACCTAAGATGCCTGCTGAAACTAACAAGGTCTGTATGAGGGAAAAGGATTGGGCCCAAACTTTGAAGGAGTCTAGTCTGTGAAAGAAGCTTATTGGAACATCTCTAAGGGTGAGATTTACCTGTATTCTGTTTCTTAATGTATTAGGCTTAGACTTGCGTGTTTTGTTTTATTTTGGTTAGTAACTTACTTTGTTCTGTCTGTTATTACTTGGAACCACTTAAATTCTACTTTTTATACTTAATAAAATCACTTTTGTTTATGGGATAGCTCAGTGGCCTGCTAAACCCAGGGTAGTGAGTTCAATCCTTGAGGGGGCCATTTAGGGATCTGTGGCAAAAATCTGTCTGGGGATTGGTCCTGCTTTGAGCAGGGGGTTGGACTAGATGACCTCCTGAGGTCCCTTCTAACCCTGATATTCTATGATTAATTAACCCAGAATTAGTGATTAATACCTGGGGGAGCAAACAGCTGTGCATATCTCTCTATCAGATAATTTACGAGTTTACCTTGTATAAGCTTTACACAGAGTAAAATGGATTACTTTCGGGTTTAGATCCCATTCGGAGCTGGGAGTCTGGGTGCTGAAGACAGGAGCACTTCTAAAGCTGTTTTCAGTTAAATCTGCAGTTTTGGGGGCGTGGTTCAGACCCTGGATCTATGTTGAAGCAGGCTTGCGTGTCTGGCTCAACAAGGCAGGGTTCTGGAGGCCCAAACTGGCAGAGAAAATGGGCTCAGAGGTAGTCTCAGCACATCAGGTAACAGTCCCAAGGGGGGGGGGTCTCTGTGACCGAACCTGTCACAGATAAGTTAATGCATAAGTTACAATGATAGTTGTGAATAATTTGCAACTAATAAGTTATCTGATGATTTTTGGCTCCTCTCCCTGCTCATAGAATCCCTGCCAACAGATTGAAATATCTATAAATGTATTCGTTCTTCAATGTCATTTGATACTTTTTTCCTTAAAATTTTAAGGACCAAGAGTGAATAGTTCACTGCATGTGTGCATTGTTCATTAGTCAAATGCTTCATTTTATGTGGTCTGCTAATTCAGATAGTAGTATTTCCATAACCAACAAGGATTAAAGTGCAAGCAACACTGGCACAAATGCTTGCTTGTCTGAACTTCAGTTTCAGTGAAGACTCATGCATGTGACTATGAAAATTATTTATAGGAATGTTCTTGTCAACAAAACTCTGTTTCTCAAATATGCGTGGAAGGCAAACACGCAAGGGGCCTGAGCATTTCTGAAGGGAAATCATTAAAATATTCAAGTGAAAGGTTGTGGACATGTGGAAGTGTGTGTTTGTTTTTTCTTTCTTTTTCAGTAGTTTTAGCAACGACACATTTTGAAAATGAGTGGTTAGGAGTTTTATTGGGCTTTCTACTGCTTTTCTGCAACTCTTCTGGATGGGAGTGTTTCCTAAGCAAGTGGCCCTATCTTTGTTGGAAGGGCTTAGACCATGTTATTTCTTTGTAAGTCTGGCTTCTGACAGAGTGGTGTTAATCCCAGAGTAGATAAAGGTTGGTTTAATGAAGTGCATTCTCCTACAAGAATGGGTGAGGTGGGGGGTGAGAGGGAAGGTGATTGTTCAGAATTACTGGTAACTGGAGGAACTCATTATATTGGCTCTTCTAGTGACAAGGGAGTAAAAGGACAATCCACTGTGTACAAATGGCTCCCCTTTCCATAATCCCTTCTTGTTGATAGCCACATCTCCTAAAACTTTGGATTGTTTGGATTTAACAATATTAATAAGAGGCCCATACAGAAGCTCTGAGCCCCTTGCGGTAATGGTAACTGTTCAACAACATTAAATGGTAAGTAAATTCCACCAGCATGAAACAATCAAATGGAGACAGCAATTTATCTCAGCCAGCTAATAAATCCCCTCACCCCCATTGTATCCAGGAACATCCTCTCATTTCCCCAAGCTCCTATCAAATAAGTGGCTTTTGCAGCATGGTTAGAAGATCATCAAGTTTGGATTTAGTAAGACCAAATGAGGGGTGCAAGTTCCAGCGTCCTAAGGCCCTCTACCTGCAGCCATCTTTCTCGTAACAAGAGGGATCCTACCTCCTAGCTGCAGCAGCCTGTCACAAGTTTAGAACAAAAACTGTGGTGCAATTTGATTTTTTTTTCCCTTTGGCAGCCCAGCTTTTCAACTAGAAAAGATCTAAGATGTGATTGCTCTAGCATTTTAGTAGAGGTGGCGCAGACTCAGCAGGATGGGTGATTATGGATTTCTTTGAATTGTGATTCTCCATTGAAAGAGGTACGCTTTGGACCAGAGGGAGTGTTTGAGCTCTGCGCATATTTCTTTTTTCCCCCCCTTTATTTTGCAAAGAGAGAGTCAAATCAAGTGCAGAATTGAGCTGTTGACATAAACCACAGGACTGTGTCAGTGAGTAAGATGCTCAAATCTTTTTGTGTTGAGTATGAAAGGAGTTTGAGCATAATGACAATTTCCATAGAATGCCTGAAGAGCAATTTTCAGAAAGGATCCTGTTTTTCAGTTTGCTGTTGTATTGTCAGAATTAAAAAAAAAAAAAAAAAAAAAAAGAAAAAAGTATTGATTGACTAATAAACATAAGTGTATACTCAATAAGACTGCATGTTTTATTATAGAAGCTGTAGACATATAATCTGTAGTTCCTGCTTTCAAAATGATAATTTTAAAGAAATATAATGCAGTGTGAGATGATAAAAAAAGGATAAATCTGGTAATCGTTGTGATGGCTCTTTTTTAAAAATGGAAAAAAAAGTGAGCATATTTAAAATGAAGAATGGATGGCTGCAGCATCTTCTTCTGCTGTGAATATTACCTGTAACTTTGAATTCAAATTCTGTCGCCAAGCGAACCTCTATACCGATTTGTTGCTAGGCAGTGAGGTAGACATTTAATTATAAGGCAAGCTAAATACTTAGCTTACTTGTGTTTTTGTTAAAACAACAAGAACTTTATTTGTAATATTGCAGGTCTTGTTTCTCAAAAGTGGCCTTGAAAGATACATATGAAATCATTTTACTATATTAACTTGAATGTAGCCTTTTAAAAAATGGATACAGAGCATGAATCCTTTTACTTTTGTAAGCTCCATCTTCCTGAAACTGAATTTGTGCAAATAGAGATTTGTGATCTAAACATCTTGGTTGGTAGCACTCTGTGCTTCACTGGAGAGGCCTATTGGTTTGAGACAAACTTTGGGAGTTGTTCTTCTCTAGGATGAAGTGCTGAGAGCCAGGAACCCCCTTAAGTAGTTCTTTTCTGTTTTGGCTGGTTGTAAAGACAGGGAAGAGGCTTCATTGCCAAGAAGCTGGCTGTGGAGCAATGCTTCAGCTTCAGAAGATGCCTCTCTCTTTTTCTCTCTCTCCCCCCCCCCCCAACAGTGGATACAGCACATTAAATTACCATCAGGGATGGGAGGATTTAGATGTCAGGAAATAGAAATTGAGCTTTTTACTCGTAAGCGCCACCCTGCTGTATAAATTTCCAGTACAGAATTCATTCCTGGAATGTGACGGCATTGGCGAAGAAAGCGAGTGGCCACTTGGGCCAGGTGTACGCTACAAACTTATATCGGCATAACTGCATCTCTCAGGGGTGTGAAAAATCCACGCCCCTGAACGAAATAGTTATACCAACCTCATCCCCAGTATAGATAGCGCTATGTCTACAGGAGAGCATCTTCACTGAAGTACCACAGTGGCACAGCCGCACTGCTGTATGTGACGACAAGCCCGTTGTTTGTATTCTTTAGTAGAGGGGAAAGCCAATGTTTACATGTCTGAGGCCTTGTCTACACTACAAGGAAAATTTGATATAAGCTACGCAATTTGAGTTACATGAATAGCATAACTCAAATCGACGTAGCTTAGATCTACTTACCGTGGGGTCCACACTATGCAATGTCGATGGGAGACGCTCTCCCATCGACTCCCCTTGCGCTTCTCAATCTGGTGGAATACAGGAGTCGACGGGAGAGTGATCTGCAGTCTATTTAGCGGGTCTAAATCGACCGCTGATGCATCGATCGCTGCTCCTCGATCCCCCCTGGTAAGTGTAGAAAAGCCCTGAGACTCTCTCTGCCACAGTAGAGAGAAAAGAGATTCAGTGATGTAAAGGCATTTGACAAGATTCTACATCAGAGATTAATTGCCAGTCATAGAATGAGAAGTAAAGTATAGTTCTGTGTGGGAAATCTGGCTGAAGAGCTGGAAATAAAGTTTGACGAGGTTATTGTAAACAATGGCTTGCAAATAAAGTGGGATAAATGCAACCAGTCTGTGACCTTTGTTCCCCTCCTTTTTTTGTGGTGGTCACCATGCTTCATCCTGTTCCTTAATAACCACAGACAACATCTTATCAAAGCCCCTTGGA
Organism: Trachemys scripta elegans; assembly: GCF_013100865.1. NCBI lineage: Eukaryota > Metazoa > Chordata > Testudines > Emydidae > Trachemys > Trachemys scripta. The sequence continues at coordinate 180,409,721 of NC_048299.1, forward strand.
TGGTGGGAAGCAGTATTTTGCCCTCTTCCTTGGACTAAGTGCCCCAGGCTAGGTACCTCTTAGTTCTTTTATTATTCCCCCATAAGCAGAAGGTTTGCTTTTGTCTCTGAGAACAGAACACAGCAAATTATTCCCCAAAATGTCCAAAAACATGTAAAATTGTATCTAATCTCCCTCTAAGTAACAGCTTAACTAGATAGGAATGATCTTGTGGGAATGGTTATTTTGTTCCCTGAATTGATTTAAACTTATGTTCTGTATTCTTCTCATGCTTTGAGTTCTTGCATGTTGCTTAGTACCATAGTCTCTTGGGGTATGTCTACACTGCAGTTAGACACCCGCGGCTGGCCTGTGCCAGCCGACTTAGGTTCCTGGGGCTCAGGCTAACAGGCTGTTTAATTGCAGTGCAGATGTTTGGGCTCTGGGACCCTCCCACTTAGCAGCATCCCAGAATCCAGCATCCAGCCCAAGCCCGAACATCTATGCTGCAATTAAACAGCCCCTTAGCTTGAGGCCTGAGAGCCTAAGTCAACTAACATGGCCGAGCTGCAGGTTTTTAATTGCAATGTAGACATACCCTTGGAGGCCAGCAACTGAATCAGTGACTTACCCACTCCTACTTAATACACTTGGCCGTTTTGAAAGTCCAAGGTGTGAGTCTGGCATTACCATATTAAGCCATGGAATCCTAATTTGTAGTCACAGAATGTTTGTTCAGGTGCAATATCCTGGGAGATGTAGTAATCTATTGTAAATATAATAGTCATTGTATACCTTATTTTGTGGAAGCTCCCCTCAAGAAATATAATTATTTTTCCATACTGTGCACAAAAAAATTGGATTTATTACTGTTACTCTCCTCCTTTCTGCCTGCTAGTTGCATGTTAATGGTGTCTTAATGATTCCCCAAAATTATTTTTCCCTAAATTGCCAGACAATGGGCTATTTCCTTCTTAGTCTTAGCCTTAAAGTTCCTGGATTTTCGATTGTTTCCTGTTTCTCAGCAATTAGAGTATTTCTCAAATGTGGTTGCTCAGTGAATGACACCTACTGTCTCTCAGATTTGAAAGGATTTGATCCAAAGAGGTAATAGAGGCAACAAGTATCAGAAATAGTTAATTGAAGAGAAATGTAAAATAATATGCATGTGAGGTGATGTCTGTTGCCAGGTTCTAGTCCTTAAGTTGTTGCTATTTTCTTCCATCCTCCCCTGCCTGTGACCCAACAGGATTATCAAGGAATGGAGAGCTGAGCTGTTGGTTGGTTGTTTCTTTGCCTTTTGGAGGTAGGCTAGTGGTGACCAACATCTTCCCTCTCTCCTGGAGATGGCGGGATTGTGGGGGGAGGACCCTTGTGACCTGTTCCGCTCACACACACGCACTCTCTCTCTGTCTCGAAAGAAAAGGATCTTTTTTCCCCTTTCAGTACTTCCTGAAAAACCTGTCTTCTTTTCTCGTTCTGATTAGATATCAGTTGCAAGCAGTATTTGTTGTGATTTAATAAGAGACGTTGTAGTGAATCTTTGAGTATTTTATATTTGCATGCTGTTAAAGAAGTATAATAGGGGGGAAAAGGTCAGAAGGTGGAAGAAGCATCTAAAATTGGTAACTTGCAGTGAGCAGTTTTCAAGCCCTTATGGGGCAGGGCTAGGGGTATACACCCCTGGTATATTTTCAGAGCTTCTTGCCACTGGGTTCATTCAGAGGTGTCAAATTTTGCTCCTCAGAAGTCTATTTGTGTGTTAAAGCATCTCTGGCAGGAAAGGCTTTGCACTGTTTGCATGACTTGGGAAATGTGAAATAAGGAAATTGTTCTCATCCACCCTGTGGTCTTTCCACATCCTTCTTTTCATTCTGAAGATTGTGGTCTCTATGCTGCCCTTACATACATGGGTGCAACTCCCATTAGAATGAGTAGGGTTATACAGGGTGTAAATAGAGGGCAAAATTCAGTCCGACATGGAAGAACACCAACACAGAAAGCATTTATTAGATGAGTCACACTGTATAAACAGTGCTGCGGAAAGCAAAACCGAGGGCTGACTTGTACTGTCACACATCGCAGCCAATAATTAATTTGGGAGCAAGGGATCAAATTGGGGAGCATGTGTAAAATGTCATTCACCATAGCAATCAGGAAAAGGAGCCAGTGTTATTGCAGAAAAAGCCATCAGAACCATTGAATGCCCAGCAACCACACTAACACAGATGATACAGTATGTTGTATTAGCAAAGGAATAGAATTCAAAACAAGGAGTAGTGCTGGTACAGAACCAGAATGTTAAAGCAACCCATGTGGAACGTGTGGGCAATGCTTACCAGCCTCCTTGGTACCTTAGGGTGATGTCTGGTTCTAGCCCCTTTTAAGGCAATGGCCAAATTCTTATTGACTTCAGTGGCATAGGATTGAGCCTTCATTGAAGTTAGAGAGTAAGATCAGCATTTTTAAACGTGGCACAGGAGTTTGGTAACCCTGTCTTCTTCTCTCATAGTCTTTAAAACGACCCATGCAGGGTCCTGCAGGGGAGAACTGTGTTCTGGGAAAAGCGCTGTTAGTAAGGAACAGAGTAATACCACCAAAAGCAGGTATAATGTTTTATAATGTCCCCTCAGTTAACTCATTGACATACTGCCTTAGGAAAGAGCTTTTAAAAGACACTGCAGTCTTTAGAGTATTCTTCTGTATAGTATCTTGACTCTGAACAGTATGAAATCTCAATTTATCATAACCTCTTCCTAATTCTCAACACTTTTTTTTCTCTCTGAGGATGCTCACATCAGAGGGGCGTATGTAGCCTCATACAACAAATTATGAACGCTTTCCTTCTACGGTAAGAAGACCTTGTTACTTCATGTCTAACCAAACACAGATATTTTAGACCATGTGGGAAACTGTATCGAGCCAAGGGTGTACTGCTGGAGCAGTCGAGAGCATCGCTCCAAGACCTGAAATCCAGGACAGAGTTGCACTCCAGCACTTCACCTGGCTCATGGGGTCACAATACCGCTCAAGTTTGGCCCGGCTGCCCCTCTGTCCTGATGGGGGTGGGAGCAGCAGCCAGACCCAATTTAAATAAGTGGTGTTGTGACCCGAGTTATAGGGTTGCAGCATCGCTCAGATTTGGCCTGGCTTCCTCTCTGCATGATGGAGGGGCTGTCTCCCTGGCGAATCCTAAGTGGTGCTGGGACCTCATGAGCCAGGTTGTAATCTCATTTGTCACTCAAATTTGGCCTGTGCTGTGAGAGTGTGGGGCAGGCGATGGGAGTGAGCAGAGTTGCTGGATGGCTGAGATCAGCAGGAGCAGGATGGAAGTGGAACTCTGAGCTGGAGTCGGGTGTGGGCCAGTGAGTGGCCAGGAAGATTGTGGGGGCAGTGGATGACTGGCCGGGGGGGCAAGTTGTTGGTGGGCTGTGCGGTGAGTGAGGAGTGTTGGGTGCAGTGAGGGTTGGGGGCCAGGAGGTTTGGGTGAGTGGGGCATGTTGGGGGCTATGGCCTGTGGGGCTGAGTTGCAGTGAGTGGGCAGTATGTCAGGGCTGCTGGGGTGCATGTGGGGACTTTCAGAGTAAGTAGGGTCTGGTGGATAACCATTGTCAGCCTGGTCTGGTCAGCCAGTTAAAGTGGGTTTATAGGGTGACCCAAGAGCATCTGGATCATGCCACTGAACTCTTGCCTCTATTTGAAGTTTGCACAGAATATAAATATTGTAAAAAACAGTATTTTACATTCACTGCCAATGGGCGTTTTGATGAAGTACGTATGTGCTTTGGATGCGCCTTGTGAGTTCGTTTAAAGTTTGGTGTATAAACCCAGTTATGCGCATTTTATGTTGCTACGATGTGTGAAGTTAATACTAATGTGTGAAGTCTCATAATTGCTATTGCACAGATTTTCAATTAGATACGATTTCCTGGTAAAATGTTAGTTGTGTTTTGAGTATGGGCGCTTTATTTTATGGTGATGTCACACCCAAGATGGATTTTGGAGACTTACCTCGCGCATGAGAGAATTACCAACTTGAGAACTTCTGCAGGGCTCCTGTGCTATAAAATTTAGCACTATGTCACTATATAGAGCTGTGACTTTGAGATTAAGAATTATATAGGTTACCTATCCATAGGTGTTATGCTTTCATATAGGACCAGATTTACTTAATGCACTTAGTGCCCATTGAACTCAGTGGTAGTTAGGGGCCTAGTCTGCTTAGATGCGTCTAAAAATTCCATTGGGCACTTCTCTGCATCTTTAGATACTTAAGTACCTTTGATAATCTGGCCCATAATATCTAATGCTAGGATGAGTGGTTTGCCTTTCTATCTTCGAGGATCAAAAATAAGAAGGTCTTTGTGGACGGAGTAGTAGTTTCTGAATCACTTTATCCTATGTTGTGGGGAAAATGTCTTGAAGAAATATTGGGTTGTTTTCTTGACATACATAATTAAACAATGGGGAAGTACCATGTCTTGACTATTGTTCCTCTACTAGTTATTTCAAAAGTAATCAGTGAGGCCACATACCAGATTCTCTTCATCCTTATCTTATTAAGTTGTCAAGTTTTAGGAGTATTAGAGGGGTAGCCGTGTTAGTCTGAATCTGTAAAAAGCAACAGAGGGTCCTGTGGCACCTTTAAGACTAACAAAAGTATTGGGAGCATAAGCTTTCGTGGGTGAATGCCCACTTCATCAGACGCAAGTTTTAGGTGTTCATTCACTAAACATGGAAATGAAAATGTTTCCTAACCTGTGAAGCAGAATTTGCAATCATGACTGAAGTAAGCAAAATTCAGGAAAACAAATTTCTTTTGCATAACTGTCAGTCTGTGTCAAGAGAGGCTGAACAGTAAGTCTGTCTACAGTACAAAGATAATTTGATCTACGTTAGGTCGACTTACAGCCACCACGTTAATTGCTGCAATGGCTGATGTTCACACTACTCTCCTTCTCTTGATGGTGCACATCCTAACCAGGAGTGCTTCCACCGACTGAAGAGGGGCAATGTCGGGGACTGAGCTCTCAGCACTACGCAGCTACCCACCGGGAATCCAGCTGCCCCCGCCCCCAACAGTGCCTCTCGCCCCCGTGCTCCCAGCTGAGGGGAAGCCACCCCGCGGCTTCTTGCCTCTGGTGGGGAAATCCATGCTCAGAGTCTAGTCAGCTGCCAGGCTCCAGTGGGGAGTTGGGACCCTGGGGGCAGCAGGGCTCCCTGCAGCCTGGCTTGGGAGTCGAAAGGCGGCTTTTTTGTCAATTTCACGAGCCATGAAATAGACAAGAATGACCACCAACAACCTATGTAAGGAATGCAATGTCTCTACAGCATAAGCCTTACGCCTCTCGTTGAGGTGGTTTTATTATGTCGGCATAGCAGGGGAATTACATCAGCAGGAGGAGCATTTCAATATGTGCACCTCCTCTGTTTTGTTGAAAAAATTGTGTAGTGTAGATAAGGCCTAAGGTCTGAGAGTTATGGGTTGCCATGCTTTTTGGTTGAGCTGTATGGAGGAATATTGCCAGCATACACTGTGCCTTGAATTAATAGTTCTCTTTTACAAACACTAGATTACACACCCTTCCCACCAAAAGAAAGTACGGTACTTAAAGTGTAGAAATAAGTGTAAGAGGAGATGGGAGAATTTCTGCAATGTTAAGTACCTAGTTTATCTTTTAGTTTTCCTGTTACATGCTCACTTGGCAGTTAATTAATTCTCTCCAGTTCTGGCAGGAATCCCCACAATGTAATAATTTATATATGAAGATTGTATTTATCAATATAAAAATACTGTCAATCGAGTTATTAATGTACACGCTAGTAAATACAAATCTTCATCCATGTAACTGCTCAGTGGATACATGGTCCCCCTATCACAAAGAAAATCTTTGTAAAAGTATGGTTTTTGCACATTTCTCTAATGCTGTTGAAAAAAAAACATATGCTATTATAAAGATATGCTTCATTAAGGATCTCTCTTTAGAAAATTTGTTGAGAAAGAAGCTATAAATATCCAGCCTATTCACTCAGTGCATTCATACGTTGGGTAAAGTCATTTGTCAGCGTATCATCAGATGGTCACATTATGATCACATCGGAGAAGTATGCCTCTGAGGAAAGAATAAGCTCTAACTAGTAATGATAGACAGGCTGGACTTTTAGTGGCTGCAGAGAGCTGTGCTTTCCCCTATCCCCTTTACTTCTATACTGTATTAAAAATCAGAATGCTAATCCCTAAATTGTCTAGATTTTTCATAATTTAGGAAGATGTTATAGAGAAATCTGCTTGGCATGCTGAATGTCCATTGATTTTTTGTTTTGTTTCTCCAGTTGTAAGATTAAACCAATTATATTGACTTTGGTTCAATGGATTTATAACCAGGATAAATTAATAGTATTATGAATACTAAATGAGGTCTTATCATAAACTGTGTTATCTAGAAAATAAGATTAAGCTGTTTTATGTGATACTTTCATAAAACCTCCAAAAGGCAATGTGTTCTAGAGACTTGTGTTGTACTTATTGTTAACTAGATAGCATTACCCTTACAATCAAACGTGTCGCACAACTTCAGTAACAAAACTTTGCTTAGTGAAAGTAAAAACTGTCAGTTCACTGTAAGGGCTTGTCTACACTGGCAATTTACAACGCTGCAACTTTCTTGCTCAGGGGTGTGTGGAAAAACACACCCCTGAGCGCAGCAAGTTTCAGCGCTGTGAAGTGCCAGTGTAGTCAGTGGATCAGCACAGGGAGCTGCGCCCCTTGTTGAAGTGTTTTTTTTTTTTTTTTAAGAGCACTGGGAGAGCTCTCTCCCACTGCTGCGCCGCAACCACACAAGGCATGTTAAAGCACACTAGCGTTACCAGTGTAGACTAGCCCTAAATTAATTTGTCTGACAAAACTGTTGGGATTTAGGATGATTGGTTATTTTGGGACATGTGAATCCCTTTTAATATGTAGACTTTTTCAAAATGGAATTTAGTGATGTGGTGATGCTCCAGAGTACATTCTCCTTTGCAGATGTATCTGTAGCTGTCCCAAAGGGCGGTTTAAATAATGTCCTAAGGTTCTCCACCTTGGGATCACTATTTTCAGGCATCATTGTTGCCCAACATCTCCCAGCAGTTGCACCGTCAGGGTGAGGTGTGAGCCCTTTAAAAGCACCATTGTCTGAGGGATAACACTGAGAGTGCCTGTATATTTTTCAGTGGAGTGAAGAGGTGATTTTAGTTATGTGAGTTACAGTATGTTGGACTGTCGGTCTGTCTCTCTCTCATTCACTCATATAGCCTGCAGTGCCTCAGTCTTAATGGATTTCTCCTTGCAACACCCTTGTGAGGTAGGCAATGCCGTTACCTTCATTTTACAATGGGAAACTGAGGCACAGAGACACTAAATAAATTAATAAAAGATTTGTACAAACATTAGCTAATGAATTTGCACAGTTCTCCTGGGAGGTAGGAAAGTATGAAGTATACTTTACAGATGAGTAAACTAAAGCTGAGGGGTTAAAAGATTTACCCAAGATCCAACAGAATTAGAATTTAGGAATTCCTACTTCCCAGCTTGATTTAAATCCACAAGATGACATTGACTTTCTAATTTGTCTATTCTTTTCTGGAAGATACTGTTCCCTTCTGATAAAACACTATAACCATTAGAGACAAATCAAACACTAGGCTGCATATATGCCCTAGCCGTGTGTGTGTGTGTGTGTGTGTGTGTGTGTGTTCTTTACTGGAGCTGCCAGGGAAAAAGAAAAGGGACGGGGTAGGGGGATGCATGTTCTTCAGATATTAGATTTAGTGGCTGGTTACAGGGCAGGGTGGTAGGGAAGGAAAAAAAGTAGGGTAATTACTAAGTCCTTAAGGGGTGTCTATATAACATTTTGGAGTGAGCAAGAGCAAGCCCCCAGCCCAAGCCACAACTTCAGTGTTTCTACACAGCTATTTTTAGAACACTAGGGCAAGCCTAAGTATGTTGACCAGGGCTGGGAGACTCACTCCCACTCGCTCTAAAAAGCTGTGTAGACAAACCCTTAGGTTTAGTAATTGCTCTACTTTCTCTCCCTACCATAACGAACCACCAAATCTTATGCCTTATAGTGTATGCACCTTTTTCTGGAAAATCTAGTAAAGTCCATTACAACCTTTCTTAGAAGAGCTTACTTGATATACCTTTAAAATTTGCTAATACCGTGTGCAGTCAGTTGGTTAGGCTGCTTGTTTTGGGGGCTTAAATCTTCTGTTCTCCCCTTGAGATGTCACACCCTGATTGTCACATGCAGGTCCTCCTTTTTCCCTCTCTTTGAAGATGGGTACTATATTTGCCCTATTCTAGTCCTGGATCACATCCATCTTCCATGAGTTCTTGAAGATAATTGTTAAGTGATGGAGTGCTTATAGGATCTGGTCCATAACACTGGTCTACAATTTTTGAGAAGTCGTCTGCTTCAGAGATAAAATGTGCTATTTATTATGTATTTTGATGTGCTGAATTCAAATATGACAATTAAAACAACTGATTGGATACTGTTTCTAAGATATTTAAGTTTTTACATTTTATGTCTATGTATATCGTGTAGATAGTAGGTTTCAGAGACTGGGAATGGCTGAGCCATTATAAACATTGACTCTATCTCCCCTTGTAAGTATTCTCACACTTATTATCAAACTGTCTGTACTGGGCTAGCTTGATTATCACTTCAAAAGTTTTTTTTCTCTTAATTAATTGGCCTCTCAGAGTTGGTAAGACAACTCCCACCTGTTTATGCTCTCTGTATGTGTGTATATATATCTCCTCAATATATGTTCCATTCTATATGCATCCGAAGAAGTGGGCTGTAGTCCACGAAAGCTTATGCTCTAATAAATTTGTTAGTCTCTA
>NC_048299.1:180428482-180440405 GCF_013100865.1 Trachemys scripta elegans
CATAGTTTTTTGCCTTTTGTTTCATAATAAATTTTATTTATATAACCCTTTTGCTGATTTTTAAAGTGTTACATAGACAGGACAGGTGAAATATTATCATGTAAAGCAACCATAAATGCATGAAAAGACCTAGGTTTACAATTTGATTAAAACTCTACTATCTACACGATATACATAGACATAAAATGTAAAAACTTAACTATCTTAAACAGTAGCCAATCAGTTGTTTTAATTGTCATATTTGAATTCAGCACATCAAAATACATAATAAATAGCACATTTTATCTCTGAAGCAGACGACTTCTCAAAAATTGTAGACCAGTGTTATCAATGATAGTTCTCTTCTCCATTTGTTCACAAAATTGAAGTTTTTATTTCCTCATGAGCACTTTCTCATGGCTGCACTTCTTCTAGGACCTCAGGATTTTTTGTGCCTTGCCTTTTAAACTTCCTGTTGACCTATTTAACTCAGTTCTCTTTTCCTCAGGATTTGGGAGCATAAATCAATCTATCATATAATGGAACAGAGTTATTTAGAGGAATGTAGTGGCTCCATCTTAATTTTTAAATAAGCCTGTCAATTTTGCCAGAATATTTCGTTTAATGTATAGGCTTTTCTATGGTGCTTATTACCATCATATTTGAGTGCCTCAGAAACATTAATGAATTTATCCTCTCAACATGCCTGTAAGGAAAGGACTCTTTACTGATGGGCAAGTCACAGTCTCAGCACAAGGTTGCACAGAATCTCTCTTCTGAGTCACAATCCAGTGATTTAACCACAGGACCTTCCTTCTTCTCCAAGCGATCTCATTGCCTGACTTTTGCATTTGGTGGATGGGTTTTGTCCTGTGATTATTGCAATGTTCAATGTCTTAGGGAAATTAAAATCTGGCAAAAAATAATGTCACAGGTGATATGAAGAGGGGAAGTTTTTCTGTTACGTGTAGTCTGCACCAGATAGCTGTGCTAAAAATAAAAAATTAATCTACAATAAGTTTGTACTATGAAAAGTTTGAGTGTCACACAGTCTATAAATGTCAGCCTAGTCTGTCTCCTATGACAGCTCTGCGAACTCTTTTTGCCCTCCAGCAATCTTGCCTCAAGATTGCTAAAGCTGACAATTCAGCACTGGTGCTTTTCATTTTTCAATTAATTAGGCATTCAGCTGCTGAGTCCATGTGGTGAGCTGAATTAATAAATTAGTAATTAAGTTGTGCTTTCCAGGCAGGCAGTGAAAATGATAGTGGGCAGACCTTATTTTTAGCAGGAGACTTTTTGCCAGGATTTCATTAGTGAATGGGAGGCTGTGAAAGCATAGTGCCTGGTCAGTGTGGGAAGAATCTTTTTACGTATAAAACTAGCCGCCTTTCCTTCCAACTTGATGCCTGTTTCAGAGAGTATTTTTTTAGTGGAGTCTTATTTAATGAAGACTTCCTGGATACATTTTACTTCCACTTCAAGTTGGAATAACAAGTGTTAGCAAGCGAGACATTTCTTCTGTTCTAGTTTACTTGTGACACTGGCATTCAGTGTTTGCTGAACGCTGCAGGAACAGAGTGAAACAGAAAGTCACTTTCAGTCTGGCAGGCCTGGTGAGGATTATGGGGTAGGTACTTGTTCCTAGAAGTGTTGTTTGGGGAAGTGAGAGGAATTAGTTTGACATGTCCTTCTGAGAGTTTGTGTCCTATAAATCTAGTAGGAGCTACAGAGTAAAAAAGCATGAAGTTCTGGCTAGTTGCAGGACTGCATGTTTTCATTCTGCTGCTGCCCTGTTGCTGCCACTCATTAACAGGTTTTGCAGGAATATTGAGAGAGTCTTGATCCTGCCCTGTGTAAAATCCTCCCTGAACAGAAATTTTTGAAATGTGGATATATATGTGGGATAACCTTGATCCTGTGCCAAATTTAACCTCCTAGAAATTATTTAGACTTTCAAGCCAGATGTACCCATTTATACTATATGTACTCCTGGGGGAATTCTGTGCCACTGCGCATGCACAGAATTTGTCCCCCATGGATTTCTTTGCTTCCCTGCTGAAAAATGACTTTCTGACGGGGAAGCAAAGGAAGCCACAAGAGCGGTCATGCGACCCTCCACAGCAGTATTTTGCGGGTACCCAGGACAGCCGGCAAAGAGGCAGTTCCAAAAGAGAAATCTTCCTATAGCAGGGGAAATGTAAGTAGAGTGGATAAATGTGTATCTGTTCACGGACCAATAGGGATCCCCTGCTTGTATTCCACCCTCCCACGGATAGCTGCACCAAGCAAGGCTTTTTTGGATATGTGTAACACCCATTAGGATCTGTGTTTCTGTGCCACTTCCTTTGTTGTTTATCAGAGTCTTGCTTCACTACTCATTCAGCAAGCTGTTACAGTAAGCATAAAAAAAGGAAATTAAACAGTGAATAAAATGCCAAGCTTCTATCACACTGCCAGCCTCATTAGAAAAACCAGTGATAAAGTACGTATGCATATAATTACAATAATTAAACATTTGTATCCAGCTGAATAGTGCACACATTTAAATTAAAATAGCATACTTCTGAAACATAAAAGGCTGGAAGCTGTGCACTTCAGCACTACTGCGGAGCTTTCATCACCGGAATATGCAGAGGTGTTATTGGATAATTTTTAACCTTAGCTCAAGAAAGCTCTATAATGTTGGCTTCACCCTGCATCATTCGTATATTAAAGCAGAGCTGCTCTTTCTACTGCCCACCAGCATTTTCAGCCTTAATTATTTTTAAATTAAGGAATTTTAAACTTGCCTGTGCTCATAGATGTCCAGCTTCAAGCTGAACAATGCATTTGTTTTTTTAAACTGCCAGTATGGACAAAAAGGTGGCAGAGGAAAAAGGTAACAGCTGACTAAATGGATCTGCTCCCTTGTATAGTCATGTATTGAGGAAGCTTTAATTTGAAGGTTTCAAGACAGTTGTGGGCTGGGTGTTGTTTGTCTTTTGTCAATTTTTTGGCTCAAATCTTGTCAGAGAGAATGTATGTTACTGAAGATTTAAATTCGGTGACTATTCCATTTTAAGTACCAGAAATATGAACGAATATTAATTCTTTAAAAAAAAAAAGTATCCCCAGACTGAAGATAGTATTGCCAATCTCAAAAGTTCAAAAATCATAAGTGAGATTAGAAAAATAAATCTGTTGGGTCTGTCTTCTGATTTTTGAACTCTCCCTGCTCCCTTCAGGCACTAATAGGCCTGTCCCCAAATAAGTACTTGAGAATGAGGCTTACTTTGTGGAAAAAAAAGTTGATTATGTGAAATTCTGACCTTCTTGGAGCTTACACAGTCAGAATCTTAAACTTTCTGCACGCTCTAGCTAAATCTCCTCAGTCTAGAAATACAACAGTAAAACCAATATTCATGCAAAGTCTAGAGTCACTTCTAAATACAGTGTCCTGCAATATAAAATAATTCTAGCAATTGCTCCAGTGGCCTTACACAGACGTCTAAATAAGGTGGTGGTAGGTCCCCCTCCCCCCCCAATCCCATATATGTTATCTTCAGGGTTTGAACCCACAACCTTCAGATCTACAGAAGATTCCTCTTCTACTTCACAGATGAAAGTAAGCTGTAGTGGAAAGCATGCTGTTCTCTTTTGTGTGGACTAGCCCATAAAAGGAGATACAACACACACGCTGCCAATTGGTTAGACAAATATTTGTCACATAGCAGTTGAAGACTGGTTATCTGGATTCTGGGTTTCTGTTCCTGGCTGTGGAACCAGTTTGTGGTCTAGTGGTTACAGTCAGCATAGCCAAATGTAATAATATCCTGTTTGGATTGTTTGAGGGATCCTCTGAATGTGAAACTATGAGCTTGTTATCCCTTGAGCTAAAGATCCAGAGCTCATAGTATGGAAGCAAAAGCAGAGAAATAAATTTATATGTGGTCTAGCTGCCAAAGGATGACACACAGCCACATGGAGTTAGTATGGGTTACAGAAGTACCTAATTTGGCATATTATTTCTAAAATACTGTGGCAAAGTGGATGAAGTTATATTAGGGATGTGGATTCTCGGTATTGCCAAGAGCAAGCTTTCAGAAGTCATGAGGCAGGTCCCACAATCTTGAAATTGGCCTTAGAATTAATGAAATTTAAAAAACAAAACAGCATTGGATTCCTCACCTTCAGGTTTCTGAGCCTTAAGGGTGAACTTGGGTCATATCAAGTTCTCTGCAACCATGACAGCTAGAAACTTTTAAAAAACAAAACTGAAATTCGGATGTAATCGCTTGACTATAGGAGCTGGGGCTTTAAGAAAAACACCATGAGTCCTGAGACATAAAATTGTGAAAATTGGCAACACTGGCAAATTCTATGTTATCTGTGAAACAGGTGAATGATAGTTACTCTCCAAGGTATAAAACATTGACTCATAATGAGGGTTGTGCATAGAGCCGGTCGGGAACCAGAATTTCCATGTCATGGGAAATGCCAACATTTCTTAAAACTAACTTTCATTTTGATTTAGAATGAAAAGCGGAAATTTAGAAATTTCTCACAAAACAAAACGCTGAAAAATGTGGGTTCGGGACCACTGAAATATTTTGATAGTGTCAAAATATTTAGATTTGACTTCATATAGATATAAAATTATAAATATCAAATATAGTCAAATATTTTTATATAAAAGTTGAGATGAAACATTTTAGTACAGTAACTCCTCACTTAACGTTGTAGTTATGTTCCTGAAAGTTTCCCCATAAGAATTAATGTAGATAGGTGGGAGGTTAGGGTCAGGGAAATTTTTTTTCACCACACAAGAGACTGACTTTCTACACACACACACACACACACACACACACACACACACACACACACACACACACACACACACACACACACACACACACACACAGTTTTAAACAAATAATTTAATACTGTACACAGTGATGATGATTGTGAAGCTTGGTTGAGGTGGTGAAGTCAGAGGGTAGAAGAGGCTGGGATATTTCCCAGGGAATACCTTCCTGCCAAATGATGAACTAGCATTCAGCTGAGCCCTCAATGGTTAACCCGTTGTTGTTAATGTAGCCTCACACTCTACAAGGCAGCACGCAAGGAGGGAGGGGAGACAGCATGGCAGAGAGAGACAGAGACATACACCATGTGTGTGAGTGAGACTCTCATTGCCCCTTTAAGTACGCTGACCCCACTGTAAGTCCACTGCCCTTTTAAGTAGATCAGCAAGTTGAGACAGCAGCTACTGCTAGTAAGCTCCCTCCGTCCTGAGCCCTGTCGTGTCCCCTCTTGCTCTGTAGAGATGGGGTGAGCAGGAGCGGAGGGGAACACACTCTTCCCTTCTTCCCCCTCTTCCCCCGCCCCTGCACAGCAAGCAGGAACTCCCGGAAGCAGCTCCAAGGCTGAGGGCATGAGCAGCACATGGTAGTGGGGAGAGGGACAGCTGAACTGCTGGCAATTGATAGCCTGCTAGGCAGCTGCCGCACAGGGAACTTAGGGGAGCGGGGAGCTGATAGGAGGGCTTCTGGTCCACCCTAGTTCCAAACCCCCACCAGCTAGGTCCAACAGGCTGCTCTTCCTGCAAGCAGTGAACAAAGCAGGCAGCTGCCAAATGACGTATAAGGGAGCATTGCCCAACTTTAAACAAGCATGTTTTCTAGTTGATCAGCAATGTAACAACGTTAACCGGGACGACTTTAAGTGAGGAGTTACTGTACTATTAAAACAATTTTTTTTCAGTTTTTCCCTGGAGGGTCCCAGAGCCCAGGCTCCAGCCCAAACCTCTACACCAGGGGTTCTCAAACTTCATTCCACTGCAACCCCCTTCTGACAACAAAAATTATTACACAACTGAGGGGGAGGGGGAACCAAAGCCTGAGTCCGCCTGAGCCCTGCTGCCCTAGGTGGGGTGGTGGGCAGAGCCTGAGCCCCAACACCCCAGGCAGGAGGGCCAAAGCTGAAGCCCAAGAGCTTCAGCCCCAAGTAGGGGGCTTGTAACCTGAGCCCTGCCGCCCAGGGATGATGCCCCCAGCAAGTCTAAGCCAGCTGTGGCGACCCCACTTTGAGGTCCTGACCCATAGTTTGAGAACCACTGCTCTAAACAGCAATTTTATATCCCCTTAAACTCAAGTCAGCTGACCTGGACCAGCCACAGGTCTCTTATCACAATCTAGACATATCCTAAATGTCTTAAGGCAGTGGTCCCCGAAGTTTTTATCCCCCGCCCCTTCCTTACACCTATTCTTTCCACTCCTCCCCCGAGCCGGAAGTGGGGCTGCGGCTCCGGGAGGGGGGGCCGTGGACAGGGGTAAGGGGGCTGAGGCTGGGGCCACAGCTGGGGGGAGGGGTGGGGCCGGTGGCTGGGGCCAGAAGCAGAGCTGGGCAGCGCTCCCTCCCCATCCCCTGTGGGGACTGGTCCAGGCCCCAGCCATGCCCCCCCGAATGTTACTCCGCACTCCTCTGGGGGGGTGCCCCCCACAGATTGAAGACCTTTGGTCTAAGGGTATGTCTACGCTGCAATTAAAAACCCACACCTTCCCCAGGTCAGCTGCCTGAGGTTCACAGGACTTGGGCTTAAGGGGCTGTTGTATTGCTATGTAGACATTTGGGCTTGGGCCAGCCCAAGCTCTGGGACCCTCCCACCCGCAGGGTACAAAATAACTAGAGTGTGAATTAAAACTGCTTTAGTTATTTGGTTCCTGTTTGTGTGTAGACAAGCCTGTAGAGCAATGATGTTCTTGCTTTATAATTTAGGAAGGAGTAAATAGGCAACCACAAACAAGGCTTTTTGTGAAAATCGGAGAGGAGAAAATGGTCAGCAGAATGGGACTATAAAAGCATGCAAGGGGGAAGTAGGGTGTATTTAGAAAATAACTTGTGTATTTTCCTGTTTATGCAAACTATATTCTGGGTTAAATAAACAGGCTGCATTGATTCTAGAGATAGGCGTAGAGCTGGAAGTCAGACATTCAAATTCTAGTGGCAGTTGTGACTTAGCTTTCATATCCGTTTCCTCATCTATAAAATGGGATAATAATGCTTTTCTTCCCCAGAGGGGATTTGAATATGAGTGTAGTAATATTTGAATCAAGCTTTGAAAAAGGTGAAGTTCAGTATAAGTGCTTAGCAGAATTATGCTGAAAGATCTCAAGAGCAAACCTTTTTTTAAGGTATAGTTGCATTAAAGAGGAGAAATTTGGGTTTGTGTCCTTCTTGGCATCTTTATGATGTGTAAAGAAGCCGTGTGTGTGTGTGTTCTTCTTTTTCTTTTGGTTTTCAAATGAGTGATGGAAAGCACTTTTTTGCTTGTTTTTTATCTCACAAATACAAGGAATGTCAAAATAAAACATCCATATAAAATTTGTTAGACTTGACTGTACAAATACGTTTAGACACGATCCATGCTCAAGGAGCTTACAGTCTAAGAAGACGTGATATATTCTAAGCTCTTTGGCCTGGATTGTGTCTAAACGGTTGTTTGTACAGTGCTAGCTAGTATGGCTGTGGTCCTGATTGTGGTTTCTAGGTATTAATGCAATATAAATTTTAAATAATAAGGTGTCAAATGTGAATTTGTTAGCCTGTAATGGGACATGTGTCCTGAACTTTTAGCAAAGCTTTTCTTCCAGGTATTCAGGTGTTTGAGTTAAATAGGTGTTGGACTAAAATCAGAGTGTTAAATCGTCTGGATAAAAATTGCTTTTCCTCTTTTAAGCATATTTAATATATATGGCATCTTTGGTATCCTACCAATTCTACAGTAAAGTATAGTGTCTTCTAGGAAAAACCAAGTAGACCACACTTGAATTTATTATGTTAATGTAAAACAAGAGAGGAAAGAAGAGTTAACAAAAAACCTTCAAGATGCCTTTTAAACATCCATCCTATAAAAGCAATAAAGACCCAGGTCCACATTTTTTTCTTTGTAGATCACCTTAAAATATTTATTTACTAAGTGGAATTAATGCTGAGTTGTTGAGGGAGCTATGTCTGTGGGCCTCTGCATCGTGAGTTCTGAGGTAGTAGTGGTAAATGAAAGTGCAGAGATTCTATGGTTAATGAAAACGATCGTGTAACTGTACAGTATTGCTCTGTGCTGACTGATGGAGATTGTTCTATTTCAGTTTAATGGAAAATAATTTGTGTCTGCAGCAGTTTACTTGGAACGGGTGATCAGGAATCACGGCACACATTTTCAAAATTGTGATCTGAAGAGCTCCGTGGAATGAGCAGACAGTGCATAGTCTGTGGACATTGCCTAGATAGATGAAAACAAGAGTTAGATACTTCACTGAGCTGCAGCCTGACTAGGGCTTTCAAACAACAAGACATTTCAATGAGATCTCCTTCTTTGTTGGTGTTTATTTCAGTGATACTCAGACTGAGGCTCGCAAGCCACAAGTGGCTCTTTAATGTGTCTCCTGCAGCTTTATTTATTTATTTATGGCAAGACATGATATTAAAACAATCAGGATGCTGTTACTGTATTAAATTATTCTCACAGCACAATGACTGACCGAGTATTATTATTTTATCAACTACAATTGGTATATTGTACTGTGGCTCTTTTGAGTAATGTTAATAGCTGATTTCGCTCCTGAACCACTGAGATCAGAGTATCACTTATTTATCTGCATTACAGTAGTGCTTTAGAGGCCCCAGCTGAGATCAGAGACCTCTTAGAGGCCTGTGAAATTGAAAGCAGGCTGAATAAACATGTCCCTTGAGGAGCCCCACCCACTCAGAACAAGGCTGGCACATGTTGCAACCATGCCCTTCGCATTACACATTGAGCCAGTCCTGCACTGAAGGTCAATTTTTAGGTATTCACTCCTGACATTGCTGCAAGGTTTCAAATGTTTTTTTATTTACATTTTAAAAGTTATTTGGTTTTGGTAAAATAGAGCTTTAAATGTATGTGGTGTGATTTAACATCTTAGAGTAATTTTTATTTATGTAAAGCTGACATAGGAGAAAAATAGATTTGTGTCGTTTCTTACCTCATGAAATATAAAGAAGTAAAGAAAAAGGGAAGCTCTCACTTGTGTTTTTTACCTTGGAAATATCAGGAATGTCAAGTCTGCTTTTGCTTAGTTTTGTTGGAAATCTGAAATGTGTACTACAAGCTTTCTAACATGTTAATTGAAACGAATCTTTAAGAAAGATGTGCTTTCACCTAAATGTGTGTTAAGTATTGCAGTTAAATAAGTGATTATAAGAATTAGCAGGGTGGATTTGATTTAAATCACTAGTCAGGAATACTCG
This sequence comes from Trachemys scripta elegans, assembly GCF_013100865.1. NCBI lineage: Eukaryota > Metazoa > Chordata > Testudines > Emydidae > Trachemys > Trachemys scripta. The sequence goes on from NC_048299.1 coordinate 180,437,732, forward strand.
ATTTAATCATAGATTTCTACATAAAAGTGCATTCTTGTTGGTTGTTATAACCTTAATTCATATTCTTCACAACTCAGAGATAGATGTAGGTTTCATTTTTAGAAGGTACACACTAAACATTTTTAAAGTGATTTATTTTGAAAACTTTTCAGATTAGTTTTACAGCTATATCAGAAAATGAATGATTGGTTATTTCATTTACCAAAGGTAATTGAAGTAGATAGTTCAGCTCCCAATGACTTCATAAATACACCTCTACCCCGATATAAAGCTGTCCTCGGGAGCCAAAAAATCTTACCACGTTATAGGTGAAACTGTTATATCGAACTTGCTTTGATCCGCCGGAGTGTGCAGCCCCCCACCTAACTCCCCCGGAGCGTTGCTTTACCACGTTGTATCCGAATTCGTGTTGTATCAGGTCGCGTTATATCGGGATAGAGGTGTATCTCCAATTCAACAGGTTAATCATTAATATTTGGAGGATTTTCTTGCCATGCTGTATTAGGAGGAGAACATCACCAGACAGACATTTAAATTGTTTTATTTAACTAAAACAACAATGTTATGTAGTCTGGATTTTTTTCTTCAACAGCAAACATACAGTATTTTAACAAAAAAACATGAATTTTTGAATTTAGTTAAATGTTCAAGTTTTTTAAAATCAGGTTTGTTTTTGTTAAAATTGGTTTTTAACTAAAATAGTTAAATGAAATATATTTTAAAAAACAAAAATTAAATCGACTGTGTCAGCCAGGTCAACATGAGAAACTTAAAATATTGGCTTCTGCAGCTAACTCAGTCGTCTTCACCTTCATTTTACTGTTTGTTCATAATCTGGCAAAGAAAAACAAGTTTTCCTGCTTTTTCAGGTCCCAAACGATTTCTCAATTTGGAATGAATTAGTCCAAAGGAAGAAAATAGTCTTTCTACACCGGCAGAAGAAGCTACTTCTGTTAAAAGAGAGATTATCACTTCAACAGTCTCTGAATCCAAGTGCTTAAGTGACTTCCACCAACCAGTTCACTGGTATGACTTTCCTTAAAACATCATCAGCAAACATATATTTCTTGAATGGTTCACTCTTAGTTCTGAAGTTTATTATAGTTGGCATTAGGGAGGGATGATTGCTGGATGCCCATGTCATAGCCAACTTCTCTTCTTCAGCAGTTAAGGTGTTTGACCCTGGTACCAAGTATTTAGAATATTTGCAAGAAAATGAACTGGAGATAGTGCTTGTCCCATTTTTTTTTTTTTTTTAATGCTTGTAATTTAACTCTGTCATTGCATATTTATCTTTTTAAGATCTCACTCAGTTCCTTCCAAATTTCAACAGCGTCAGCAATAAAACAGCTGTTTCCCTGCATTTTGTTCAAGGCTACAGAAATAGGCTTCAGGGTATTCAGCATTTCTCTTAAGTTGAGAACTTTGGCTGTGACAGTGCCATCTATTTTTTCACAATTTTGTTCACAAACTGTCATCAGATTAGGCCAGTTCTTGATATAGTGCTCAAAACAGTCCACTACTGAGTTCCAGCGCACGTCTTGTGGGAGCGTTAGCTTGGTTCCTCCCACTTTTTTCAGAGCAGCTGCTACAAAGTGGTTGTTACGAAAGTATTTTGCAATTTCACCAACATTAGCCTTTATTTCTGGAACACTGAAGCCTTTGGCTAGGAGGTGCATCAAATGAGCACAGCAACCATATGTTATTAGCTTGTGACTCTCTTCTCTCTCTTCTAAATAATTTCTTCTCATCTTGGATACATTTGCAGCATTGTCTGTGACCAAGCTGCGTACTAGACATTTGAATTTTTTTTCACAGTTTGTTATAGCTTTTACTGCTACTTCTTGTAAGTATTCTGCTGTGTGTGCATTGCCTGATGTATCAATTGTATCTGTAAGGAAGACATTTCCCTTCTTCTGTTGTCACTCAAGCACATACAACAGGTTCATTGTGGACATTGCTCCACCCATCAAGACTCAGGTTAACAATTTTATCCTCTAGACCTTTTGCACACTGCTCAATTTCTCTTTCATACATTTTATCCAGCAATTTGTCTGCGACATTTGCTCTGTTGGGTGGACTGTATCCTGGTCTTAATGACTGAACCATTTTAATGAAGTGTGCGTTCTCAATCATGGGGAAAGGAGAGTTTGTTGCATAAACTAAACGGGGCAATTTTTTCATCAATTACCTCTTTTTGTAATCTGCTGTTCTTATCACAAACTTATCTATGGCTGTTTCTGGATTATGGAGATTTTTTTTATTTTTATTTATTTATTTATTTATTTATTGCTACAGTTGATATACTCTGGCTATGCGATATACATGATGTGACTGAAACACTATCATTGGCAGATAACTCTGAAACTATAGAAAATGATGGTGATCTTGAAGGTGGATAGTGTTCAGAATCCTGTATGTTGAGGATGGATTCTCCTAAACAATATAAATCAATGCTAGGTTTCAGAGTAGCAGCCGTGTTAGTCTGTATCTGCAAAAAGAACAGGAGTACTTGTGGCACCTTAGAGACTAACAAATTTATTAGAGCATAAGCTTTCATGGGCTACAGCCCCCTTCCTCGGATGTAGCCCACAAAAGCTTATGCTCTAATAAATTTGTTAGTCTCTAAGGTGCCACAAGTACTCCTGTTCTTTTTGCAGATACAGACTAACAC
>NC_048299.1:180440670-180468230 GCF_013100865.1 Trachemys scripta elegans
CTAATAAATTTGTTAGTCTCTAAGGTGCCACAAGTACTCCTGTTCTTTTTAAGTCAATGCTGTTGTTTAATTTTTACTATACTGTTCATTTAGTATTACCAATTGCATTCACTGACACTCAGTACTACTTTAAAGGTGAAATTGTAAAAAGATCTGCCTATTTCAACTATTTATTTTTTATCACAACTGCATCTAAAATGATAGTACCATAGAGTAACTACTATGTTTTTTGCTCAAACATGAGAATTCAAGAATAGTCTAGAAAGAAGATAGGCAGTCCTTAAGAAGGAGTATGAAATAAAAAAGTTTACCAACCTGAACATCCTGCATGTTCAGACATGTTCCTTTCATCATCTTCAAGGCAGCTTCCTCCTGTGAAGGAACACTTCTCATGATGTTGTTTCATTCAGGCAACCAGGCCTTGCATTTCTTTGTTGCGCTGTTTGCATTTTGCACACATCCCTGTCTGACCCACAGGTAGAGGAACTTCATTAAAATATTCCCAAAGTGGGTCTTTTTTACGGCCTGTTGCCATTATAGGTTTTCTCTTCTAGTGAGAGAATGGTATGGTAGTTCTCAAATCAATGAAGGCTACACTCAGAAAGACCTCAAGACTTCTGGAATATGCTGCTCAAACAGTTTCACTTTTGTTTGTACTGCCTGTCCTTCCCTTCTCACATTTATCTCCAGACTTCTCCTTGTCCAGATCTATTCCACCTCCAACAATTTTCTATTCATTGAACTTTTTCGAACTTTGCACTTTTAGAGAGATGTAAGGGATTGACTCTGTGTACATAAATTTGCAGAGGGACAATAGGATTGAGGTCAGTTATTTCTCACCTCTCTATATTATTTATTTATTTAAAAACGTTTTTGCTGTTAACAAGCATGTTATCTCTGGAGACACAAATCCACAGTTTGAGAACTGCAAAACTAAGCATGTCTGATGGTATCTTCTAGGCTGAGCACTGAGTCCCACTGAGTAGATAAAAAAAAAAATTAACCTAAATTATCTATACAGAAGCCCCTGGAACCCCATAAGATTGGGTCCCTAATCCGTGAACTATTGGAACTCATTTACAAAACTTTTCTTAAACATTATATGAATATATTGTCTCATACTATAGAACTTTTTTTAAACATTATATGAATATATTGTCTCATACTATAGAATTAGAATTTATAATCCCTACTCCATGATGAGATATCTTTGAGCTATAATGTAGCTTAATTAAAACTTTAGGTTTTTTCCTCAAAAAGCATTTTATCAAAAAAATCCAATTTAAAAAAATCTGATTTTTTTATTTAAAAAAAAATCATTGATTTTTATCCACCCTGATAATTAGTATTTAATCACTTAAGCTCCCTCTTCCATGTACTTTCTCACTTTTTCAGTCTCTTGTGAGATCAAAAACCCCACTTTTTCAGTTAACCCTAAAGTACCCAGGTAGTCAAGACCTGAATTTCTAATGCACACAACATGTGGTAGAGAGAGACAAGCACAAAAAATTGAGACTCTCTTTAAAACTACTCTATTAGGAATTGCATAAAGGTACAGCACCCTGCCCCCACCCCAATCTATCCCTATCCAACACAAATTTAGTTGGTAATGGTCAGATGTTGATGCAAACCACCTGTCCATGTAAGATTGTAAGTGTCTGAAAAGGGTTTCAAATTCTACCACAGGCCCATGACCCCATCTTTGCTACTCTTCCCTTCATGTTAGGAAACGGGTAAAGTTTTGCTGATAAACAATATTAATGAAATAGTGGCTCCTACCCTGCGCCTGGCTCAGTTGCTAGTCCCAGCTGGGATGGGTGTGGGGAAGGATGGGACTTCCTCTTCCTCTGCAAGGAGTGGCTGGGTCTGGGTTAGACCTACTCACAGAAACCTCCCTCAGCTGCAGGAGGCTCTGCACACCTCTCCCCCTGCCCCCAGCTTCCTGCTCCCATCACTCCTTAGCCGTGGGGGGAAGAGTTACTGTATGAGGTGCTGCTTACCAGTTCACCCAACCCGCCTGCACCCGGACCCGCCCCCCACCAAATCCTACCCCCCTGCATCTGGACCCCCGCCTAGCCCCTCCCCCCTGCATCTGGACCCCCAAGCCTGCACCTAGACCACCCTCCCCATTAATCCCTCCATACTTGAATCCCCACCCCTGGTAATACTGCACCCCATATTCTTCATAGAAATATTATGATATGATTGACATAATTCTAGTGTATTTTATGCAAGATAGATCATGTGAGATATCATTGGAAAGACTGATTTACTAAATATGATTATCCTATTTGTATGCATGTATCATTTTTGTATCTGAAATTAGGAATATTAACTATGTATCTGTATTACATATGTATAGCGCCCACTAGGCAAAAGGTTCTCAGTCTAAATGGCTGGCTGGGAAGGGTCCATTCAGGTTGAAGGGCCATTAGGAGAAAACAATAGGCCTTAGAAGAAGCTTATCTCCCACTGGGGAGCCTTCCTGAGGACGCTACAGACAGCTTCGACTCATGGCTGCTGCAACAGTACAGGGACATGTGACCAGGTCACCTGGTCCTGGACTCCATCTTGGAATAGCAGTATTTTTCCACTGACTGTCATGGGAACCAAGCTTTGAAACAAAGGATTCCCGCCATATGCAAAAGCTATTTAAGGCAGGGGAGTGATACCATCGTGGTTCCTCATTGACTTCCCACCCAAAGAGACTCTTGGAAACACCTAAAGAACAGTGACTGAACTCGGGGAAGTGCTGGACCCAGGCTAAAGGGATTTTTAGCCTGTGAATGGAACACCTGGGGATTTTAAGCTGTAAGTAAGTGCAGCTTGCTCCTTAAGAATCTGCAACCTGCTTGTATCATCACTTAGGGTGAGGATCTGCTATTCATATCCAATCTCTTTAGTATATTAAGCTTAGTTTGTGTGTTTTGTTTATTTGCTAGGTAATCTGCTTTGATCCATTTGCTATCTTTTATAATCACTTAAAATCTATCTTTTTGTAGTTAATAAACTTGTTTTTGCTTTATCTAAAACCAGTGTGAGTGGGAGTCATAACTTGGGATAGAAAGTTGTTGTATATTTCCTCTCCACATTGAGGGAGAGGGCGAATATCATGAATTATACTGTACAGTTCCCTGTGCAGCGCAAGATGGTATAAGTTTAGGTTTACACTCCAGAGGGGGGTGCATGCCCGAGTAGCTGGGAAGTCCCTTAGCTGAAGCCTCCCCAGGCAGAACTGATCACAGCATATGCATGTAACTGCAGCTGGGTGTATCCCTACCTGTATATGTACTGGTGAAAGTGCAGGCTGGAGCCTGGGAGAGGGCTTGGCAGGCTGGACACAGCAGTACAATGTAGCAGTACAGGCTCCTGGGTTAGAGGTGCTCAGTGGTACCCCAGTTCCGGGGGGAACGTGTTCCTCAGACTCCCCTGCAGATTTCCATTCCACCTGCACCCAGAACCCCCGCCCACGAGACCCTGTACATCCAGATCCACGCCCGGACTCCCCACTAGGCCATCCGCACCCAGATTGCCCCACACACAACCCTCTCACCCCGCATCTGGATCTCCCCACTGTAAGTTCCTTCACGCTCGGCTCAGCCTACCTGCCCCACATCCAGATTGGGGGCTAGATTGGGTGTGCATGTAGCATGTTATCCCTCTCACTCACTATATTGGTACAGCCAGTGCAGAGGGGAAGGGCCCTGGGAGGTTTCTGGGGTGTATGCCTGACCCTTGTGCTGTGTCAGGGTCAGATGCAGCCTCACTGCTGAGTCTGTATCCTGGGGGAGGAGAGGCTGCAGGGTGATTGCCCACTTCCATGCAGCCAGTGGCCTGTGCTCCCCACTGCCATGCTGGAGCCTTCACATTCATTTATTGACAAAATATGCAAAATTTTGCAGAACTTTAAAATATTGTGCACAGAATTTTAATTTGGCACAAAAATTTTAATTTTTTGGTACAGAATTCTGTCAGGAGTAAGTATCTTAATATTCTATTGGTATATTTTTAACCAGGACCGTAACTGAGTATTCGGATATTACATGTCCATGTAAACTGTCACATGACAAATTTAATATTGCATATTAGGAAATGAATTTTTTTTTTTTGGTAAATTATTTTTCATTGGTTAGTCAAGGTGAAATATTCCTTCTCTTATATTTGTAATATACACAAGTTCACAGGAGATGCATTGCAGGAATCCTCTATCTACTGTATGTAGATTTGCGGCATTTCTCTGACATTTCACTTGATGGAATCTCAGAACAGCAGGAGGGATGGAGTACAAATGACTAATTATGAACATTTTACAACGGTAATTCAGTTAGTGCATATTTGTTCTAAAATTTAGATTCACAATGTTTATTTTACCAGGCTCTGAAATGTGAAGATTCTCAAATTTTGCTAACCATTTCATGTTTGCAAAGTAGGGTAGAGATAATTTACAAGGGATAGTCTCTTAATCCTATACTATAAATTTGGGGAACTGTTAAATGTACCTCGGTGAGATTTCTGACCCATGTTTGTTTAAAAAAAAAAAAAAAAAAAAAAGTACCTGTTCTGAGTTCACTCTAAATTAGCTGTTTTTTGTTAAGTCTGAGAGACATAATAGATCATCCTTGGTATTGGACCTTTGTGCTCTGTTTCTTTCTCCCCAATGCTTTATGAAACAAATGTACCACAGTATTAGAGGCACTTGAATTGACATCTTGATAAGTGGAAGAGGTTGTGTTGAAGTCAATACCTCTATCTATAATGATGGGAGCCAGATGAGATGCTTAAGAAAAGACAAGTTACTGCTGGTGTAGATAAAAGGAATAAGGATTGTGTGTGCTCTTTTCTGGGAGTGCAGTACTTACGTGTAATTATGTGAGCATGCAGACTATGTAGTGTCACAAATTTGGTTTCAGGAGGATGGCTAAATAGATGTTACTGAGGCTGGTTAAGCTATTATTGAATCAGGCTCAGATACTGTAGGTAGGCTATTCACAAAATAAACCATGATTTTGAGAAATGTACTATTAAGGGTGTCATGTTTGTTAAATGATATAGGTAACTGTTTTGCAGTGAGCTATAGCTTTTGACATTGTACCTGTATCTTCTATCACTCTCCACACACATAGTTCCGGAAAGCTTTTCTACATAGCTGGAACTGAGCATTTGTCCTGTTGCAACGAAGTATGTGCCTACTAGTAAGAATTCAGCATAAGTAACACCAGGTTCCTGAATATGGTGGAGGGTGGCAAATGTTGAGTTTTAATAGCACTCACTGGCTGAAGGCGGGAACTGGAAAGGACTAGGCTTTAATGTGAAAAGTCTAGGACACAGAAAATAACAAATACCAATGGCACTCAAATATGCAGAGCTGGAAAGACACGCTTGGTCTGTAAATGGTGTATGAGAACCATAAAATAATTGGCGACACCCTGACATTTTAGTGTTTTGAGGTATGGTGTTCTATCACCATATAGGTGCAAGTCATGAAACAAATTCATCACATCAAACTATTGCAAATTGATTAGTATGTGTCTCTTTTTGATGATGTTCAAAGCAATTTGCTTTCTCTCATCTTCCTCCACCCAGTGGGGTTATTCCTCTCTCTCCTACTTACTCCTTTCTCTTCTTTCTTGGAGGGACAAGCAAAAAGCTCAGCAGCTCCATCTACTTGTTCAGCATTCTTCATCTTGACCTGATCATGTTTTTTTTGGTGGGCACGATATAATACTGAAGATAGTAGAAGTTAAACCATTGTTGGGGTTCTGTCATCTTCTCTAGATTGAGATCAGGCTCTTTACTTGACTGCTAGACCCATTTCCATGATCTACCCTTAGAAAATAATGGTCCCAATTAAGCTACAAGAAGTATTAGTTGTATTATTATTAGTAGTATTATTATTATGAGTGGTATTACAGTACTGCCTAAAGACTGCATTGTGGTAGATGCTGTACAAAAACTAAGGGCTTGTCTACATTACCCGCTGGATCGACGGGCAGCGATCGATCCAGCGGGGGTCGATTTAACTAGATGCGATAAGCTGTCCCGTCAACTCCGGTACTCCACCAGGGTGAGAGGTGTAGGTGGAGTTGACGGGAGAGTGTCAGTGGTCGACTTACCGCAGTGAAGACACCGCGGTAAGTAGATCTAAATACGTCGCTGAAGTTGCGTAACTTAGAGGGATTTCCCTCCAGCTCTCCAAAGACCTTATCTAAATACCCAAGACAAAAGGTGTGGGAAAGGAAGTATTATGATTCATGTGTTAAAGATGAGTAATAGACGCACACTGGAATTGTGACTTGCTCAAAGTCAAACAGTCTGTGGCACAGCTGGGAATTGAGCACGTACCTTCTGAATCCTAGGCTAGTGCTTTAATTATAAGACCATCCTTCCATTAAGCTTTGGAAGATATTGCTGTTCAGTGACTGGGTCACACAGCTAGTGATATAATGGAACATTATAACCATGTGTTGTCATAGCACCCAGAAACCTTCTCCCTCTGTATCATGCTCACAGACTGACACAGTTTACAAATGGCCTGTGACAGATGAAATGGCAGGGGAGAAAACCATCTGTGTGGCCTTTTTTTTTTTTTTTTAAATGCTCACCAAACCGGTGTTGGAACACCTTAATCCATCTTTTAAAAAGATTTCTGTACAAGTGTTTTACATATCTTAAATTTTGCTTCCTCCTCCTTCCGCACAGATATGTAGGTATGTATTTATCAATCAGAAAGCTAGGTCAAATGAAGTGAGTTTAGTATTCTGAATGAAGCAAAATTCATGTTCATTCAGGGTATGGCTTTACTGCAATGTTAACTCAAGTGATTGGTGCCCAGATGTGAGTGGCCACACTACAAATTCCTACCCAAGTGTGTCCGTTTGACTGTGTCCACACTACCGTAACACTCCCATGTGAGTGTCAATAGGACTTGTGGGGTCATATTTCATGGTTCTTAGTGCTTCAATAAACTGAGCCACTCTAGGATTCCCTCCCAGTAAATTGTAGGAGAACTTGTCTGTCCTCCTGGCATACAGGGGAAAGTATGGGAAGGCACTGGAGGAAAGTCAACACTCAAGTAGTTTAGCCTGCATCCTCACAGCAATTTGGATGTGTTACCAGCCTGGGCTTTTACCTATACCCCAGGATGGGCCAGGTAGCTCAGTTGTAAAGTATCACCACACTCAGATGAAAACATTTTTCTTTGTGGACAGGAGCTGGATTGGGGCAACACCCGTGTAAGAGCCTGCGTTAACTCTTCAGTGAAGACACCCTCTGATGTATTACTGGAGTAATGGTGTCTTGAAAACTTCATCTGAGAATGACAGACTGTGCCATAAGCCTTGTCTTTACTGCTAAGAAAAGGTGTATTTTTACCTCTGGGTAACTGGCACGTGTGAGCTATCCCCAGATAAAACCATTATGAAGACAAGGCACTTCAGCTTTACCACAAGGTTAGTTAGGCAAGGTCAAATACGGGTGGAGGCATAATAGAATCATAGAATAGAATCATAGAATATCAGGGTTGGAAGGGACCTCAGGAGGTCATCTAGTCCAACCCCCTGCTCTGACCTCGCTTAGTTTACTTTGTGGTAAAACTGAGTGTCTGGTCTTCATTGTATTTTTACCTTGGGATATCTCACACATGTATTTTCACTTCTGGGTAACTTACACCTTTTCTTAGCAGTGAAGACAAGGCCATAGAATGTGTTTTCTTATGCTGTAGCAATGGTTGAGGTGGAGAAGTTTTGTTCTCATTGCATGTGCAAAATCTTGACCTGCTGATATTTTCTGAGTTGTAAGCAGTGTCATTAAACTGGGCTGCCTTTATTCTGTAGAGAGCCAAGTATGGAAGAGTTAACTTTATTTTCTGCATAAGATCATTCAAATGTGGACACGACTGCTTCTGTCGTGGTTTTATGAAGGCAAGAGATGATATACACACTGCCCTTGTTAGTTGGTTTTCACCCAGTTACTCTTGCTCAGATTTTGGGTGATATCTAGTGTTGTGCTCAGCCACCTGTGGGGTGGGCCTGAGTACTTCATGGCTGATTCTTAGGGAATAGGAGTGGGATCCATAATTGATAAGCACTGGTAACTCCTTCTTTGAGGAGAGCAAGCTATCATCTGCCCATGGCAATAGGCACTGAGTAAACAAACTGTGACTAACTATAATGTTGAATTTAACCAGCCTCCTAAGTACAAATAGTTCATTGTTCTTGGTACAGCAAGATCAATGGTAACATGGAAGTTCCTGTGCCCTGCAGGCATGCATTTGAAAATGCTAAGAGGGTGGAATGAAGCAGAATTCCGTATGGACTCCACCCCTCTGTCCATAATGTTGCAGATCAGAGATAAGTAGTTCACCACCATAACTGACTACAGAACAGAGGGACGAGGTGGGGGAGGTAATATCTTTTATTGGACCAACTTCGATTGGTGAAAGAGACAAGCTTTTGAGCTTACACACAGCATTTCTTCAGGTCAGAACAGAAAAGGATTAATGTGATTGGCTTGACATAGGTCATAATTAGGGCTCCGTGTCCCTCATGGAGGTTGCAGAAGTCACGGATTCAGTGACTTCCTGCGACCTCCGTGACTTCTGCAGCGGCCAGTGTGGCTGACCCAGGGCTGCCCAAGCAGCTGGCCCTGGAACCAGCTGTTCAGGCAGCCCTGGGGACAGCCACACCAGCTGCTGCTAGAGCGGCTCTGCAGCCAGCTGCTTGGGCTGTTTCGCAGCCAGTGGCACTGGCCGCTACTCTGGCAGCCCCAGGCAGCTGGCCCTGGGACTGCCTGAGCAGCTGCCAATGCGGCTGGCCCTGCGGCTCCCCCCCTCCCAGCAGCGGTGGGAGCGGCTACAGGCCCCCCCCGGGGCTCTCCCTTTTGCGAGGGCCGAAGCCGCAGTGGGCCCCCCGGGGCTGCCACCTCAGCCGGGGCTGGAGCAGCGGCGGGCCCCCTGGGACTCCCTCTTTGGTGGGGGCGGGAGCAGCGGTGGGTCCCCCGGGACTCCCCCTTTGGTGAGGGCTGGAGCAGCGGTGGGTCCCCCGGGATTCCCCCTTTGGCGGGGGCGGGAGCAGCAGTGGGTCCCCCGGAACTCCCCCTTTGGTGGGGGCTGGAGCAGCAGCCCTCGCCCCGAGATTCAATCATGCGTATTTTTAGTAAAAGTCATGGACAGGTCATGGGGCTGTGATTTTTTTGTTTTTTGCCCGTGACCTGTCCATGGCTTTTACTAAAAATACTCATGATTTAAATCATAGCCTTAGTCATAATATTCTTCAGCTTTATTCAAGTGCTCGAGACTGAGAGATGTTCATCACTAAATCTCCCTAACTACTTTACATTGATGAAAAGGTAATGTAACAAGCTACACCTCTACCTCGATATAACACTGTCCTCGGGAGCCAAAAAAATCTTACAGCGTTATGGGTGAAACCGTGTTATATCGAACTTGCTTTGATCCACCGGAGTGCGCAGCCCCGCTCCCCCGGAGCACTGCTTTACCGCGTTATATCGGGTCACATTATATCGGGGTAGAGGTGTATTTTGTTTAGCTAGTGTACCATCACTGTGTTTTATTTGATAGGCTCATTAACTTGCATTATCCTTGTCTGTCAGAAAAATATCTGAATGCTCAAAATAGCCTAGAGCATGTACTATAGTTCAGTCTCGTGATGTCTGATAGTGGCTGTAGCCTATGGGTCTAGTGCTCTGATTATCGTGGTTCTAATGATCAAAGCTTGATCTGGAATTTTCCCATTTGTCTCCATCCCACTCCTTCACGGTGTATAGAACCTTACTATGTAGCTCATAGGGTTATCCCAGGTGGTACAATTTTAAAACAAATAAGCTGGACCGAAGGTTCCTGTTAAGGATGTTTTCTCAAAATTATAAAGTCTGGATTTTTGATGTGTGATGCATGTGGAGCTGCCCTGTAATAATTTATGAATTCTGTATGTAGACCAGGTTATTGTGATATTTATTGCATGACTGTGTTGGGTTAAATGATGGGATATTTATTGTATGAATATGTTGGTTTAATAGCAGGCTGTTGGAAAAATGAATAGAAACAATAGTTTGAGATAAGCTACTGCCCAGTAAATACTTCAGGGTGGTTAAGAGACTATGCCTGAACTATTAACTGTCAAGATCTTACCTCCAGGCTCCAGCCAAGTTACACAGCTTGTTTTGCCAGTGATGGGGGCCAGCAGATTAAAAGGACTATAAACAGATAAAAACACTCCCTCTCTGTGCAGAGGTCAGGCAATTGTTGCTGAGAAGTTGTCGAGACTCACAGACGGCGCTGAAGATGTCTGAAGGAGCTAGGACTATCTGTGTCTCCATCATAGGTGGGGCCATACCAAATTTACGGCCATGAAAAAGGACCATGAAATCTGGTCTCCCCACCATGAAATCTAGTCTTGTGTGCTTTTACCCTATACTATACAGATTTCATGGGGGAGACCAGTGTTTCTCAAATTGGGGTTCCTGACCCAAAAGGGAGTTGCATGAGGGGTTGCAAGGTTATTTTAGCGTTGTGGTATTGCCACCCTTATTTCAACGCTGACTTCAGAGCTGAGCGCCCGGAGAGCGACAGCTGTTGTCCGGGTGCCCAGCTCTGAAGGCAGTGCCCTGCCAGTAGCAGTGCAGAAGGAAGGATGGCACGGTATGGTATTGCCATTCTTAATTCTGTGCTGCTGCCTTCTGAGCTGGGCAGCCAGAGTGTGGCTGCTGCTGAGTGAGGGCCCAGCTCTGCAGGCAGCAGCACAGAATTAAGGGTGGCAATACCATACCGTGCCATCCTTACTTCTGCGCTGCTGCTGGCGGGGTGCTGCCTTCAGAGCTGGACTCCTGGCCAGCAGCCAGCGTTCTCATCTGTCCAGCTCTGAAGGCAGCGCCACCGCCTGCAGCAGTGCAGAAGGAAGTGTAGTAATACCATAAACCTCCTCCCCCCCACAATAACCTTGTGACCCCCCTACAACTCCTCTGTGGGTCAGGACCCCTACAATTATAACACTTGTGAAATTTCAGATTTAAACAGCTGAAATCATGAAATTTTACTATTTTAAAAATCCTATGACCATGAACTTGACCAAAATGGACTGTGAATTTGGTACATCTGAAGGCGTGCACTGAAGAGACCAGACAGAGCACAAGGGCAGCTAGCCCTATAACTGTGGCAACATGGTCTATTAATTTTATTTGCTGTACATGGTTCTGTACAGATGTATAAAACATAGGCCCTGCCTTGAGCAGATTGCTTTTCTGTTAAGTTGTCTTATTAAAATAGTAATTTAGTCGACCACCTTGCTGAAAAGAACATTTACAGTTTTTGTTCTGTGAAAGGGAATGGCTTTATTAAATGCAACATTATTATTAACATATCATTACTGAGGAAAAAGGTATATGTTGTTTTCATGGAAAGGTGAATAAACCTACAGGTATAACAGTGTCCAACATTTAATACTTTGATTAACCCAAGTAAACACCATAGTGACACATTGTACTAGCTTTTTACACTGTCCAAAGGCAGCTACTATCAATATTTGCTACAGCTTTCTCTAGGAAATTTGATTGGAAGTGCTGCAAATAAATGTCATATGGACTGCTGCCTGCTTTGTAAATGATGAAAAACACAGAAGTGCTTTATAGTGTTTTTTTAATTATAAAGTTAAAGGCAAACCACAAAGGAAAATATGGATTTGTGCCCTTTTTTGGTTTCTGTTATATAAAGAAGGCCTGAAAGGTGTGAGGTGGTGTGTTGGTTTTTCTCTTGCATGTTTTCCCCTGAGAAATACCCAGAATATCGAGCCTTGCGTTCCCATGTTATTCTCCCCTTCATGTTACCGCTGAGTGCCTAATTTTGTACTCCTCTTATTGTTTCATAAGTCTTTTTATCCAATATGCACAAGACCTCCTTTCATGAAACAGTGGATGATATAGGTGACTTTTTTTAATTTGCAAATAAAAAAAAATTGTGTTTATGGTCATAATCCCCTTTTGACTGCTGACAGGTTTCAGAGGGGTAGCTATGTTAGTCTGTATCAGTAAAAACAACAAGGAGTCCTTGTGGCACCTTAGAGACTAACACATTTATTTGGGCATAAGCTTTCTTGGGATATAACCCACTTCATCAGATGCACAAAGTGGAAAATACAGTAATCAGGTATAAGTATACAGCACATGCCTTACCAAGTGGGGGGTCAGTGCTAATGAGGCCAATTCAGTTAGGGTGGATGTGGTCCATTCCCAGCAGTTGACAAGAAGGGGTGAATATCAACAGAGGGAAAATGTATTTTTTGTAGTGACCCAGCCACTCCCAGTCTTTATTCAGGCCTAATTTGATGGTGTCAAGTTTGCAAATTAATTCCAGTTCTGCAGTTTCTCGTTGAAGTTTATTTGTTGAAGAATGGTGACTTTTAAGTCGGTTATTGAGTGTCCAGGGAGACTGAAGTGCTCTCCTACTGGTTTTTGAATGTTACAATTCTTGATGTCTGATTTGTGTCCATTTATTCTTTTGCATAGAGACTGTCCAGTTTGACCAATGTACATGGCAGAGGGGCATTGCTGGCACATGATGGCATATATCACATTGGTAGATGTGCAGGTGAATGAGCCCTTGATGGTGTGGCTGATGTGGTTGGGTCCTATGATGGTGTCCCTTGACTAGATATGTGGACAGTATTGGCAATGGGGTTTGTTGCAGGGGTTGGTTCCTGGGTTAGTGTTTCTGTTGTGTGGTGTGTAGTTGCTGGTGAGTATTTGCTTCAGATTGGGGGGCTGTCTGTAAGTGAGGACTGGCCTGTCTCCCAAGGTCTGTGAGAGTGAGGGATCATCCTTCAGGATAGGTTGTAGATCCTTGATGATGTGCTGGAGAGGTTTTAGTTGGGGGGCTGTAGGTGATGGCTCGTGATGTTCTGTTCCTTTCTTTGTTGGGCCTGTCCTGTAGGTGACTTCTGGGTACCCTTCTGGCTCTGTCAGTCTGTTTTTCTTCACTTCCCCAGGTGGGTATTGTAGTTTTAAGAACACCTGATAGAGATGCTGTAGGTGCCATTGTAATAAAAATAGTTGAATAATAATAATAGAATTACATAAGGCATACATTTTACTCACGCTTTTTATGAAAAGCGTTTTGATTCATGTTGGATTGTTGTATGGATTTCTGCTGCTTAGTCATGGTTTATTGGTTCCAACTGAATTTTGAAAGATATCAATTAATTCCAGTGAACAAGATGGAAAGAGGAAGTAGATCCCACCATTGGTGGTGCTGTTGGGTGGCTTGAGACAGTTTTCTGCCTGGCTGTGTTATCTGGACGACTCTATAATGACTTACATTGTGATCACTTTCTAATGGAAAGTATGGAAAAACCCTTTTCTAAAGGTAAAATGAAAGCTGTTTAAGATCCCATGCCTTGGCCCCTGCCTTAGCCCCGCTACACTGCCTTCTGGGACCGCCTGAGGTAAGCGCTGTCTGGCTGGAGCCCGCATCCCCTCCCGTGCCCCAGCCCTGAGCCCCTTCCCGCGCACTGAACCCCTCATTTCTTGCCCCAGCCTGGAGCTACATAAAAAGCACTAGTGAAGTCAGTACAAACTAAAATTTCATACAATGACTTGTTTATACTGCTCTATAGACTGAAATATAAGTACAATATTTATAGTCCCGTTGATTTATTTTATAATTATATGGTAACAATGAAAAAGTAAGTAATTTTTCAGCAATAGTGCACTGTGCCACTTTTATATTTTTATAACTGATTTTGTAAGCAGGTAGTTTTTACGTGAGGTGAGACTTGGGGGTACGCAAGACAAATCAGACATCTGAAAGGGGTACAGTAGTCTGGAAAGGTTGAGAGCAACTGCTCTAGAACTGGTCAATTATTCATTATAGGTGATAAATGTAGCCTGCTTTCTTGTAGCAAATTACTCACAAACAGGTCATGATTTTTAAAATGTTAATTGACAGTTCAGACATTGAATGAACAATGAATTTTGATCCATCGCTTGTTCTTGAGCATTAGTAAAAAAAAAGATCAAATACTGGATAAGATAATTTGGTAAATCATACCACCTTTATTCATTGATTATATATTTATTGATTGTATACCAATAGTATTTGATGAGTTTTAGCAGTGACAAGTCACGATAGGAAGATTTAGACTAGGGGAAATAGTCATATTAAAAACCAGTATAGCTAAACCAGTGCAAATCCATGTGTGAATACATGTAGATCCTTTACAACTGCTTCTCCATTTAACTTGCTCCTATAAATTTACCAGAAGAAGTTAAATGAATATAAACCATATTTAAATTAAAGTAAGTGTTCATGTGGGATTGTACACTTTTTTAGCTAAATCGCTTTAAAATCACACCTTTAAATAAACGTATATGTGTGTGTGTAGAGGTGTAGACAAGGCCAAAGTTGCAGCTAGATGGAGTTCTAGCTAAAAGTTTTTAAAGCAATTTGGATGGAAAGTGCTATATATAGAATAGTAAATGATTATCAGGAGTGAATGGGGTCAGATCATCTTAAAACAGAATTAAAAACCAAAGAAACCGTAATTTTTAAAAAGTACAGCAATCCTTGTCTAAACTGGAATATGATAATTCTAACATTGTTTAGTCCCGTTCTTGTTTAATGCCCAAACCATCATGATGATGACCTGTTTGGATACAGCTGTGTTTAACAGCCCTTCTAGAAGGGGCTGATGGTTTGGGGTTTTTTTGGTTTTGTTTAAATAGTAACTTACTGTCCTTTGAGCAAATGTGAAGAAAATCTGTGTGTGAATAGGGCATCATAGGGCAGTCCTTGAATATATAAGGCTCTCAGCCTTGTCTACAACAAGCTTTTTTTCCCTGAAAATGTTCCCAACATTTCCAACAGTGGTGCAGCTCTAATGGATGGGGGTGCCAGTGTTTTTAACCATCCTGTTGCGTATATTGTGAGGAGCAGATTTAGGGGCTTCCTGGAGCTTTTATCTGTGTTAGCTCTTGTTCCTCTTCTACAATTGGTGAAGCTACACTAGTAACAGTGGGGCATTTTTCAGAAAAAAGCCTAATGGATACTGCAGTTGGGACAGCATATGTAGGCATATGCATGCTAGCTCTGATTGAGCAGGCTAGTTAAAAATATCAGTGTGGCCATGGTGGCACAGTTGGTGGCATGGGCAAGCTGCCCAAGTACGATCCCACCTGGGACTTTGGGCATGCATTCGGCTGGCTAGCCCGTGCCTCTGCATGTGCCACCATGGCCACGCTGCTATTTTTAGTGAACTAGCTCGATCAAAGCTAGCTCAGGTATGACTACACGTGCTGCAGTCTCATCTTCCAATTTCAGCATAGACATATCCTTACACATGCCTGGATCGGACTACAGTTCCTAGCTGACGTAATATCAGTAGCTTCATCCACAAACAGTCTGAACTACCACTTGGCCAACAAGGAGATGCACCAAACATTGCAAACCCACTAATATCCTAATCGAACAAGGCCATTACCTCTCTTACAGACCAAACGTAGGTCATGAAGCCACCCTCCTTGAGGCCTTGGCTTTTCCTCCTCTAGAAATTAACATAAAATGGCCATATTGGGTCAGACCAAAGGTCCATCTAGCCCAGTATCCTGCTTTCCGATAGGTGCTTCAAAGGGAATGAACGGAATAGGTAATCATCAAGTGATACACTGCCTGTTGCCCATTCCCAGCATCTGGCAAACAGAGGCTAGGGTCACCATCCTGCCTGTCCTGGCTAAAAGCCATTGATGGACCTCTCCTCTATGAAATTCCTTTTAAAAATAAAATATGAAATGATAGTAAACAGTAAAGTTCCTGGAAGACCTAGCTAGCTTTGCCTTTTTGTAGTTTATGTAGGTATATCAGGTAAGCTGAATTAGAGGGCTTCTGATTCAAGTTCAGTGTAATGAGAAATTAACATGAAACAAATAAATTGATGGTGCTGTCCAATGTTTAAATGGGCTACAATTTAGGAAGCTTTAAGGACATCCGGCTTAATGCTTGTGAAAACAGATGTCATCCCCAGAATTGGCCTGGGAAACCACTTTGTCATTACGGGCTGTGCAGAGTTCACACAATGATCGTCTGAAGGTTATATTGAAAGAAAACTCAATTCAAACTAGTTTGTCAAAGGCAAGAGCAGTTAATAAAACATTTGAGCCTTCCAAATGGTGATCACACTGAGAAAATAGTCAGGTCCCGAGCATCAAGTAAAGTACATATGCTTTTATCCCTGCATCTGACTTAAAGTTCCAGAGCAGAATTCTCTGCTGTGCTTAGATTTAAGGGACTGTGATTTCCCTTTTATAATGAAGCAGAGTCTGCCATTTTCTTGAAAGTTTGACCTGCATTTAGGTTGTTGGAAATGGATGTTTTTTAACTTCCATGGGGGCTTGGTCATATTCACTGTGCATTTTGCTAGGTGTGTGTTTTGTGTGGTGCACATTGAATAGGCACAGCTTGGGTCAAAAATGTTATGAATAAAAAAAGTAGATGGCTTTGTAACTAAAGACTAATATAAGGCACGAGGTGTCATGTACAGCCTTTCATTTCTTGACTTTGGAGTGTTTTACTGTGCAACTTTTAGGTTTTTTGCAATGCAATATTTAAGGGAAAAAAGATAGAATATATAAATTTGGAACTCACTGCTATAGGCTGAAATTCAGGCAAAACAGTTTAGTAATTTATATATACAGTTTATATAAATGTCACTTGAAGTTGCAATTACAAGACATATCAATACTCTTATTTCAACTGATCATACAAGCTGGGGTCTGGAAGTTATTCAACAGTTAGGAGCATTACTGCAATGTTATGCCTTCCTCAGAAGTCTCCAGTATCAGCTGCGGTCATAGATGACCAGACTAGATGGAATATTGTTCAGTTTTGGTGTGGCTAGTCTCATTTTTGCATGGAACAATGCTAGACAAATAATACATCGCTACTCAAGAAAAATAATTACAATATAATATTTATCCTGTAAATAAATTGACATTTTTCCCTGTAGGAAGCTCAAGCTACACAGGCAGACAAGAAAATGTGTGAGAGGTGGGGCGTGAGTTGAAAGGTTTTTTGTTTGTTGGTTTGGCTTGGCCTGGCCTGGGCATTAAACACCCAAGTGATTTTCTCAAATGTAGGGGTTCCTGAACACTGGAATTCCTTTTAGCTAGATATTAGAAAAAAGGGGACTTAAGTAATTCAGCCATCAGTGGTACCGTCCGAATATTTGAAATTGGCCTAATAAAGTTACACACAAAGATTTCTCCCAACAGTATAAAAAGCTTGACCAAGTAGATGTAGTGTGTATACTGAGATAATCTGGTAAAATTCTGTGTCAGTCAGATAAGAGAAGGCGTCTAGTCAACATGTAGTGTTTACCCTACATGGGGGAATAGGTCCATTGTTGAAGCCTCGTTGTTTTGACCTTCATGGTATATAGGAATAAAATGCCAGACAAAGAATCTATTGTATGTTTTCCATGGGAGGTGCTGCTACTTATTACTAAACTGTGGTGGTGGGTGGGGTCAGCACTGGTTGAGCCATTGGAGGGCTATCTAAGCGATCTTCAGTTCTCACTGTTAATGAAGTAAGAAATTTCGGGGTACATAATTACCAGAGAGAGACAGTGTAGTTTGTTCTTTTTCTTCCACTTCTGCAGAGGGGGAATATGTGATATTCCAGCCATCTGATTTCTATAAATTGAAGGACGTATCCAAAGGGGTATCATCCAGTCATACCCACCCTGTGCTCCCATTAAAGCTCATAACCTAAGCAAAGATAGGCTGTGTCAGTACTTGAATGGGAGACCTCCAACGTATAGCATAAGGGCTGCATGAGATGGTTGTGTTTGACTCAGTAGCTGCTACTCACCCCTTAAAATCAGAGTTGATCCACTGCCCCAGCACAGCACCAGGAGGGACTGTGCTAAAAGCATAGTTTTCCAGGTGAAATGTGAAACTGTATTGGGGGTGGGAGGGAGGAGGGAATTCAACAAAGGCTCAGGTAATGAACCCAGCAGAGCCACTAGGAAAGTTTACTGCCCCCCTTTCTCTACCAGGGAGAGGAAGGATAAATAACTTGGACTGAGGAGAGTGGGGAAGTAACATCTTAAAAGTTCTGGATGGGGATGGTCCCATTTTTGTCCTTCTTGTGCAGGTGCATTCTGTTGTGTGCTCCTCCCCTTCTGATAGAGGAGAGAAGCGTACCTATTCAAAGGAGGGGAGACTTGTTTTTCACACAGGTCGAGATGATTCTTCATGTTGTAAATATTCATTTAAATTTTTGATTACGAAAATCAACCTAAATCTAGCTGTTAAGGAAGGGAATGCAGACCTGGTGACAGGTTTAAAAATCATTAAACATGTGTTGCCAGTTCACATTCAACCCAGGTCAACAATGAGTGAAAATTGCCATTAGAGCTCGTGGGGAAATTATATTTTTAGCCTGTAATTTTTTTTCATGAAAATGAACATTTTCCCCTTTTTTCTAGAATACTTTCTTTGACATTTTTTAGGTTTTTGCCAAAATAAATAAATTAAAGAAAATGAAAAAAGTTTGGGTTGTTTGAAAATCTTAACTCCTTTGATGAAAGCAGATTTTTTTTTTAATGGAAAATTCCTTTATATAAAAAATCTGTTCTCTGTTGAAGAAATAGTGTCATGGAAATTTGTTGTCCAGCTGTAGTGGTTACCATCTGATAACTGTTCACTAGCTAGGAGAAAAAAATTGGTAGTCCTATTTCAGTTCATAGTGGAAAAAGATCCATCACAATGGACAAACCATGCACCAAACCTCGATGCCAACTCTGCCCACATATCTACACCAGCAACACCATCACAGGACCTAACCAGATTCGCTACAACATCACCGGCTCATTCACCTACACATCCACCAATGTTATATATGCCATCATGTGCCAGCAATGCCCCTCTGTTATGTACATTGGCCAAACTGGACAGTCACTACGCAAGAGGATAAATGGACACAAGTCAGATATCAGGAATGGCAATATACAAAAACCTGTAGGAGAACACTTCAACCTCCCTGGCCACACAATAGCAGATGTAAAGGTAGCCATCTTACAACAAAAAAAACTTCAGGACCAGACTCCAATGAGAAACTGCTGAGCTCCAGTTCATTTGCAAATTTGACACCATCAGATCAGGATTAAACAGAGACTGTGAATGGCTATCCAACTACAGAAGCAGTTTCTCCTCCCTTGGTGTTCACACCTCAACTGCTAGCAGAGCACCTCACCCTCCCTGATTGAACTAACCTCATTATCTCCATACTGATTTATACCTGCCTCTGGAAATTTCCATTACTTGCATCTGAAGAAGTGAGGTTCTTACCCACGAAAGCTTATGCTCCCAATACTTCTGTTAGTCTTAAAGGTGCCACAGGACCCTCTGTTGCTTTGCACTAAACTCCTAGACATTTATTGAGAACAAAAAGCAAACAGGAATGGGTGTAAAAGAGTTACTTTCTAAAACTTTCATTGTGGAACAAATACAATTCTCATTAACTCCTCTGCAGGGTGAAGGGTTTTGTTTTTTGTTTTCAGCAACTCTGCATAACAGTTGTGTGCATACTATACCGTGTGTGTGTGTGTAAATCCTTTCTCATTGAGGAGAGAAAGTGTCATGTACAAAGTACTCAATCTGACATTTCTTAAAATGATGCAAGTAGAATGGGGGAGAAAAACACTGCAAAAAGCAAAATCTATTTCCAGCCATCTCAGTGTAGAAACAGCAACATTATATAGCACACCAGGCGGCTTCTAGTCTGATGAGCTGGAGAGGCTGTCAATTGCCCATAAACCTGGAGAGAGGCTCAGTATACGAAGAAGGACGTAATGACCATGACTGAATGTCATTCCAACCTTAATACCTGCAACGGCTTAAATCAAAAGTGGGAAAGTGTGCCACCTCTGCATAAGAAAATGTTACTACCCATACCACAAATGAAGCTGGGGATGATGATGATTTTTTCTATAAAAGAGCATATATGCATATGATCATGAAAAATCTGAAGCATAAAAAGCTGTAAGGGCAAGAGGCTGGGGTTTAGAATCGCAAGTCAGTACCACAGTTCCAGTCTTGTTATGTAATTAAGCTTCAGGGAATGAACTATAAAAAAGGCTTAATACATGGGAAACTCTCACACCTGTGTAATGCCATTTATTTCTGCAACTTGGGCAGCAGTACAAAAGACAAGAATTTGTAAAGTGTGTGTGTATATATTATATATCAGTGGCTCTCAAACTTTTTTATTGGTGACCCCTTTCACATAGCAAGTCTCTGAGTGTGACCCCCCCCTATAAATTAAAAACACTTTTTTTTATATATTTAACACCATTATAAATGTTGGACGCAACATTTTGGGCTTGTGGTGGAGGTTGACAGCTCGCGACCCCCCCCCATGTAATAACCTTGTGACCCCCTGAGTGGTCCCGACCCCCAGTTTGAGAACTCCTGGTATATATAATGTATGTGTATATATAGAGAGGGAAGATCATGAGAATGCCAAAGAATGGGAGGGGTAGACATTTTTAGTTTTGTGGTTGAATACGTTTTTAGGCTGCTCACAAGCAGAAATAAACACATATCAAGAATACAGCAGCAAGCTATCTTATACATCCTGCAGGGCTATTTGAGGGGAAAATATTTCTGTAATTGTGTATCTCATTGATATGTTCAAAGGAAGACTTTGTCCAAGTCTACACTAGGCTTTTCCCCTCCCACTGTTGTTACCTCAGGGCGAGCTCCACCAGTAATAGCAATAGCGGGAGTACCAGTGTAGACAAAATCCCAGCTGCTGCTCTGTGTTCTAACTATTTTGTCATCTAACCCTCATCAGGTTACAAAACCTTGGAACTGCACAGGGTTGTGTTCACAGCATACACAGAGAAGTTAGATAAAAAATTTAGAATGCTGTTGCTGGAAGATTGCAATGTAGCACTACTTTAACGTCTTAAAATCCAGAACCCTAGCACACAAGAACCAAAACCAGAGAGACACAAAGCAGGCCCTAAGGATGAGAAGCACAACTTATCCCATCTTTTCTTTAGGCAGGATCTCTGTAGACTAACCACACAGGAAGATCCAGATCGCATACAGAACCCCCTCGCCTGCAAATGGGACCAGGAAAATCCTTACAAACGTCAAGTGATAGCTTGTAATTTATCTCACACAGGTGGCAGGAATGGTGAAGAAATTTTAAGAAAAAATGCTAATGTTGACAAGGCCCTCTAGTGTGGCTGCACAGTGCTAAATTACTATAGTAGACCTTTCTCAGTCATCTTGATCGCTGTGTCATGAAATCTCCTCAGTAGTTCATGGTAAAAACACCTGAGCTCTAGCTTTTGTTACCAGTGAAGCAGCTGTGCCATTGGTGGAAGTGCTATAATCTGGGTCCTAGCTTTTCTTGTGTAGCTAAGGCCCTAGAGACATCTGAATCCTTACTGGTAGAGCATAGTAAGGTCTTGTTGGTAACATAAGCCCATATTAGTGGGGGGAAATGTTTTACATTTTAAAAAAAAACTTTTTAACTAACACTTCTTTGCACCAAGTGTAAACAGGACACAATTTGATTAACAGGGTTGTTGAAAACTGTTCTCAAGTGTAAGTCGCTGCCATTGGGAAATAACATAGTCTGAAGGTTATTACCTCAGAACTGGATGTCAGGAAATCTAGGTTCCATTCCTTGCTTTGGCACTCACTTGAGTTTTGATATTGGACAAATCACTGAACATCTGTGCTTCAGTTTTCCCAGTTCTAAAATGGTGACAGTTCTTTCTTGCTACCTCACAGGGATATTGTGAGGATTTGTTCATTAATGTTTATAAAGCGCAAGATGTTCTTACAGCTGGAGCACGAAGAAACGGCTGTGCAGTAGTTCGTTTAATAAGCATTTCCATTCTAAAGGGCCATTTTTCAGTTGCTGATAACTTTGTCAAATGTTCACCCTCCAGACTGAACTTTTGTTTTTTAAAATGCTTTTGCAGGTCCCTTTTAAATTGTGAATGAGCATTCTCAGGGGTGGCCCAATTCAGCAGTATATCAGCCCTGCTTCTGCGCTGTGCATGTGTAATCAGGCCCTTAAGGAACACCAGGGTGCCACCTTGTGGTGCTCCTTGTCACATCCATTAAAAGAGTTCTTACGACGCTTCTGTCTTTTCTTTGTTTAAATGTGATCCCCCACAGACTGATATTTAACCTCACTTCTGCATAGCAAATATGCAAAAATCAGTTTCCTCTGAAACGATTCCGCTCTCACTTCTCCCTCCCATTAAGAAAATGTAGCAATACAAAAAGAGATCAAGCGGCGAGAGCAGACAGTAAATTAGATGTCAAATCGTAATGAGATATGGCAATAATAAAGGGTGATGCAAGTTTGAATGGCATCCAGAGGTGGCCTGCAAAAATGCAGAGAGAGGTTAGTTGTTCTCCATACAACTTTCCAGTGATCCATGCCAGGAATATTATGCTTGAGTTTAAGGGATTTCAGAAAAGAGTTATGGGAATGAATTGGGGCAAGGGAGAAGGCAACATGGAATTTCCTATGGGAAAGAAGAGGAATTAGGCTTTGTCTGTAATGGGCTTTTGCACTGACTGCAGCCATCAGTGTAACCGCACCTTTGCAATCTCTGATGTGGACAGACATGGTCTGTGGAGCTTACCGCAGTTTCACGCAGGAGTTATTTGCATTGGTGCAAAAAGTTGCTTTGCCTACCCATGCCAGGGGCTTGCATTGGTGTTGCTGTGTTGGTAATTGACCAGTAATGACAGTAATCTGGGCAAACTCTCAGTCTAGAGAAGGCCTGTATCTGTAGCTTGGCTAAGTGTCAAGTAAGTAGCATGGGAGGGGAGGAGGAGACGTCATTCTAATATTTGAAGAGTGCAAACACTAAGGAGGGAAAGGAATTATTTAACCCAATAAAAGGAGGAGTAGATTACTATAAATTCATTCAAAAGTAAAGGGTAAATGAAGGGAAACTTTCTGATGGGAAGAAGTGATGTTCTGTTGAATATTCTCCCAAAGGAAGACATGAAAGCTTCATCACTTGTGTTGCTTTAACGCTACACTGGACTAAATGATGCGAGCCAAATTCAGCGTTGGCACAACTGGGAGTTGTAACCACGTACACTCTCTAAACCTAATCTAGCCCAGTCACTTTGGTATTTAGGTATTTACAAAATTAGGAATGCAATCAAATGTACCATAATCAAAAATCCTGGGTGGATTCTCAGAGGGGAGAGTAGGTGGCTTAGTAAGGCTAGATGATATGAATCGTTAGATCTAAAGTACAGTACTTATTAGCAGAACAAACACTGTTTACATTGCTGTTTAGTTTAGATCCTGCAGGGAAACTACTGAGGATGAGTTCAAGATAAAACAATAGAGTAGTTACGTTTTTTAAAAAGCTTATTTAAAAAAAAATACAAATATTGGAGGACATGAAACAAATTTGTGTAGGCGTTTTACTACAAAGAGTCTAAATAAGGAAGCACATCACAAATACACCCCCCTTCTTCTTCCTTCAAGTAAAATGTAGTGAAAGTGATTGAAACTAGTTAATGCTGAATTAATGGCAGGAGTGGGGTAAGAGTAGAGTTCGTATAAAAGGGTAAGAGATGGTAAACTACAAAATTTGACCACTACATATTTATTATATAGCTTATTTTGTGCTCATTTTCTTTTGAAATCACTCTATTTCAGTGAAACAAAAACATTAGCCTAGTCCATTATAATTTATTGCATCCATATTTCAAAATACAGAAGGTTCAAAGGGTGCATATCAACTGGAATCAACATATAGTCTAACCTTTTTGTGTTCCTATTTTAATCTTCATAGGTTTTTTACTTGTTTTATTTTTGTCCTTAAGTAATACACAGATTGTTTTGTAAAGTTTGTCTCAGGTTTTCTCCAGAGGGAAAAGATTGTTAAAAGAATTATGTATTTAATTTGCTTGTGAATTACAAACCATTTAAGTATACAATAAATTCGGTGGCCTGAGTTGATGTGGATTATTAGATAAAAATGCAAAATTAGTGTAAAACCGTGCTACACTAATGATCTGTCCAAGACTGATAGATGCAGTGTGTTATGTTAATTTGGTACAATAACATTAGCAGGGCTCCATAAATGCAAATTTCAATATCAGACAAGATTGCAAAAATGGGTAATAAACCTAGAAAGAAAACATAACACAAGATGCATCTGTATATTAGTGTTTTGTTGATGTACTAGTTTGGGGGGAGGGAGGGTGTCCGTCATCAATGTTGTTGTTAGTTACTGGGGCAAAATCATTTAATTTTGGTAAATAGGCAGTGACCTCTGCAGAGAATGAATCTGTACAGAAATAACTGGTTTTTGTAAATATTTCCAAATTAATTTTCTCATTTGAATTTATTTCTATACTAAGTAGGTGGCCTTTTATAAGGCCTGATCTACATTTAAGTTAGGCCGACATACCTTCATTGGTCAGGGGTGTGAAAAAACACACCCCTGAGTGTGATAGCTATACCAACAGACCCCCCCCAGGACGGCTATGCTGATGGATGGATTCCTCCATCGATATAGCTATTGTGGCTGGGGGTGGGGAGAGGTAGAGGGGGCAGGGGTGTTTCTACACTGATGGAAAAGCCTCTTCTGTTGGTGCAGGTTGCACTACTCTATGGCATTATGCCGGCATAGCTACAGCAAACTGGCAATGCAAGTATAGTCTTCATAGTTTAGACATACCCTGAATTGAGCTACAGTACAGGCAGTCCTCAACTTTACAACGTTCGACTTACGACGAACGGCACTTACGACGCTTCTACATTGACAACCTGATTCGACTTGTGACTATAGGTTTTAAGTTTATGACTCTCGGTCCCGCAATGGAGTAGATTGCAGTTCTGAATTATGATGTTCTGACTTATGACGCAATTGTAAGGAACCAGTTGTGTCATAAGTCCGAGGACTCCCTGTACACTTATTCAGACTAAACTGATTAAAGAAGGTGAAGAATGCGATTAAATGTTACATAAATTGGGAAATACTAGACCTAGATTAAGAAGAAGAATTGTTCCCCTTAGCCTGCAGCCTTTTTTCTTTCTGAGCACCCTCCCAACACACATACGCTATTAAAAGCTCCACGGCCCACCTGTGCCACAACAACTGTTTTTCTGCATATAAAATCCAGGGCCGGTGTTCGGGGGTAGCAAGCAGGGCAACTGCCTGGGGCCCCACACCACAGAAGGCCCTGTGAAACTCAGTTGCTCAGGCTTTGGCTTCAGCTCCAGATGGCAGGGCTTGGGGCCCTGGGCGGCAGGGCTTCATCCCCTGCAGGGTTGTGGGGCTCCGAGGCGGTGCTAAAACCAGAAAACTCCCTAAATCTTCTTTAGGCTATCCCAGAAATCTATTTCATTGTTTATATACTCTATTTTTGTTATAAAAGTAAATAAATCAATCAAATATAATAACTATTTTTTAGCAAATCATTGGTTAAAATTGTCTCTCTGAGGATCCTAATCATGAAAATACCCATTAAACCAATTTTAGTGCGTTGGAGCCAGACTTAATCTCAGATGTATAATATACATTATAAGATATCTTAAAATGTCTGCTTATTGTGCAACTGCAGTTGCAGATCTTTTCTAGGTACACAATGATTTTGGACTGTGTGTGTATCTGGACATTAGTTAGGGAAAGCTATGGAATTAAGGATAATAAGTACATTTTAGAAATCATTTGTGTGGGGATGGTGGCATTAAAATTTAAACAATAATCCTTTCTTGTCTACAAATATGGCTTTGGAAAAAGAGTAAGATGATAGATTATAGTGAGTTGGATGCCCCTAGAGCAAGAGTCTAGTTATGTGCTTTGCATAACATCCTGTCTCATGATCTACTTCCTTTGCTCTGTATCATGTAAATTACACACATCCTCACACAGTGATCTTACGTGTTTTATCCTACTAGTCATTACATCTACAGTACACTATATCCCTATCTAGTGTGTGCTTTTCTCTTGAAAAGATGATTTAATACCTTTTACTTTATTAATGAATTTGTGACCGAACAAATTGAATTGGTTACGGATAAATGAAATATACATGTTTTGGCTAATTTAGTGGAATATGTGAACATTTTGTTATCTGATATTAATGTGAGGCACAAACTCAACCTTACTGGCATTTTAAACAGGTTTACAGTATTCTGAAAGGCAGGCATTTTAGCAGGATGCTAAATTTAAAATAATGCACATTATTTTCAGGTGTGTCTCTTCATAATTGCAACATCTTTTAGATTAGAAAAATAAAAATAATTCAATAACCATATCATCTAAATTCCATTAGTTCATGCAAAAATCAGTATTTCATACATATTAAAGAAATGTTCAATTACATAATTGAAATATATATTGATTACCATTATTGTATTATGGTAGCATATCAGATATGTCTACATTTCAGTATAAGCCTAAGGTTCAAACTGAGGCTCAAGCCTAACCCCTCTTCTGTCTACACAAATCACACTAATCCAGGGCTTGGTCCCAGAACCCCCTAGAGTAGAGGGTCTGAGTTTAAGTCAAGTTGGGACCCAGAGTTCAGGCCCTGTTGCTTTGCAGTATAGACACAGCCACATTGGACTTGTGCTCTGGGAATCTGCCAAAAGCATCCCAAAATCCCACGGATGGACTTTCTTTCTTTGTTCTCTGAACAGTCAAGATTGGTTGACAGTCAAGTTCTGCCACACTACATCACGAACAAAGGACTAGAACGGTCACATTTTGGGAAGGTGCTAGGAAGTCTGGGATACGTGTGGTTGGATTGAGGCCAGCATAATATAGCGTAGATGCTGGAGCCCCAGGTCCTGGGTTCAACAATTCCTAACCTGGGGTTACAAACGAGTTTAGACACTCAAGCCCTAGGTTAACCAATTTAGGGTCCGCTAACTTGAGTTCTACAGACCCGGGGCTTACACTGCAGTATAGACATATTCCTAGAGCCTGGGGCCCCATTGTGGTAGGCACTGTACAAACATATTTTGTATATGCGTGTAGGGCAGATGGCTTGTCTCCCTAGCCCAGGAAAGACTAATGCCATGCCCAAAATCTTTTAAAACCCTTCCTTCAGGACCCAGTTTATTCTTCAAACACAGTAAAACAGTTCAACATAAGTTGTACACATGAATCTGGTCTTTTCCCCTGAACCAGGGTCTTTGCATGGGTCCGGAGTCCTTTCCCCTTTTGTGTCTCTTCCCTGTCTCGCTCCAGGGCCTGCCACTGGAGCCAACCTCCCTCTCCCAACTGAGCCACTTGCAGGTTTCTCTAATCACTGGATTAGTCTCAGCTGGGAGCTAGCTGAGCAGTGTGAGCCTAGGCCCATCTCCCCTTAAAGGACCAGCCACCCTTTGACAGTGATTTTGAAAAACAAATAACAAACAACAAAATATCCTTTTTATATTGTCCTTTTTAAAATCAGTACCAACTCTACAAAAACAACAAAGAGTCTGGTGGCACCTTAAAGACTAACAGATTTATTTGGGCATGAGCTTTCGTGAGTAAAAA
>NC_048299.1:180477990-180762538 GCF_013100865.1 Trachemys scripta elegans
AGAGTTGGCAACGGGCTTTGTTGCAAGGATAGGTGCCTGGGTTAGTGTTTTTGTTGTGAGGTGTGTGGTTGTTAGTGAGTATTTGCTTCAGGTTGGGGGGCTATCTGTAAGCAAGGACTGGCCTGTTTCCAAAGATCTGTGAGAGTGATGGATCATCCTTCAGTATAGGTTATAGATCCTTGATGATGTGCTGGAAAGGTAAGACTATTTCCCCATGTTTATTTTTCCCCCCTACTGTTCCTCACACCTTCTTGTCAACTGCTGGAAATGGGCCATTTTGATTACCACTACAAAAAGTTTTTTTTTCCCTCCTGCTGGTAATAGCTCACCTTAACTGATCACACTCGTTATAGTGGGTAACACCCATTGTTTCATGTTCTCTGTGTGTGTGTGTGTGTGTGTGTATCTATCTATCTATCTATCTATCTACTGTATTTTCCACTGCATGCATTCGATGAAGTGGGTTTTAGCCCACAAAAGTTTATGCTCAAATAAATTTGTTAGTCTCTAAGGTGCCACAAGCACTCCTGTTCTTTTTGCGGATACAGACTAACATGGTTACCACTCTGAAACTTGTCAGTTGAGATCAGGTCATTTTAAAACTTTCATGTTGTGATGGTGGAAGACATTTGGCTTAAAGAAAAAGAAAACTTCGAATATAAACTTCCTTCCTGTATTGGAGAGTAGTTCTTACTTGGAGCATTTGTCACATCATTGTAATAATCAATGTGTATATAAGCATATGTTTAACATTCAACCATTATTATTCAAAAGATTTCTTTAACTGGAAATTAATTCTACAATGCTTATATTTTTTTCTGATCTATATTTTATGTAGCTGATTGTTGAAACAGAGAAATGCAGCATTTCCATGAAGATGGCTTCATCAGAAGATGTGAATGAAGTGATGGCACACATTGGAACGTGCCTCAGGAAAATATTCCCTGGTCTGTCTCCAGTGTAGGTACTCATTTTTGGACACCTGTAATGCATATAGCTCACCAGATCATTCAGGTAGGCTGACTAGCCACTGTTCCCTGCCCTCTGGTCCTCACCTTTCATTAGGAACATACCTTAGATGTAAGAAACATTTTGGGCCAGGGCCTGACCCTCACTTGAGCTCCTTTGTAGTAATACGGAAGAATCCTTAACTAGTGTGAAGTCTGCGTAGAGGCAGGCATGCCTGGAGCATGCTGTATTTTGGAGATTCCCAGTGACCTAACAGCCATTTGAGAGACTGGGTGCCAGACTCATCTCTCCAGTTCCAGGGATTGGAAGAGGGCCTAATGGTGCCTTAAGGTCACCTTTTTTTGCCTCCTCACTTCACAGATCTTTGGCACATTTGAGGGTCCAGCCCTTTGTTTTCAGTAACTTCTTTTCACTAATGGTTGTCCCTAAACAACTGTGATGTTGGCTAGTTCTTTCCAGGCTCTTATCCGTGGCTAAAAGCCAAATAGGGAGTGGAGGGAGGACTATGACATTCATCATTTTTCAAACGTCAACAGTTGGGAGCCCAGTTGTTAAATCATATACCTTCAGCAAAACAACTGTACTGCTGTCGTTCTCACTTGTCCTCAGAAATTTGTCTGTATTTTCTACTCTGCTTCAGTATTTCATCTTTCCCAATCATTCCTACCTTCTGTTTCCTTTCTCCTATCTCTGCCATGCTCCTTTCCTACATTCTTTCATCCTACATCAATGCTAAATAGTTTTTCTTTTATTTTCTTCACTTTGTTCTCACTTGGTTCCTTGTCTTTCTCCCTGCCCCATTTTAGTTGGTGCCTCCCAGATCTTATCACTCTGCTACTCTCTGTTCTACTACTCCTAATTTTCTAAGAGTTTAAACAACAAACATATATATATTCCCTATAAAATATAGTTTTCCTCTTGACAAACACTTTCACAAGTAGTTTTAATACACCTCTACCCCGATATAACGCTGTCCTCGGGAGCCAAAAAATCTTACTGCGTTATAGGTGAAACCGCGTTATATCGAACTTGCTTTGATCCACCGGAGCATGCAGCCCCGCCCCCCTGGAGCGCCGCTTTACTGCGTTATATCCGAATTCATGTTATATCGGGTCGTATTATATCGGGGTAGAGGTGTACTCACACTCCGGAAAAGTGTAAATGACACAGCAGAAGTCATTTATTGTTTTCTCTCCACTTTGCATCCTGTGTTACTCAACTTTCCTGTAGGTTGAGTAGGAAATAGTCACTAAATTTAAACTGGTACTTTTTTCTTCCTTTCTTATTTTAAATCTCTAAGGCATCACTACTGTTTATCATGATGGAGACTAAAATCCTTCTTCAGGCTCATAATAAGGCAATTTTTTGGCAGGAACAGCTAGAGATACTGTATCCAAAATGGAGAAAGGGAATGGAAGGAAGGGGACTTCAAAGCTGCATATCTCTCAACATTTTATTTAATTAGTTTGGACTTTGTACCTTTTTCTCTTGGGCTGCCTTGGTGACATTTGCTGCAGCATTTTGTGAAACTATACAGAGATCTTGGTTCAGAGGGGAGGAGGGGAGGAAAGCCAGGTGTGATTCTGCTGTCAAACTGGTGTCAGTCAACAGACTCTCAAAGTCAAGTCAATGAATATTTGCTGTTGTAAAACTGAGGTCAGACCAGAATCCATCCAAAGGGCTTTGTAACCACATACCCTATATGCCAAGGAAGTTGACATTCGTAGGTCTGTAGGGGAAAGCAATTGATGCATCACGCCATTAGCACCTGTTGCCAACTTATTCTAGAGTTTTACTGAAGAGAGGGAAGATACACATCTGTTCTTCCCCTCAGACGAACATGATATTATTTCTTCAGAATAAAGGCAAAGGGCTAATTTTTTTGGAGAGGAAAGAAAACTATTTGAATATAGAGGTTATAACCAAGGTAGCCAAAGTGTGATCCCCTGAGTACATGTAGCCCTTCAGGAGTCCTCGTGCTCTTTGGCACAGTATTTAATATTTCAGCAGAAACTTTCACATGTGGCTCTGTAGAAACAGCAGCATTGGAAGTATGGCCATTACTCTCATTGGTGATGTAAAATAATGGGAGCAAGAGATGAGCCAGGTACAGAATAGGAATAATTGAGTCTTTGGTGTCGGAAGGGCTATGCATGATAAGAACTACAGTTGAAGACTGTGTCTAAAAAAAGACACAGTTGCAGCATGGTCTCAGGTGGTAATGATTATATAGTCGAACATGGTAGCCCTGTTGTTTTGGGGGCCTTGAATTAGTGGACAGATGCCATGAGGCTACGTTGCTTCAGTGAGCCATGGCTTTGTGTCGTTTGCCCTTGCTAGTGTGAGGGAAATGGGATAGATCACTCCAGGAGTCCTGGGATTAGCTCACTGGACGGGAGAAGGGAAAAATAAATACTTAGGGCAGGTCTACACTTAAAATGCTGCATCAGCGCAGCTGCAGTGCTTAAGTGAAGATGCTCCCTCGCCAACAGGACAGCGTCTCCCCCCAGCTTAGTTAATCCATCTCCAGAAGAGGCAGTAGCTGTGTCGATGAAAGAAGCTCTCCCACCGACAGCGCTGTCTACACCAGGGGTTAGGTCGGTATAACGGTCGCTAGGGGTGTGGATTTTTCACACCCCTGAGTGACATAGTGACACTGATATAAGTCTGTAGTGCAGACCTGACTTTACTGTTTCTGCAGCTTTACATTTGGGTTTGAGGAATAGACTTGAGGTGTATTAAAGATGCTAATATTTTCCTTTATGTGCACAAACATATGACAAATACATAAGATTATATTTAAAACCCATGTAAGATTTGTGTGTGTGATATATATGTGGATACACATGTACAAACTTTTTAAAATCAAGCATGTCTTCCCTCTTGCATGTAGGAGAATCATGAAAAAAGTAACTATGGAGCCCTCAGAAAGACTGGCTAATCTCCAGGCGCTGTGGGATAGCCAGACTGTAACAGAACTGGGACCTTGTGGTAAGAATGAAATTTTAAAGCTGAAATGTAAAAAAGTTGGAATCATCAGCGTCAGGAAGTTCAATTCTATTTCTGTCAGAACCTAGTAAAGGTGTAATTTAGTTTTAAGGTGTAATTAGCGCAGAGTGGACTCCTGATTGGTGGATGAAGATGCTATTTTTAAAGCTTCATTGCAACCTGCCGTATGTGATAGACAACATACTATAGTCTTGGTCTGTTTCAGCTTCTGCCTGCAGTATAATGGATAGGTTTCTGAGAGGGAATGAGGGTGAGTTTTGAAACATTGTGCATCCTGTTTTTGTTATTTGCTGTAGTGAAAAGTGTTCTTTTATATTGTTTCCAGGGGGATTTTCACAAATGTATGCATGTGTTTGTGACTGGCTTGGATTTCCATATAGGGAAGAGGTACAGTGGGTAAGTATGTCTCTCACACTGAGGTTTATTTCAGCTAACTATACAAAAAATGAGAAGCTGCAGACTGTGAAACTAAGAAAAAGTTTTCCTAAGATGTGTTTTTGTGCATTTACAACAGGATGTGGATACAATCTATCTGACCCAAGATACTAGGGAGTTGAATTTGCAAGACTTCAGCCATCTTGACCACAGGTGAACAATGTTCAATAAGTATAATATACTTCTGGGGGAATTTTGCATCAAAAAATTAAAAATTCTGTACCCAATATTATAAAATTCTGCATATTTTATTTGTCAGAATAATACAATATAATCATGCTGGTTTCAATTATTTTGGTAATTTTTTTCAAAATACCTGTCAGCAAGTATGTCTGTAATAATACAGAAAACAAAAAAGATTCAGGAAATGTTTTTTGACAAATAGATTCCTTACTAAGCATATTAATACAGAACTTTGAGTAATAATTCATTTAAACTACAATACAGAAACGGATTTCCCGCATCCCTCAGAAACAGTGCAAAGGCTTAGGGGAGTCAGGAGCAATGGAGGAGCTGAAGGAGAGGGACATAATTGCTGGGAAGGAGCATGGGAGTGAACTTGGAGTAGTGTTGGGTGTGGGTGGGAAAAGCATGGAACAGTGGATTTTTGGGGGGCTGAAGGAGGAAGGGGTCATTAGGAAGTCTCCCCCATGCAGACCCTGACTGACTCCTAGCCTTTCCCATTCAGTCAGGCCCATCTGCGCCGTCCCATGTGTCCCTGCACCCCCTTCCCCCATCCCCATGTGTCCCTGCACCCCCATTCAGCCACCCCCCGAGTCCCCATGTGGCTCTGCATCCCCACTCCCATTCAGTCCTTGCCCCAGTCTGTCCCCCTCCCCCACTAGCTCTTCTGAATCCCAGCCTGTGTGACCCCCACCCTGCAGCCCCATGTCCCCTGCTCTGTCTGCCCCCCCCCCCATGTCCCATGCCTGTGGGTAGGGTGCTGTGAGGAATGCACCTTCTCCTCCTTCCTATGAACTGCTGGCTGCTCCAGCTGGTGAGCTGACTGCCCTCCGTCTGACACCACAGCAGCCCCTGGTGGGCGAAAGGCATAACTGCAGCGCTCTCCAGCAGAATGTATTTTCTGCAGAGAAAAAAAAATCTGCAGAGGACATGAATTCTGCATGTACCCAGTGGCACAGAATTCTCCCAGGAGTAATAATAATACTCTGAAAGTCATAATTTTCTCCTTTCATCTTAACTAGTCCTTCCTAAAGGGTTGATCCTTTCCCATGTAAAATGGAGATAGTCTGAGAGCTGTCAATTGGGGGTTGCCTGATGGAGTGGTTTTACCCCCTCAGTTTAGCGTCTACAAAGCCGTTCTTCCCCATCAGCACAAAAGCCATGCAGAGCATACTTCATATTGGAGCGTACTTACTTACTTATATTTTTTCCACAAGGGCAGTGCAGTGAGTTTGTCTGTGTTTTTTTCCATCTGAGTTCACCTTTTTAAAATTTGACTTACTCATGAAATTAGCCAATAGATATTTTTCTGTCTGAGGCACGACAACTTGAAGGTTCCTTTCTACATCTCCTAAATAAAGTGAAGAGTCAAACTGTGTTGCCTTTGCTCCTGCAGAGTCTCCTTCCCCTTGTGCGTAGAGTAGGGGAAATTAGTTTTGCCAACAGTCTGCAGAAAATTTAGAAATTACCTGTTGTTCAGAAAGTAGAGACTCCAGCTGGAATGGAAGTCATCCTGGATGTGCTCACTGATAGTTTTTTGGTTTTTTTTTCTAATTGAGAATAATTGGGGAGCTTGGAAACAGTGAATATGAACTGCTTGAGTTCTGCTAAGTATGAAATTTGGTTCACTGAATGCAGCAGTATAAGGACAGTGGTTTTCAGGAAAGCTAATTTTGAATACATGTAGTATGTAAGATGCAGTGGGAAGAAATATTTAATTTAAATTCCACCGGTCTGGAAGAAAACAGGGAAACATTGAGACACTATAATTAAGGTGTGGCAGACTGCAGTTTCTCTGAAAGAAGCATGAAAGAAATAAGAATCTGCCAGAAAGCTGAGGTTTAAAATCTTATAATGGAAAAGGGAAAAGCAAGAGGCAGGCAAATAAGAATATTCAGTCAAGGTTTCCTGAGGCAAGATAAGGACAGCAAAAAAGCAGAATCATTCCATACAAGCCAAACAGGCAAAGAAGCATAATAGTTTAAAATGTATTGCTGGTGAAAAATACCGGAGAGAATGTCGGGGTTCATCAGTAAATGAGATGAGGTTATGAAAAAATTATTTAAAAATGGCTTCCTTACTTATATGGAAAAGAAGTTTGAACCATTAGTAAGTAAGGAAGATGCTGTAAAAGTATTATCTATTGATGAGCAGATAAAAGTAGTACTTGAAAAACTGAAGCATGTATGGTACAAATCAGCTGGTTTGGATGCCAGGCGACCTAAGATCTGAAAAGAATTGATTAACAGACTTATTGGAGCACATGCAGTTGTGTTGCAGAAGATGCACCAGAGAATGCAACATTGAGTTTTGTGGTCCAAAGATTAATAGCTAGGGAATCAGAATATCATTTTAAGATGATGATAATTTCTAGCAGATGGCCGATTACTGCTCCAGATCAAAGATCCAATAGTTATTAAGGGACATTGACAAGTCACAAAGCCTTTTGTGATGACAGGACAAGACCACTGCAGCATCCCAAGATTTGGAAATTAGATAAGAGAGAATTTGTGTGTGGACACCTGCTAAAATGCTGGTACAAACTATTGGGAAGCCAAGATCTTATAGTCTCAATTAAAGATATTAGTTATGAAATCTGAGATCCCAGTCTGACCCGATAAGATTTTCAGAGCAAAAAGTATATTTGTATGTGTTTTGTAATGTGTCTAGAACACTGCAGGTGCTATGAATAAGCAACAATAATATTCATTTACCAACGTTAGTGAGAGTCTTGATTTTTACAATACTATCATACATTCTTCAGACCAGACTTTCAGGTTCACTAAAATGCTATGAAAACTATTGTAGCTCAGCACCCTGTCTTGTGAGGTAACAGTACAGTGATATGTCATGGTGATAGGAAATAAAGTGGTGACCCTACCTCAATGTTATTACCATGCATTCCATGCACTGCACAAATGCTTATATTTTTCCTGAAATGTAAAATATTTCTGTTAAACCTGTTTTGCAGGTGCACATTTCTGCTAGAGGTCAGCATAAAATTTCATGAATTATAGATAAGAGTTTGGGAACCAAGGTTGTTTAACACAGTAGCACTGTATAACAGAGTTCGCCACATGGGAATACTCCTTCTTACGTTTTATTCGAAGGTGTATTGTGCTGTGAACCAGAAAATTGTTTAACCTACCCAAAAAAAATAAAATAAAGTGCAAAGAGCTTGCTTAGCTTAGCAGCAGAATATTCACTTGGGAAGCATATATTTTAGTATGCTTGAACTTCCCATAAATCTATGAATTGTCTGGGGAAAGTGTGAGCAACCTTCAATTGGAAACTTGTGTTCTTTGTTTTAAAAATATTTCAGTATTTAGATTTCTCACCACCTTTAAACACACCGGGGACAAAGGTGTTGAAAAACATGAATGCGGTGGCAAAGCTTGGCATTGTTGAGACTTACTGAGATTTTCTGCATTTCCTTTAATGCTTTTGTATTGTATACAGTATTCTTTTTGTAAATAACCTTTTATTTTTCAATAGCGAAGTAGTTAACACACTAACTTGTAAATATAAATAACTAAATATAAATTAGTGTTGAAAAGTTGTGGAAAATCTCTATTTTTGGAAATGATCAATAATTAATCATTTTATTTAGCATTCGTTCTCATTTCCCAGCAAAAGCACTGATGTCACTGTACAGCATACACAATGTAATCAAAACAAAATGTAATAAAAATATTATAAAATATTTTTTTAAATCAAAATCTCAAGAATGAGTGAGGGGGAGAAGAGAATTAAGAACAGGAAAGGAAGGGATTGGAAATGAGGTGAGGTAAAGTAATAGACGTAGGGCTGACAGCATTCAGAAGCACCTTTTCAAATACAATTAAACAAAAATACCCTAAGGTTCATCGAAAATGTGAAGGATGAAATTAGGTAGATTTCCATGGGGAGCAAGTTCTACACAGTAGAAAGTAGTTGTCTTGCCATCTTCACGCATGATGGGTGGGAAGATGGGATCCCTAAACAGCTGAGATGTGTGAGCGCAGATACTGATACCAGTCATATCAGTTGATAGGAGTAGGTCTTGAATATAATTAGGGGCAGGAATTAAGGATTTATAAATCAGCAGTGTCAGTTTAGAGTCATCCGTCGCTTTATAGACGGACAATATTTTTAAAAACGGATTTTTTTAGGATCACGATAGCTCAAATGAGTGAGCAATCATGTTGAATAAGTTGTAGCTGTTTGATGGAGCAGCACTACTGAAAACCTTGCAAAGAAGGAATTGCAACAGTTGCTCTTCTGACCACAAAGTTCATATATTACTGTTGCGAGGTCATTATGGTATAAATATGTGTACCTGAGACAAATTGCACAACAGAAAAATAAATCTGCGTTTGTACCATGTCCCATGCCTAGTTTTCCAAGGCCAAGGAAATGACAAAAGAGACACCAAGGTTCTTAACCTGATTCATTACCTTCATACTAATCCCATCAAGTGGAGTCACACAGGAGAAACAAGCTTGTTTTGTATAGATGACCTCTACTCAAAAGCAAGACTTCTGTTTTTCCAGGCTTGAAGGTGAAATAGTCCTGATTTATACATCTAGCAATATTCAAATACTACTTCACAGCTGAGACCAAAATTGCAGAAGCTGTTGGACAAGAGATAAATCCTTCTGTATTATCATTATCATCATGCCGATGATACTGTACTATATGTTTGGAAATGAATTTACCAAGAGGCTTCATGTATATATTGAACAACATGGGCGATAGGCCCATTCCTTGTGGTGTACCATATTTCTATATCTAAACTAGACTATACAAATAACCTTCTTGTATATTAGCTTTACAGTTGGTGTACAACATTATTTTGCTGCACATCGTCATTCTCTTATTGCGTTAGAGATGACTTGATATTTCAGAATATAGAAAGCCACAGTTCCTGAAAGAATATAGTCTAGTCAGTGTTTGTCTGAAACATTCATTAGAATCACAGGTGCATCTGAGTCTCCACTTTTTTAATATCCCCACCAAAAATGATTGAAATAAAACAGGTAAATGGGGAGAAAATAAAGGAAAGAGGAGCTGTGTGTACAGAGAAGATGCCTGCCCAGTGCATGCTCCTGGATCGAAAGCTTGGGAAAGAACAGTCAAAAAAGCTAATATTTACAGATTGTGCCCCATGAAGATTGAAGTTCAGTTTGCACTAGCACTAGGTAGATTTAGAATATTTACATATACAATAGCTACAGTAGAACCTCAGAGTTACGAATACCAGAGTTTTGAACTGCCTGGCCAACCAGACACCTCATTTGGAACCAGAAGTACGCAATCAGGCGGTAGCAGAGACTAAAAAAAAAAAAGAGGCAAATGCAGTAAAATACTGTATTAGTAGTAAACTACTACTACAAACAGGGCTGGCTCTAGGCACCAGCAAACCAAACACGTGCTTGGGGCGCCACATTTTCAAGGGCGGCATTCTGGCCATCTTTTTTGTTTTTGTTTTTCTGTTTTTGCTTCAGGCGGCAAAAGCCTAGAGCCGGCCCTGGCTGCAGCAGTGCATCGTGCCCTGGGGCCACTGAGGTTCACGTCATGAGGGATCAGCACCCACACTGGGCCAGGCAGGCTCCAAGCGGGGGGACATTCAGGCAGGGGCCGCCCCTCAGGACACACAGAGCTGCCTGCAGATGCCGTAGGGCGGCCGCCCCCCAGCACCGCAGCCGGGGCTGAGCGAAGCAGCCCAAGCCGTCCAGGGACTGCGGCAGGGCGGCCAGAAGCAGCAGCAGCAGCGGGGCCATAGAGGGCGGGCGCTGCCGTGCGGGGCCCGCGTTGCGCTCTCCAGGGCTCTGCTTCCTCTGGGGCTACCCTGCCCCGGCTCCTTAGCCCCCTGCCGGAGCGGTCCCCCGGGTCTCAGCCGGTCTTGGAGGCAGGAGCCCTGGCTGGAGGGACCCTGGGCTGAGGCGTAGCCCGGGAGCACCGCTGCTTACCCCGACCCTGCCAACGCCAGACCGGATGGAGGCGAGGGGGGAGCAGGCAGAGTCAGCACTGGTGGGCGGGAGCCCAGTGCTGGGGCGGCAGGGGATGCAGGTGGTGGGGAAGCCCAGGGCTGGGGGCGACAAAAAACCTAGAACCGGCCCGGAGTACAAAAAAGTTAAAAAGTTAAACTTTTTACAAGTTAAACTGTTTCTGGGCCTGTTTCATTTAAAGTAAGGTTTTGAAAGAACAATCATAACATTTTCTTCAGATTTGCAAACATTTCAGAGTTATGAACAACCTTCATTACTGAGGTGTTTGTAACTGTGAGGTTCTACTGTATGTCCTAGTTTCTACTGGGCAAGACAAGAGTTTATAGAGTGATTTGTGTGTGTGAGTTTGTGTGTCCCCCCCATATGTATTAATGTGGAGGAGGGGAAGATTATCTGACTGTTGAGTATTAGTATGTAGCATACTAAATGCTGTGATAATATTTGATATGTTACTCTGCTCCGGGGTTGCATGCAAAGGTTTTTAACAGCATGCCTTTATCAGTGTTTATTTGTGGAGAAACTAACAGAAGGAGAGCAGATCAAATTAAGAATCTTGGAATAAGGGAACAGGAATCATTTAGAATTTCATTTGTGAAATCCCTTTTACAATTAGGAGAGGGTTTGTGCTGAACGTTACATTATCCTTTTGCACGGCCCCTGTTTCCTTGGGGGATATGACTTGAGAGAAGAAACAAGGAGATGTTGACTAGAATTAGTCAGTCACAGATTTATATTAAATCATCAGGCTGCCAAAAAGCTTTTAGTATCATGCTCAACTATAATTAATGGTGATTAAGAAGCTTAAATATGTCACAGGCTGAAGAAAAAGTAATGGTAGGACTAGGGATGTCAGCTCAGACAATTTCCTGTTTAAATATTCATATGGATATTATTTGACCAGTCAAAAAATTCATATTAAAATTAAGGCAAGTCATACCAAATCCAATTGATTTCCCCTCTCCACTATTTGTATTTTTAGAATGCAGAGCTTTCTAAAATCCTGATAATTGACTGTTAAGAAAGAGTCAAAGTAAATTAAGTATATAAGAATAAGTGTTCAGCTGACCAACTTGACAATAAGTGTGAACAGTGTTTAAAAACATTTTTCTTTTTCTAGAGACTTAATACCTATAGTTGCTGCCTTGGAATACAATCAGTGGTTTACAAAGCTGTCCTCTAAGGATCTGAAATTAGTAAGTAATAAAATGAAGGTGCATCTAGTGTTATCTGGTTTTGCTGTATTTTATAGCACACTGTAACCGTTCTCAGAAAGATGCATTTATTTATCAATGGAAAGCTGAGTAGGCTCAAGTCTGCCGGAAAATATTTTTTTCTAAAAATCAACTTGCAATAACATTTAGTTAATAAAGTTTACAAAGTTTATTTGATATAGTGATGCCACAAAATACTTTATTGCTTATTTTTAGCTGTTTTCAGCAGTATTGTATGACTAAACAAGAAACCATTTTGGGGGGTGGGGAATATTTGGATTGTGTTTGCACTGCTCCTGCACTATTGAAAGTAGTCTTTCCTCTCACTCTGCATTACATCCTGATGAAAAGAAGCATCCACTTTCTTGGAGTGAAGACAGTCAGATTTAATAATAAATATGTAATCCTGTAAGATAATTACATTGTTCCCCCTAGCCAGCAAGGTAGACTGGAAGAAGCTGTTAAAAATGGCTGATTATTGGATGACTTTAAACTTAATAAATCAAAATAACTTTTTTATTTAAAATGTTAAGGTTAATTCTCCCAGATGCAGTTATTGTTTTTCAAGCCTGCCCAAAAATCTTTCTTCATATCGAGAATTGGAGTCTGTGGATCATAAAAATGAAGGACCAAATTTGAATTGGTGCAAATTTATTGACCTCAAAAATTTGCTTGTAGCTTTCCCCTCAGTAGTGTCACATTACATGAAAACCTGATCGCTAGTGATGTACTGAAAGCTTTGGTATCTGAAAATAACTTTAAGAGGCTTAAGAATAAATGTAGAAAGTGCACTTTCCTTTCTTCTTTGGAGACCTAGTTTCAAATCCTGACGTTAAAGTGAGGTGGAATTGAGTTGGGTTATCTTGGTCTAGTACATATCATAAAACCACCACCAAAGAATGTGGCACAATTGGTAGTCTCTGCTTCAGAGACTCAGGACTGAAATTGAAATAGTATAGTATTGCAAGTCTCAACTGAAGTATATTGTTAAAGCTATTCAAAGAAGCTT
Source organism: Trachemys scripta elegans (assembly GCF_013100865.1). Taxonomy (NCBI): domain Eukaryota; kingdom Metazoa; phylum Chordata; order Testudines; family Emydidae; genus Trachemys; species Trachemys scripta. Next base: position 180,490,797 of record NC_048299.1, read on the forward strand.
GGTCAGTATTAGGGCTGATCAAAAATTTTCCATCAAAATTGTTTGTTGGAAAATTGGTTTTAAAAAAAAAAATCACAAAAAGTGTCTGCTTTCTGTGGAAAACTTCCACTTTTCTTCCTAAAAACAAACAATCAAACAAAAACCAAAAAAACCACACCCAAGCACCCAAAGACTGCACTATTTCTACTAACGATCAAATAGTTTGATATGGACACATCACTACAATATTTAATGGGATTTGAAGTTCTGGTGCCTCATGTCCCTATTCTCCTCTGTGGGCCTGGCTTCTTAGCTGGACTACATCTCCAGTGATGCGGGGGACTGTGGTGCATCACGAGAGACGTATTCTGACTAGGGAACCTGCCCTATAGAGGAGAGTGGGAGCATAAGGTATCCAAACTACAACTCCCATGAGGTACTACAGCAGCATTTTTAAATTGGAATCTTTGCTTTTTATCTGAAATCTTTGGGTATTTGCATTTCTGCCAAAATCAAAATTTTATGTTGAAAATTTAGACAACTAAGCTTTTGTCTTCATTTTGTCAAAATTTTCTGCGGGGTAAAATATCCAGTTTTTCAACCAGTTCTACTTAGTACTGACTTGTCTGACTCTCAATTGGAATATGCAATGTAGTTGTATCTATTTCGGTCCCAGGATATTAGAGAGACAAGGTAGGAAGTTGACAGAACTTGGTCCAAAAATGATATTACCTCACCCACCTTGTCATAGAATCATAGAATATCAGGGTTGGAAGGGACCTCAAGAGGTCATCTAGTCCAACCCCCTGCTCAAAGCAGGACCAATTCCCAACTAAATCATCCCAGCCAGGGCTTTGTCAAGCCGGGCCTTAAAAACCTCCAAGGAAGGAGACTCCACCACCTCCCTAGGTAACGCATTCCAGTGCTTCACCACCCTCCTAGTGAAATAGTGTTTCCTAATATCCAACCTGGACCTCCCCTACTGCAACTTGAGACCATTGCTCCTTGTTCTGTTACCAGTACAATCTGCATTATGTCTCAATTTGAGTGACAATTAGCCCTTTGCTTTCATGATCACTAAGCTAACTACAGTGGTGTGAAACCTTTTAGAATGGAAACCTCGAAACCAGCAGTGCTTGGACTATTTCCTGTTCCAGGAGCTGATTAGGGTTGCTGTCAGACATTGCACTTTTCTCAGGACACCAATATGGACATTTGTGTGCAGGGGTTTAATAACAACAAGCTTATTTGATGTCCATCCCCTGAAAATCTGGGAGTGAGCCAGTGATGGTTTCAGTCAACCACCTGAAAGCTTTGGGCACGTAGTAAAGCTCAGTGAGGCCCACCAAAAAGGCACCTGAAGGGGTTGCTGGTGGGGCAAGGGGATGAGGAGGGACATGGGGCCGTGTTTGGGAGGGGTGTATTAGAGAATATATGTAGAGGGAAAGTGTGATGCAACTATGGTTTCTTTAGGAAACGGTTTTATTTTGCTGGGATTTTCTTGAGGTTTCTTTGGAGTTCTGGGGTTTGTACAAACATAAAACTTTTCAAACAAACCACAGGAGATGCAATCTTAGCAAACGGAACCTAGTGTCTTTGATTTGCTGAAACTGATTGAATCCAATTAGCAAGTTTTGTACAGCTCTAAAATAAACCCACTTCTTATAGTAACTCCTTAATTCCATGCACTCAAGCTGGCAGTCAAAAATATCCGGAGGATAATACAAAAGCTGATTGATTGCTAAATCCATATTATAATGACATTACTGAGAGCCAGTTTAAGAAAAACAAATCCAGGATCAATACTATGTACTGCTCTTTGCATCTCCCACTATGGCACTGTCTTTGGTAGACACCGTTGTACCTTTCTCAGAAACAGATTAAACCACTCATTTGTAAACACACTGGTATACCGACATTGATCATATTCTCAGTTACTAAAATATAAGATAGGTTTCAGAGTAGCAGCCGTGTTAGTCTGTATCTGCAAAAAGAACAGGAATACTTGTGGCACCTTAGAGACTAATGTTAGTCTCTAAGGTGCCACAAGTGCTCCTGTTCTTTTTGTAAAATATAAGAGTGCAGATCAATGCCTGTGGTGATAGAGAAGTGACAGTCCTTAAAACACCAGTACAAACTGCATTATGTAAAAGGAGGACTGAAAGTAGATTTTTCTCCCCTCTGTGTTGTAGAGTTGTTGTTGTTGTTGTTGTTTTTTAAATGAGTTGAGAACTAGACTGAAAAGCTAAAAGGCTAAGAAATTTAGCTTTAGAAATTGATTGAGCTGTGGGGTCAGACACCAGGTAGACTCTCAGACCCCAATACAAGTGTCGTGGGGGCACTTTTAATGGGGAATGATTTATTGGCCTGAGCAAAATCATCTTAGCTGTCATGGTCATGACAAAAACTCAGCTTCAGACCTCTAATGGAACCTTGATTTTGTGTGTTGGGGGACCAGAGTTCAAAAGCAAAACAAAGAATAAAATAAAAGTGAGGCGATAGTATTATTTGTTGTATATTGATCTTGGGATCGCAGCTGAAGTAAAAATTTAAAACTACAACATTTCTCTCTTAACCTTTATCCTCTCCAACATTAGCAAATTAATAGCATAAAAGCAGCTTTATTTTACTCTAATGTTATGGTTCATCGTGGATCCCACAGCTGCCCATGCAAATTACTTATTACAAAATATGACTAATGTAAACATGGTGGGGTGTGTAATGGCTCGGTGTGGGTTAGCAGGATCCACATTAAAATACCTGGAGCACACTCCCCAACCACAAAGCTCTTTCATGGAGTGCCTGCAGCCAGAATGTGTCCCTTGTGGGTCTGCATTGTGATACTCCTGTTTCTGGTTTTGTGGTCATTCTAGTTTAGGCTTATTAATTATGTCTGTTCTGCAAAAGATTATCATGGACACAAAGTTTTTAAATAAGTAATATTATTAATCACACAGTTTTTCTGTCAGAAATAAGATTTTGTCCTGTTTTGTTGGCCTACACCTTGAGTGAGTCTCTGTTAGTTTGCCTCTCACATACCAATTTCTCACTTAGAATCTTTCCCAAATTAATTTTGCTATCTTACGTTCTCTTACTGGGTTTTGGAGGCTTCTGCTACTATTATTATTTTTTGTATTGTGGTGACTAGGAGATCCAGTTATGGCCAAGGCTTCATTACGTGAGGCTATTCCTAGCTTACAGCTGTATATTTTCGGTGATGTAAGAATGTTTTTGCTTTAGTAATATTGTTATATCGTTTTCATGGCAGTCCACTGATGTCTGTGAGCAGATCCTGAGAGTGGTGAGTAGATCCAATCGATTGGAAGAATTGGTATTAGAGAATGCCGGGCTTAGAACGTAAGTAATTTTTAAAAAAAAAATTACATTAGTTATGATTTACGCATAGGACCATAGAAAGTAGACTGTGTGATAGAACTGGTAAAATAGCTAATACAAAAATTACCACCCTGTTCCAAAGAGCTCATGGTCATATTTTTCAGAGGTTGTAAGTGTTCACAAACTGCACTGGAGTCTCTGGGGGCTACATGGGTTAGCACCTGTGAAAATGAGGTTGTTACTTATACTTATTTGTTCCTTTACAAACAAGGAAGCTGGCTGAACAGCTGGTAGCTGTGCAGAACAGACAGTTTTAGAAGTCATTTGAACCTTAAATAACTCATGATTTCCTCTCAAAATTTAGTTGCCAACATTGATATGAAAAACTTGACGCTCTTTTAGAAAACACTATGTTCGGTTTCTTCACTATAATAAGGAATACTGTTGGACAACAGATTGCAGTCTGGATTTTTTTATGTTGGTGGTGGACACTGTCTGTTAAGATAGAATGAATATATCCTAATATTCAAACTAGAAAATATACTTCTCTGTACTTTTACTTGTGGTACTTAAAAAGCAAACAAAAAATAAACCTCTTACAGTAATCATAAAAAATGAAAACATTTAGAAATAATGCGATTTCACGCTTAAATACTCCAGCACTACTTCAGTACCTTAACCGCCTCCATTTCTTGTGAGAGGCAGCAAATTCTTACAATCTCTAGGAATTAGCCCAAAAGTTAAACTTGTCAACTAGGATTTGCTGTGGCCCTTTAGAAGTACATTGTGTGCTCCATATTGGAGTTGGAGTGGCATATAGCTGCCCTAACCCCCCATTGTGCTAGGAGTTGTATATTCAGATAGTAAGACACAGTCCTTGCTCCAATGGATTATTAATCTAAACAGACAAACCAGAAGGGTGGGAAAAAGGAAATATTATCCTCGTTTTACAAATAGGAAACATAAGCACTAGGGAGTAAGTGACTTTCCCCAGGTCACTCCAAATTTGTGGTAGAGGTTGGAATTAAACACATCTCCTGATCCCCAGTTCAGTGCCTTAATGTCCATCATTCAAAATGTAACAAGTAACTGACTGTATCATTAATTTCTTCATATTTTGTGTCATTTTACACAGTAAAAACAATTTGATACGATTATAAGGTTATTGACTGTCCTGGCACGTTGCCTACATTAACTTGTCATATATAGGTCTGGTTTTGACTTTAATAGAGCTTGACTGACAATCATCCCTGAGACTTTTGATTTTGTGGCATCATATACATTCAGAGTACTTGGCATGTTGACCTTGTCTCTCTCTGCTGTGATCAGCATTAGCTATCTGTCCCTGTAAAGGTATATTTCTCAGTTCTGCAGGTTATAATGTCTATTTGCTGGGAAGAAATGTATTCATCCCATTGATACGCTACAGACAAAGCATTTTTAGGGAGTTATGACCACTTCCATAGTCAGAGTTGAGAAATGCTACTAAGGGTAAATTTGAAAAGTGCCTAAGTCCCATTGGCTTTTAATGAGACACAAGTCACTCTATGTGCTTTTGAAAATTTTATCCCAAATATGTAAGACAGTGGATCTTAACCTTTTCAGACTACTGTACCCCTTTCAGAAGACTGATTTGTCTTGTGTACCCCAAGTTTCATGTCACTTAAAAACTACTTGCTTTCAAAATCAGACATAAAAATACAAGTGTCACAGCACACTATTCCTGAAAAATTGTTTACTTTTTCATTTTTACCATAGAATTATAAAATAAATCAAATGGAAAAAAATATTGTACTTACATTTCAGTGTACAGTATAGAGCAATATAAACAAGCCATTGTATGAAATTTTAGTTTGTACTGACTTTGCTAGTGCTTTATATGTAGCCTGTTGTAAAACTAGGCAAATATCGAGATGAGTTGAGGGTACCCCCTGGAAGATCTCTGTGTACCTCCAAGTATACTCATACCCCTGGTTGAGAACCGCTGCTGTATAATCCTAACAAACATGAGGAGAGATCGCTCTTTGTTCCTTGGGAAGTTTCCCTATGTAAAGCAGAAAGTGGCATTTTGATAACTATTTAGATGGGTAATCGGGACAGAACTTATCCAGCAGGATATTGACTTTTAGTTGAAAAGGAAGAATGACGAGTAAGGACAGTGCAGTAGAAGCTTAGTGAGTTGGCTGAAATAAGGTACACTAACTAAGTAAGCCACATTGGAAGAATGGGGTGCATATAATAATCAGAGGACTGGATTCTCTGGTTTGCTAAGGCTTGTCACCTTAAAGTGGCAGAAGATAGCCACAGGAGCATAACCTTTGTGCTTGGGGACCAGTCTGCTGGCAGAAATCTGGCAGAGTTGGCTGGATGGTTTCCTGGCCAGTGCCACCCATCCATCACTAAAGGGAAGGGTATGTTAGGAAATTTTGGTCTGTGGGTATGGCAGTATGAGGAAGGGACATAAATTAGGGTGGAATGTTGAAGCAAGCCCCGAGACAGACAAAAATGTTGTGGTGATAATAGTGGCTAAGGGATAAGAGAAGAATGAAGGAGAAAATTAGTTGTAAAAAGTTGTTAAAGCTCAAAACAGTATAGGCCCTGCCAATACACAGCACTTTCTCCTTGGTGAGTGTCTGTGCTCAAATATCACCTGCCTTTAAGGATGAAACTATCTTGGGTCAGCCCATGATCATGTCTTGCCTGCGATAAACTGATGGGTGTGGTTACTTGCTCCCTATTGACATCCGCTTTGTTCATTTCTCCCCAATATTTAAAAAAAAAAAAAAAAAGCGCCTCTTAGGACTTCACTGTTTCAGACGTGCACATGACCATCATTGGCCCCACACTGTTGAGGTGACTGCAGTTTCAGGGCTCCGCTGCTACTCCATATCCAGAGAGAGGATTCCTGCTCTATTGGTTCTTATGTACCCCCTTGTGGACAGAACGATCACTTAGGTTGTGCTCTGTAGGCAGGATTTGCCCTTAAGTGAGTTCTTGTCTTTTGACAAAATTAATGAGGTATTTAGCTATGTTGTCTCTCATTCTTGGTTACAGGAAATAAGAGCTTTCTATTGTAAGGAAAAGAGAGCAGATTGAACCAAGAGTTAGTGGTTAAAAGCTGCCTATTGGTTTCAGGGTGGAGTCTAGAGGGTTTGTTTAGACCTGCAGAGACCTAAACAGCTTAGATCCTTCCTGGGCTATTTTGCCACAGTTGTGATCAGCGAAGGCCCCTGAGCTTGACCCTCCTGATTATAAAAGAGAGCGAGCAGAGAGTTGTCCATAAGGGCCCTTTTCTTCTGGAATTCTATCTCCCCTCCTCTCCCAGAAGGCAGAGATGCTGGAATAATTTGTATAGTGGGGGTGCTGAGAGCCATTGAACCAAACTGTAAACCCTGGTATATAATGGAAACCACTTCAAGCTACGGAGTGCTATAGCACGCCCTGCACCTATGCCACAAGGTCAGAAATAGTCCCTGTTTGTTGACCTTCTGGATATGCTGCAAAGCCTCTTTGTTTGAGCAGGTACAATGGAGAACCGATGCACATGAGGGCAGGAGTTCTGGGAAAGCATGCTAGTGATTAAACTGTACTGATCACATGACTGATGATCAAATGATGTGGTCAGAGGGAGAAATTGGCTGCTTTGGACAGTTTGTTTTAGAACTCCTATTTTGCTGTGGGGTTTTTTTTTTATAATATATATATATAATCTCAAAGGCACTCAGAGCTGTGGATGGGCATTCTTTGGTATGATATTGGATAATGTATAAATAAAAGATTGCTGTTGAAAAACAACAAATTGTGCAAATAGATGTGACTAAACTAAGGAAAATACTGTACATGTCTGCAACTGGCAAATTTGGCCATTTCCTTTCTTTCCAGTAATTGGGTCATTTTAAGCCTCTGAATATGGTGTTAATGCAGGAGATAATATCATCATCATCTTTTGTTTTATTTTCTTGCAGAGATTTTGCACAGAAACTGGCCAATGCCCTAGCCCATAATCCCAACTCAGGACTTCATACAATTAACCTTGCTAGCAACCCTCTTGAGGACAGAGGTACTATAACATTTACATTTTTCCTTTTATACAGTCAAAATAAGAGGATTAGTGCTACTTCATTCCCCTTTGCCTGAATAACAGAGCATTGTGCTTGGTGTAATTGCATCGTAAATATCTGTTGCTCATAGGTCACTGCGAATTGCTTATCTTTTTTTAGTTTGCAAATGTCTATTAGTTTGAGATTTACCAATAGGTGTTGAACGGTTTTAGTGTAACCATGAATTTAATTAAAAGTTGGGCTTGTTTGGCTTCACAGAGATCACTTTTGAGCTAACTGACAGTGGAGAAACACTGTGCTTGGGGTGGAGAGAGAAGAAAGGGTTTCAAATACTATATTTTAAAAAGTAATAGACTTGGTTTAAGGACCATCTGAGAGTGACACACAACTTTGTTCCTTGGGTTATGTATTCCAGGTGTTTTCTAGCAGATAGAACTACCTCTTTAATTCATCTGTGATTATATAAATATTTCTAAGTGCATTGAAGCTGTCAGTTTTTGAGCTCCCTTCTAGTGCTCAATATTGTAAACAGTTCACCCCAGTCAGTTCAGCCCTTACACCAAGTATCTATGTAAGTCTGTCCCTTTTCAGCAAAACGATCCCGTTGACTTCAATGAGAGAGAAGCACATGCTTAAAGATTCAGCTTTGCTGAATCTAGGCCTTAATTTCTGAGTGATTTCAGTTTAGACTCAAGTCACGCCCATCCCTTCTTTCTTCTCTTTCCATCCTAAAAACTGAACATTGTATTTTTAAATTAAAATAAAATTTTCAGTCTAAGCTTGATCCTGGAAGCACCGTGCTTATGGATTTCCCATTTACTTCACTTAAGCATTCCATGCACAGGGCATTCTCACGATCACACCCTTAATACATCATTTATAGGGCTGCTTGAAAAATAGGAATTCTATTCTGTAAAACCTTTTGTTTCATATTGTGTTTGAGGAAACAATTCAAAACAAAAAATGTTCACTTGTCACTGGAAGATGAATGGGGGTGGGTAGTCTCCCCATCTCTCCCTTTCTCTATACAGTGGGAAAGGTGTGTGTGGTGCTCACCCCACAAATTTGAAAGTGTTTTAGTTAGATTCCACTCAGTTTGTTTCAGAATTAATCAACACCATTTTTTGTTTTAAATTGTTTAGTTGAGAAATCAGAATTTCAAACCACAGGAATATTTTTCGTGAACATTTCCATATAATTTGAAAAGCCTTTTTTGACCAGCCAAAACTCTTTGTAGTAACCACACTAACTTCTTTACAATAAATAGTCATGAGGAGGAAAAAGGCTATCACATTTTATACAAGTTGTTGCTTTTGTTTTTTAAAAATTGGATGTAGGTAGGTTAAAAGGAGAGCTCACTGTGTTTCTTTCTTATTAAAAAAACAAAAGCATAAGCAGACTTGATATAATGGAAGATCTTTTGTCTATAAGTCAGGCTGGGTATTTCACATGCTACAAAGAGAACAGTTCAAAACAGACAGAAGTAATGACATACAAGAGAAAATTTAGGCAAAACAATAGTTAATTATGGACATACAAACTTGGATTTTGACTAGTTTCTTAGTTAAATCTTTTCAGCTGACCATTCAGTTAAGTTTAATTTTCTTAAAAATGCAGAAATTAAATAAGTTACTTGGCTATTTTAAATTGCAGAGAAATTAAATATAATTTCAGTAAGCAAATGTGGCATTTCATTAAATTCAAAATAAGACCTAAGCAGAAATTCAGGGCTTCTGGTATCTTGTGTGTGCAAATTGTACTAGAGATTGTGTGTGCGAATTGAAGGAACAATATGACTTTGTCGTAAGGAAGATGTATGCAAAATCATAGTTAATTACAGATAAGGAATATGTAAAACATCTCTGTTTTTAACTTGTCACATCAACAGGAACTGGGAGTTTACCCCGGTTATTATGTAACAATCAGAGTATTCAATACTAGTAGTAGTTTACAGTTATGTGAATGATAAGGGAGGGAACGAATAATGATTATGATTACTCGATAATTTTACATTGGAGTGTGGGAGGGGGCCATTGGAGCGCATAGGAGCCGGAGCGCCCGGCCAGAGCAGGGCTGAGCCGCGTGCTGTGGCCCCCAACCCAGCGCCCCGGCCAGAGCACCGGAGTGGGGTTGAGCCCCAGACCTTGCTCCCCAGTGGAAGCTTGTGGGCTGGCTTAAAATGGCTCTGGCCCGCAGGCTGTAGTTTGCCCACCCCTGCTATAAGATCTCAGCAGCTAATGTGGGTGGTGCTGACTGGATTAGAGACTTTGTTGGCTGTAGTGTGAGAGAAGGGGAAAGGATATTTGCTACTCTCCAATAAATAGCTCAGGTGCAACAGAACAGTATTTACTCTCCTCGTACTGCCTTCCCTCCTTTTCTCTGCCCTTTTGACATCAAAATCATATTTGGCTTTTAAGCCTCCTGCAGAGAACCAGCTCCAACCAAGAAGTGGAGAGGACCTGCCAGAGAACATAAAATCCTGAGGCAGTAGCTTAAAAAAGTTTAATACTTGAGTCTCTTACTTCAGTGGAGCTGCAGAGATTTGTAAAGTGTAGTTAGGAAAGAAAATGTATCAAGGATCCCACTCCAATCGTCACTAAAATTAAATCTGACCCAGGGTTAGCAGGTCCAAAATTATACCTGCATCATCTTTAAAGTGTCATTGTCAACTGGTGCTTCCTTGAAATTTCTCCAGAAGCAAATGTTTGTTAAATATAATCCCAGGTATTTTTCACCTTGTTTTCTCTAACAATAAATTTCTACAAAGGTGAAGTGCAGTTACTTGCATATTCTCATAAGATAACCTGACTCGTTCTTGCAATAAGTTGGTGAATACATCCAGTTACTATTGTATTTTTACAGTAGACAAAGTAATGCATCTTCATAGCAACAACTTGGCCATATATACAAAATATGGCCTGGAGTTTTGGACAGTCTGTGGAAGCTACATGTATCGGCAATATACATGCCAACCACACTTTTACAAACAACAAAAAGACCTTGAAACAAAAACTCCACAAATGTCTGAAGTATAACCACTTAGGTGTTTAAGATAGATAGATAAAAGAATATGAGAAATATTTTTTCTATATTTATATGTCCATTGAAGTAAGAATGTCAGGATTAGCTTTTTTTTTTTTTTTTTTTTTTTTTTTTTTTTTTCAATTATCTGTTTTGGGTTTTGGCACAAGAGGCAAGTTTATTCTTTTTAAAGAGATGTATGTTCCCCCAAGGGAAGCTTACCTGGATTATAACCTGTGATTTGGTACAGAAAAGTATATTTCACACCTCATCGCATTGCTGCAATTTACTTGTTGATAGATTTATTCTGGTAATGAATATTGTATAAATTACCTCGATCGTTACTGAGCAGGTGTCTCCTTAAATATTCCATCACCCATTTTAAAATGGGAAATAAATTTATGGAATGCAGAACCTCAGTTAAAGTGATAAATTGTTTTTTGCGTTTTTTCTTTCAGCAAAATGGTGCTGAGTAATGTAGTTGGTACCAGAACCCTAATTCTTTTTTTATTCGGGAAAATGGTCCATTATGTGATTTTTGAGACTGTATAAAGGCCAGTGTATATTTCAGTCTAATTAAATGAGATAAGTGACCATTATGACTAGAATGGAGGCTTCAGATTCCTAGAGCAAGTTCTCTGCTACGTTACCTGCATCAGAATTTATTTTATACAAAAAACACATCCTACTCTGCACTACTAGTTCAGCTGTACAAAATACTCCAGTCCTTTTTCAGCAACGCCTTTGCCTGTTTATCTAATGAAGAAAGGGTTTGACTCAGTTAGGAAGAGAGGTCAAGGTTAGCTAAACTCCATTGAACCTTGACCTTTTTTTCTCATAGACCCAAAGAGATTCTTATTACTTGGAAAGCTGCACATTCACTACTGTTGTATTTAGCTTCATTATCGTTTTCCTGTGGCGGAACCATAAAGCTCTCAAATTATCCATCTGCTGACATCCTGGCACATGTTACCTTCTCTTTGACCCTTGGCCCTCAAAAACTTAAGCACGCACTGCATAGCTTTAAGCATGTTAAAATAAAAAGGAGGTGGTTGTTGTATACATCTTTGGGCCAACCCTGGAAGAAACTGAATTGTATATGTGAGAAGTTGAACAGCCTACACTCCATTTACTTTCACTGTGTGGTCTCAGATTTTAACTGTGGTTCAGAATCCTGAAAGCCACTCTCCGTCAGAAAAGCTACAAACTTTTATGCTCTTTTTCTCTCCTTCCCCCCCCCCCCCAACAGGTGTGTCCTCTCTAAGTATCCAGTTTGCCAAACTCCCGAAGGGACTGAAACATTTAAATTTATCTAAAACCTCATTGTCACCTAAAGGTATGTTTTATACTTAACCCTGCACTTTTTCTCTATGTGATGAATGAGTAAAACAAAACGTTTTTGGTAGTGATGGATCCTGTCATTATGTAATTGTAAAATAATTTGTTGTGTACTTGATTATTACACTCTGTCTAACTTACCTACTTATATGGCTGACATTATGAGAGTATCTGAACCTTATCTCTTAGCCATAGTAGGCTCTTCAGTGGGATTTGGATCATGCCCATAATTGAAGTTAGATGAAAGCTTCCCATTGACTTACGTAACACCGACAGACCCTGGTCGTTGGCGGGCAGGATCGAACCTGGGGCCTCTGGAACTAAATGCATGAGCTAAAAGCCATATGGCTCTTAGATAAGGCTAAGAGAGAGTAAATGCATTAATCTCTAAGTGGTCTTGGTGCCACGAGATGGGACAGAACATCCTTTAACTATCACTTCACTTGTAACAGTAAGCAAAGCTGTGTTACCATTTTAGATGTTGCTCTTTGATGTGGGAGCTCCACATGTTTCTAACTTTCAGAAGTTGATCTGTTTTTAAGAAAAGCTCTATCCAACATATTTCTTCAGCATACCGTTTTAGTAGATGGCTCATGAAACTACTGTGGGTGGAGGCAATTCTGCACCTTTGAAAATGGACCTGCTACTAGTGATTAGCCTTTAAATTGATTTGACATTTATTGTTGTGCAGTGTGTTTTGCATTATGATTCTTACCATAGCCCAGTCATCAGGGCATGATTGCTGGATTTTTTGGTTCTTTAAAACCTTATAAAACTTTAGTTCCATTCATTGTGTTAGTACTCCGTTCTTGGAATTTTGACCACCCTGATATTTATTCTTGGGATAGGAGAAAACTCAGAATATTTACTCAAGTCTTTGGACCAAATCCAACCCTGGCAAAAGTGCACACAGCTTCCAGTATGTTGAGTCACCTCCTGTACTCTTCCTCACTTGAAGTTCCATCATTTGGTCCAATGGCATCTACCAATGCTTTGGATTTTTAGGTCAATGGGACATTCTATCTGTTTCCACCTATCTCAAGAACAGTTGTCAGATTAGTCAAGACCGCTCAACCAAATGTTAATCAGCAAGGACAGAATATTGAAGCAATGAACAAAATCAAAGGGATTTTTGTGGTTTATTTTTAAAAAGGTCTTAAAACAAAAGCAGAGTCCATCTTTCATGCCTAATGATGACCTAGTAAGAATCCTAATGCAGACTGCACTGCAATGATTCTCAAATCTGCAGAGACTAAGACCTTACCACTGGATATTGTGCTAGAGCAGCCCTTCAATATTCCTATTGAAAACATGCTATTCTGACTAAAAAGCCTAGCCTAATGATATGACTTATCTTGCTGTTCATGAGAGTTTATCTATATGTGCGGTGCCCTCAAAACAGTGAATTTCTTGCCTCTCTATATCTCCACACAGTCTCCTCTTCACTGCTTTTGTGGCTGTCTTTACAGCTCCTTTTATCAGTCTGCCCTCCCTTGACTTAGATCAGTGGTTCCCAACCTTTTTTGTCTGGCGGGCGCCAGACGACGAGCCACGGAGGACTGTGGCGGCGGATGAGCATCCGCCGAAATGCCGCTGACAATGGGCAACATCAATAGGCGTTGTCGCCGCTGACAAGCAGTGTTATCCAGAGGCGGCATTTTGGCAACAACACCTCTGGATGACACTGCTTGTCGGCGGCATTTCGGTGGATGCTTGTCCGCTGACCAGTACTTGGGCGCACTTAGACGCCCCGGTGGGCGCCATGGCGTCTGCGGGCACCGCTTTGGGGACCCCTGACTTAGAGAGACAGCATTGCATTAATTTAACCTTGTTTTGCATTTGAAGGTTATTTTTGAAACCATAAAGGTTAGAACTATTTTTTAAATAAAAGCCTAAATTTTGAAGTGAGTGCTGGGACTCACTTGGGAAAGTTTCCTATTCAGTCCTGGGCAACTGGACAAGTGAATTTTTCCAGTCTTTTGTTTTAGGGAGATAATAAGCAGCACTTACAGTGCTTTTCACTTCTTCCTTATTGTTTTACCTTACTACTTAACAAATACATTTCATTTGAGATTCCTTTGTGAGATTGACAAGTGAACTGCAGGCAGCAACTTGCCAGATGATCTTTCTTTAAATATGGTGTTTCGTAGTTCCTAACAGTTGTTAGGTCTGAGTGCAGTGAAACAACATTATAGGCTTCATTCAGACTGAAGTAGGATCTCTGTTAATAGCACAGTATACAATAAGGGAAGCTCTAAAAGAGGTTTAGCAACTTGGAGCTTTGAGTCAAACAGAAAATTCCATGTGCTCGGATCAATTAAATCTCAGCTTTTTGAACCTGATCCAGAGCTCACTGAAGTCAATGAAAAGGCTCCCATTGATATCATTGGGCTTTAGATCAGAACCAGTGACTTTGTAGTTAATGAAAGACTGATTCATTTAAAAACAAACAAAAACCCTAAAGGAGGAGAGATTCTACTTTCTACCCTAGTGCCCCCCAACGTTAACTAGCTCAAACACTGCTTCGTTATCCTAGTTCTCAATATCATTTGCTGCTGTTGAATCATATGCTACTGTTGCTATTCAGATGGGATCTAGCAAGGTGTTTGTGTGTGTGTGAACATGCTCATTGCACTGCTCCTTTCTACTTCCGTATAGTAACAACTGCTGTTATCACTCATTAAAATGGGCACATGGCTAGAACCCATTGTGGCCAGGTAGATCTGTTAAAGATTTAAAAAACTTGCATTTTGTATGTACAATGTTTCAGCCCTGCAGTTTGCAGGTGGAATGTGTTTAGTAACAAAGACTTACATTAACAATAAAATAAAATTGCAGAGTGAATAGTGAAAATTTGAAAGCTTGGCAGCTATAGTAACACTTACTAACTCTTTTCAGAGAGAGGCCCATTTCCAAAAATAATCCTTGAAGCCAACAATCATGCTACTAATATTGATCTCATCTTAATATTTTGGTGTTTAGATTTGGTGCTCTAGTTTTCCAAACATCTGTGGCTCCTGATTTTGCCAGCTTCTTCATCGTATGTTCCTTGGCAAACCTATGTCCTTTTTAGCATTAAGAATTGCAACGTATTTTTAACCTGAAAGATGGGCACTTCTATCTGTTGCCAATCCGTGTTTATGAATTGTTTGGAAAGCTGCCAACTGTTGCTCAGCAGTTCAAAGCACTTGTCTTCTCTGTTCCTTTGACCAAGCGCTTAATAAAAGCCACCCTTCTATTATAGGAGGCAATGATGCTTGTGTGTCTAATGGATTTTCTCAGGTACTTACTGATTGGGAAGCAGCCTACAGCCATCCAGAATGGTTCAAGAGTTCAGTAATAAGCTATCATGCCTAGTATGCAAGTTACATTGGCTGAAGGTGTCCACTTCATCTCTGTTTTAAATAGCTTAGGAACACCTTTGAAGGGAATGCTGATTTGTTGGTTCTTGACACATAATTTTTAATTTTAATACCAAAAATATTTATTTGTTCTGAACAGGATTTAATACTGTACATCAGTGTGTTCAAATATATATTTCATGATATCTTAGTTAGCCAAATATTTTTCTGAAATTAGCGGTGAATACATAATTTAAATGTTTGAACTTCTATGTCTTGTCAACTGCCTTTGAATTAGTAGTGAACTATAATTGTTAATGTATTTGCCTTCTGCGGATGTTTTTATTTAAACATCCTTGTTTACACACAAACCATATTTTGAGTAATGTAAAAAAACCCATTAGAATTGAGCCAAGTACATGGTACAGTAAATGGATCAGAAGGTTGTTCC
This sequence comes from Trachemys scripta elegans, assembly GCF_013100865.1. NCBI lineage: Eukaryota > Metazoa > Chordata > Testudines > Emydidae > Trachemys > Trachemys scripta. The sequence goes on from NC_048299.1 coordinate 180,506,324, forward strand.
TAAGGATCTGGTAATACAGGTCAAGGGCTTGGTCCTGCTAGATGGTAGGGAACCCTGAATTCCTAGTGAAGTCAATGGGAGTTGAGGGAGTTTGGCACCTTGCAAGAGTGGGCTCTGTAGGAGAAAAATAAATCATAACAATACTGATAGCAGGAGATCATTGATAGTTGACAGTGTGTTCACTGAAACTTTGTCATTACAGGGTTTATGCTAATTCTTCATTTAACCCAACTAAGTTGAATATTGACATTTTGTTGCAGGGGTGAATAGCCTTTCCCAGTCCCTGAGTGCCAACCAGCTGATTGCTAACACTCTCACCTACCTTGACCTCTCAGGGAATGCTCTGCGGGGTGATGATCTCGCCGTATGTGTTCCTTATTTTTCTGATTCCTGAAAAAAATGTATATCTTTAATGTAGTGGGGGGAGAGAGGGGATTTTTTGTGGGTGATATTTTATTCGTTTAAGTCAAGTTCTAATGGTGATTAAAATGACACAGTGATAACATTGCCTTCCAGTTGTGACGCTGCCTGGTATGGGACGCAGCTAAGAGTGCCAGTCTCAGGTCAGACTGCCAGAAAACAGGGCATGTACCCCAAACTGGCGGCATATTGAATCGTAAGATTTCACCAAGCCAGTAACAAATGTGTGCTTCCAAAATACTATACTAGTTGTTTTGAAGCCACAGACAGTCCCCTGCAGGACTTCTAGCCCCTCAGGTACCACCCAGAAAACCAGACTTCTGTCATAAATGATTATTAAATCCAAAAATCTCATATATTTGGTTCTTCTAGTTCCAAAGAACCAGACACGCACCCCAGGTCAAAATATACTTCAGCTCTTACCCCAAACCCACGCTGGTAGCCAATCCGTTAGTAACTAAAAACTAAAGTTTTATTAATATAAAAGAGAGAGTGTTATTAAGAGATTAAAATGAATCATATACATTACAATTCATTTCAGAGTTTGTAGTTCAGTATAATAGCAATGATGTTAAATCTGCCAGCTTGCAGTAAGTCTCTCTGGTTCATCCCAAATATTGGGGTTCTCAGCTCATTGTTCAAAGCTTTTCTTTGTTAGAAATCATAATCCAGAGATGTGGAGCAGGAAAGAGGCAAGGGAATGATCCGAAGAAGTGAAGCTTATGCTCAAATAAATTTGTTAGTCCCTAAAGTGCCACAAGTACTCCTGTTCTTTTTAAGGGAATGATGATTACCCCCAAGTCCATGTGCATGGAGTCAGGGATCACATGTTCTACATGTCCTGCTGGGTCACTGGGCCTCCATCGTCTAAGTGCTCCTGCTCTCTGAGGCATCCTTGGGAGGGGCTCACTGGAAGGGTTGATTCTCCTTAATGGCCCATCAACCATGGCTGGCTGGTCTGGATGTAAATCTGTCTGGTGGGCCTTTGAGATACAACGTGTTCGAGTTACAAGCACATAGCAAGGATTCATAACTTCATACACAATGATAATACATGCATATAAACAGGATAACATTGTTCAACAGATCACAACTTTTCCAATGATACCTTACAAGGCATACTTTGCATAACATCTATCACAATTGTGCAACAGTGGTGATACATCAGTGGTAATACCTTAGTGTACACATGGTCATCTTTACTTCAATACAGTGTCACACTAGTATAAAGGCAAATGAAGTTTTAAACTTCCCACGCAGCTAAACTAATTCACTTCACTTTGCTTCTATCCAAGTCCTCAGATTCTACTGATCAGTCAGAAAACTGTCAATTGTGTCAAACTCTGGTGGTCTTATGACATACAAAAATTGTCCACATTAAAGTAACCAAATTCAAATTAATTAAACCTATCTTCTGTCTATCTTATGGTTAGTTTGAAAGCTGAAAATAATCGTACATGGGTTTTGGAACCTGAGAAACAGACGCTTATCTGCTAAGCAGCAACAGATTCATTTATAAAAAGGCTGTTTGGACAAATGGTGCTATTTGCCAATAAGTGGGCTGAATCTCAAACAGTCTTAGGGGCAGAATAGGGGAAACTCGTGAGCCTTTGAGGAATTAGCTCTTAGTGAGAGTCCATTGGTCTGGTCTTTTGTGTCACCGCCAGTGAAGTCCAGCTCTGTTTCATTTTTTGTGTGGTGAAGGACATCAGGCTCAAAATAATATTTTATTCAGACTTTCATCATCACATCCATCCCAGTCTCACTTATTCACACATCCTCAGTGTCCAGGCTGGGATACCTAAGAAATGAAGAATAAGTAATTCAAAATAAGCATTACAAGAGTCCATCTTCATTTGACACACACTTTTACTATACAAATTAAAATGCCTTATGGCTTTATGTGATTTCCACCCCCCATTTTCCTTGGTATCTGTTAGAGATTCATGAACACATTTACAAAACACATAGTCCTGTGCTTAAGAGAGCAGAACTCTCAGGTGGAGAACTAGAAGAATGTTGACAAATGAAAGCCTTTAGAGAAGTAGCAAAAATAAAATATGAGAATAAAGTGGTTTACTTAAAACCACATATTTACAGAATTTTTAATAAAATTAGTGTTAGCTCAAACAAACAGTGGTTAAGGGGAAAGTGATAGCTGGCTGCAAGTATTTTAAAGGGTGCAAACACCAGAAGGAAGAGACATTTTTAAGTGGCACAAGGGGATTTATCTAGTGTATTAATTAAATTAATTTTAGCAATGTAAAACTTAAGTGCAATACCATGAAAATACTTTTAACAGTCAGATCTGTTAAATTATGGAATCGTTTTCCAACAGAAGTGATGGAAGCTCCATTGTTTGCAATTTAAATTGCAAAATTAAACTGAGGGCTTGTCTACACTGGCAATTTACGGCACTGCAACTTTCTTAGGGGTGTGAAAAAACACTCCCCTGAGCACAGCAAGTTTCAGTGTTGTAAAGTGCCAGTGTAGACAGTGCACCAGCACTGGGAGCCGCTCTCCTTGTGGAGGTGGTTTTTCTAGAGCACCACACAAGCCACTTAAAAGTGCTGCCACGGCAGCGCTTTAGCGTTGCCAGTGTAGACTAGCCCTGAGCAAAGCACTGGGAAATTTACTGTCGGGAACATTCATGCATTGGTACCAGAGGGGCTAGATGACCTAATATTGTAGGGATTTGATTTTTCAAAAGTCCTGAGCACTCTTAACTCATCCTGACTTCTCTTGAGTTGGGGGGGGATCAGCACTTCTGTAAAGGAGGGGCAACTTTTCTTATCTCTAATTTGTATGGTTCCTAGACATTAAAAATAAATGTCTGATGTAACAGGTGCTAGAGCATAGGTAAAATATCCTTAATATTATAATAGATGGCATTCATTAAAATATTATGTTATCAGACCTATCTTATAATATCTCTGAATTGCCACAAGACACTGGTAATATGTGTATTTTAATAAAGTCTAGTCAGAAAGAATTATAAGGTTCAGACACAAATTAGCTGCTGGCCTAATGCAGTAAAAAGGGTTCACTTAAACTTTCAAAACCGATTAGCCTTTTTGGAGTATGGTTGCAATCTGGATGGCATTCCAATCTATTTTGAACTAAAATTAATTAACGCTTTCTGAAAAATGTGTAGCAAATTGCCAGCTACTCAAGATAAATCAAGTTATGCATGTCAAGAATACTATGTGGTAAATGTGATCCAGGCAGCATTCTTTTACTGTCATTTTAAGAAATGTTTTACTTTTGAGGGCTAGAAGATTACATCCATTAAGAGAAAATACCTTCAGTCAAAACTGTTGGAGTCCAATTAAAAATAAATGTCTGAAGTTTGTGGAGAGTTAAAATAAAAATAATTCTGTGTAATATGTAGAAAACATAATATTCGTATATTTTCTTTTTCTCATTTAAAGAGCCTGTATAATTTTTTGGCCCAGCCAAATGCCATTGTTCATCTGGATTTATCCAACACGGAGTGCGCACTAGACATGGTAATCTTATTTCTTTTGTAATTCAAAAAAACACCATTAGTATTACCAACAGGTTTATTGCATATAAACCTACCTTCCTCTTTATTTCTCAGGTGTGTGGAGCTCTCCTCCGCGGATGCCTTCAGCACCTAGCTGTCCTCAGCCTGTCCAGAACAGTTTTTTCTCACAGGTATGGGTTTAAATATAGTTATTTCCAACTCCTGGAAATATTCTATTATTCTTTTTTTGCACTTCTGCAGCAGTTTTCTTATGATGAAGCAGCTTTAGACTTTCAATTAAGCACTATGTGACAGAGGTGTTATTTATCCCCGAAGTATATTCCCTCACATGGAGCTATTTGCTAGACAGTGGTAGAATAAGCCAAGGGTTCTCAACCTTTTTCTTTCATGCTATAAAAACTCCACAGCCCACCTGGGCAACAACTGTTTTTCTGCATATAAAAGCCAGGGCCGGCGTTAGGGGGTATCAAGCAGGGCAGTTGCCCAGGGCCCCACGCCACAGGGGGCTCTGCAAAGCTAAGTTGCTCAGACTTCTGCCCCGGGTGGCAGGGCTCAAAGCCCTGGGCTTCAGCACCATGCGGTGGGGCTTCGGCTTTCTGCCCTGGGCCCCAGGAAGTCTAATGCTGGCCCTGCTTGGCGGACCCCCTAAAAATTGCTCATGGCCCCTGAACTCCTGGTTGAGAGCCACTGGAATAAGCTAACCTACATAATAGGTTAATATAATATCATATTATATAATATAATATATATAATACTATCCCTCCCTCGGGCGGAGGGATAGCTCAGTGGTTTGAGCATTGGCCTGCTAAACCCAGGGTTGTGAGTTCAATCCTTGAGGGGGCCATTTAGGGATTTGGGGATTTAGTTAGGGATTGGTACTGCTTTGAGCAGGGATTTGGACTAGATGACCTCCTGAAGTCCCTTCCAACCCTGATATTCTATGATAATATGCTCACTTTGATCCTGACTCAGCAAAGCACCTATACACATACTTAACTGAGGGTAGGCGGTGCAATTTGAAATGTGACTATTCCCTTACTTATGGTTAAGCGTGTGCTTAAGTGCTTTGCTGGACTGGGGCCTCAGTCAGGCCATAGGCTCAATAAAGTGGAGCCCTGCCTCATTCTATTTGTTCCTTCCCATACCCTTTGGAGCCCTGACTCTTTCCTTTCCTTTCCATTCCCTCACGTGGAGCTATTTGCTAGACAGCAGTAGAACAAGCTGTCCTGCATAATATGCTCGCTCTGATCCCGACTCTTTCCATACCCACATTCACATTGAAAATTAACTCCACTCAGGTTACACTTGCACATACACACAGTGCCAGTGAAATGTTGGCAGACTATAAGTTTATCATGAAACAAAAACCCTGGGCACTTGCTCAAGGTAAAAATTTAATAGCCAAAGCATATTGCTTTAAACTCCCCTCCGCCCCCCGAAATGGCAGAAGTTTCCCCTCAAACTAACAACAGAACAAAATCCAAAACCACTCCTGAAAGCTGAGCCCAAATATGCAAAATTTTATCCTAAAGATAAAACTTTGTCACCTGTAATTGTCTGAAAATGACCCTTTGAATTGAAATTCTTGTGCAATTCTAAGTGTAGGTGTCTACCTGCATTACTATTGTTACCATCCTGTTCTAGGCTCTTTCCAAACACCGAGGAACACAAAGTTCCTGTTCTCAAAAAGCATTAGTACTGTACCAAAGGAATTGACTTATCTGCTTGTAGGCACAACATTCCAGAACTGCACTGAAAATCAGTGTTAGCTAAAAAATTAAACATTTAATTTTCAGTGCATTCTTAGCTGCTTTTTTTTTCTCTCTCTCTCTCTCCCTTCTTCCCACCTCCCCAGATGCAGAATAGCCCTTTCTTTTAGGGTAGATCTAGGCATAAAAAGATAATTTCGTTTAACAGAGGATTTCAATATTTCTAAATCTGGTTTTGTTCCAATGCAAAACGAAAACCAAAAAGTTCAAAATTCTCTGTGAAAGGGAATGGAGGCAGGGACCCTGGAAGTGCTGGGGTCCCTGTTTCCAAGGCAGTCCATCTTGCAGGCTGCCCCAGCGTGGGGGACCCTGGGAGCCCAGGCTGCTGAACAGCTGAGGCTCCTAGAGTGTCCAAGCGGGCTTGGTTCCTTATCAGCCCACCAGGCAGGCTGGCAGAAAACTAGGTAGAATTCCAGTGGAACCCTGCCGAAATTGAACAGTCTCTATGAAATGTTTGTTTCAATGTGTTGACCAATTTGGATGAAAAAAATATTTCCTCTGTATCTTTCTGACCATCTCAATTTTGGGGGCCTGATCTCATATTCACTGAAATAAACTGAAAAACTTCTATTGACTTTAATGGACATAATGTGAGGCCCTAATCCAGCTGAAAGCATAGTTTAGTAAGGAAGAAAACACTGATTAGAAGAAGAGAATTGAGGTTTGTGGTGTTCTGTACTCAGTTCTGCCCCGACCAGCTCTTTGACTCTGAGAGAGTCAATTGCCCTCTCCAGGCCTGTCTTCCCTCTGTAAAAAGAATACAGGCCCACTTTACAGACTTGTGAAAGTTATTCTTATGAAGCCTTTTGAGTTACTCTTATGAAGCATTGCTTTTATTTTTATTTTGGGGGATTCAGACTCTGCCATGGTGTTGTTTTGCTATTTATTAAAAAGAGTGGCAGATATTCTACCCTTTAGATATTCAGTCTGCAATGGTGCCCACTGAATACTGAAATTGGAGCATAAAAACAATAGGAATCAATACCAGAATGGCCTAAGTACATTTGCTCCTCTTGAAACCCAATTTTCACATTATATAGATAGTATTTTTTTATTATTATTGGAAGTCAGTGGTGACTATTCTCCCCCCCTCCCCTTTCCTTTTTTTTATTGAGCGTAGTCCTGTTGAGGATATTGACTGACAGCATTGGAGGCAGAATCCTCTCTCTGGAGAGCAGTTATATCCCAGGAAATAGCAGTGTAAGCTGCCCTGTCTTTCCAAATCAATATGCCTCAACTCTAACCTGGAGGCATCACTTCTGCACACCTATTGCTTGGTACTACATTCAAACGTTAAACAATAACTATCTCTAGGGGTGCAAAGTTATTTCCTTCTCATAACAATTTTGACCCTTTGCTTCTCTCCTGGTGTTGTGAATGCCAGTCGACTAGTAACTGGGCTGAAGTCACCTGATTATTTTATGTAGGTCACCAAGGAGCCATTACTTGGTAATACCTTCTGAATAAGAAATGAGACATTGATGAATGCTGTTGTCTCCATTTTGACGGCTTTTTGTTTTTGAGCTAATTGAAAGCTACCTAGATATGATTGTTAAAGATGAAGTACATTAATTACTAAAAAAAAAAGAGTGCTGCTGACCCTGACATCATGAATTGGCAATCTGTTGGATGTTCAAATGTTGCTTTTTCTCTCCCTGCTCCCCCCTCTCCCCAATTTACAGGAAAGGAAAAGAAGTTCCCCCGTCTTTCAAACAGTTTTTCAGCAGTTCACTTGCTTTGATGCAAATCAGTTTTTCGGGGACTAAACTCTCTCCTGAGCCTCTAAAGTAAGTGCTGCATTGATTTTTTCCTGTGACTTAGACACAGTTTGCATGGTTATTTATATACATGTCTAATCCTCAAAATGGAGAGGAAAGCAGATCTTGTCTGCACATTATTCAGAGCGCCATTTACAGTTCGTCACTGAGAAAGCAAGTTTCATAATGATCACCCCTGCTAAACTGGCAGAGTTGGACTGTAACAGCCTGGCTTGACCCTTACTGGTTGGGGGCTAGCCAGCCCTGATCACAGAATGAGCCACACCTGGGAAAGATCAGGGTGATTGCCATCTGAAGAACAGCAGGAGGCTGCAATGAAGTGTGCTCAGGAGTCAGCCAACCCTGTGACCTCTGGCATATCCTGCTGCAGGGACCCCTTCAAAGAGAGAAGCAAGAGGCCTGGGGGGGAAGTAGATGCAGAAACTGGAGGAAGCCATTTGTCTGCTGGCTGAACAGCACAGTGGACTTAGGTAGTTCTTCTGCAGGAGCAGCAGTAGTGGCAGCGACAGCAGAAGGCACCGTCGGCCTTGCAGCAGGAAGATGGTTGGGTTTGAGTCCCAAAGGTGTTGCAGAGAGACCACCGCCACCTACGAAGGAGGAATATCTTTGTGTGCTTCCGGTGTGGAAGACCATGGCTCAACAGATTTGAGTACTGGTACTGCCGGGAAAGGCATAAGAAAAAACAAGCATGAGAGGGCAGGAACCCAGAGTAAGGCTCCATCCCAGTGTTTTAGATGTGGCAAGGTAGAGCACATTAAGAAGGTCTTCCCCTTGAATAATGTGGTCTGTGGGAAGGGAAAAGCCCTGCAGACAAGGAAGAGTGAGGGAGAGTCGAAGGGTGGAACAGTCTGTGTGTTCCCAGAAGCGTGTCAGTCCTGTCTGCCTGAAGTGAGAGAAACCAGTTGGGACGGTGAACTGTGATTGAGGAGAGGGGGAATTAAAGCCAGAGTTGGCTGCTGGGAATACGATCGAAGAGGGAGGATGCCCAAGAACGACAGGGTTGTATTAGTGTTTGGGAGAAGCGGACGAACACGGAGGCTGCGGTGAAAGTGGACATTGCAGTTATGGTAGCCCCTCTTAGAGCTGCCAAGAGGGCAATACAGCACTGGGAAGAGAGGCTTCTCTGATGGAGAAGGATTGGAAGGAACTTGTTGCCTTGAAGGAGAAGTGGCAGGCCCTACAAGAAAGGGAGCAGTTAGCAGAGGAGCATCAGATGACTCTAGAGGAGAGAGATCGCCCGCTCATTATGCTAGAGAATCTGAGCTGTCAGGCCCCACAATCATGTTGTTGGCAGCAGTGGAATTGGATGGTCGGGGGGGGGGGGGGGGGTGTTGCTGCGGGGGGACTTTCCCGGGGGGGGGCAAGGTTCTAAGGGGGGGGAGGCATGTAACAGGGTGGCTCTTCCTTTAAGGGCTGGAGGGCTGGCCAGCCTTAAGTACAGGATGAACCACACCTGGGAGATCAAAAATGATTACCCTATAAAGAGCAGCAGGAGACCGCAATAAAGAGTGGGTGCTCAGATATCAGCCAACCCTGTTACAAAGCCTAGGCTCTCCCCTAGGTTTCTACTTGTCTAGCTAATATTGCTACACAGTGCTCTGTCTACACTAGACTTCTTGAATGTGTGTATTAGCTAACATTTTCTAAATCCCAGTGTAATCAGAGCCTGTGAGTTGACCTGCCTGGTCTATTGTGGAGGGAGATGTGGGAAGCAGGCAGTAACTTAATAGGTGGTTAGTTAATGGACTGGAATTTAATATAGCTTAAAGGCTAAATCAGTGAGGTGGAGGGGGAGGCTTTGGAGTGAATGGGTTAGGGTTGGAGGAAAAATCTGGGATGGAATCAACACAGGAGAGAGAGAAAAGTGGAAAGGATGGGAGGGAGGGGGACGGGAATCACAGCAAATACCATAAGCTAAAGAATAACAGTTTGTTTTTTAGATACAAATTGATACAGGGGAGGGAAGAGTAGATGAGATAAATAAATAAGACGTGGTTAATGAACCGGCCTGAGGAACTGTGTAACCATTATCTTCCGTTCTTTCCATTCCTTCTATTATGTTCTCCTTTGTTATATCCTGTCTTAGGCTTTGCCTAGATTGGGAAAATGTTGTATTAATTAGTGTTCTTGAACACTGCTTACCACCTAGTGTAGGCAAAGGCATGGTGGTGAAAAACATATTGGTTATAGTTAACCCACGGGGATGCTCACTGTATGGTGGATGTGTAGCCATCAGCATGGAGCAAATGTTGTTGTTATGAAAAATGCCATGAGACCTTTTAATGTCCCTATAGAGTAAAAAAGACCAAAGGCCCCAATTCTGCAAATTTAACCTTTGGATGTGACAACTCACAGGCTTAAAGTTAACCATGTTCCTAAGTGTTTGCAGAATTGAAACCTAATTTGTTAAAGATGCTCTCAAAAAACCCTTTTCACAATACACCACATGGTATTTAATTATCTATTTTCAGCAGTATGGTACTATTTATTGCAACCCCCTTTCTGTTTCATTTAAAGCAATAAAATTGTTTGGCTGTTTCATTATCGTGTTGTTTCTTTAGTTTACGGTTTTCTCTCAGTGTGAGCTGAAGTGTTTCAGCCATGATGGTACTTGGGACTCAATATGTTTTCAGTGTGATTGTTAGCATTTTTATCTGAAATATGATTTTTTTAAAAATCTTACATAAAATTAAGGGCTTGTCTACTGTGGGGTAATGGGCACTACAGAGCTCTGAGTTCTTAAGTGCACAAATGTGTTGTGCATTAATTGGTCCATGTAGACCTTGCTGGTGTGCACTAAATGTTCCCCAGTGCACTTTAACATAGTGCAAACCAACAGTGTTTGTGCAGACCAGTTAATGCACAACACACTAGTGCTCTTTAGAACAGGGGTGGGCAAACTTTTTGGCCCGAGGGCCACATCTGGGTGGGGAAATTGCATGCAGGGCCATGAACGGAGGGCTGGGGCAGGGGATTGCGGTGCAGGAGGGAGTGCGGGGTGTGGGAGAGGGTGTGGTGTGCAGGAAGGGGCTCAGGGCAAGGGGTTGGGGCGCAGGAGGGGTGTGGGGTGCGGCGGGGGCTCAGGGCAGTGGGTTAGGGTATGGGATGCAGGAGGGGCTCGGGGTGTGGGCTCCAGACTGGGGCCGCTTACCTGGAGCGGCTCCGGGGTGTCAGTGATGTACAGCAAGTATAAGGCAGGCTCCGTGCCACGCCGCTCCCGGAAGCGGCCAGCACCACGTCCCTGCGGCTCGTGGGGGTGGGGGGCAGAGGACTCCGTGCACTGCCCTCGCCTGCAGGTACCTCCCCCGAAGCTCCCATTGGCTGTGGTTTCCCGTTCCTGACCAATTGGAGCTGTGGGGGGCAGTGCCTGAAGGCGAGGGCAGTGCATGGAGCCTTCTGCGCCCCCCCACCCCAGGGGCTGCAGGGACATGGTGCCGACCGCTTCCAGGAGCGGCACGGGACCTGCAGCGCCATGGGGGTGGCAATCCCGTGGGCCAGATCCAAAGCCCTGATGGGCCAGATCTGGCCCACGGCCATAGTTTGCCCACCACTGCTTTAGAATTATACCTCCTTAGGGCACATCACCCCACCATGTCGACAAGCCCTAAAATTCTGGTTTAAATCATGAAGAGGCTATAAGATTAAGTCTGAAACTGCTGTTTTCAGACGTACTGGGCTTTAATTATTACAGAAGTCTCTAAATAAAAGATAACTTAAGTAAATTGGAAATTAAGGTAAATCAAGGGAATTTGAGAAGTAACATGGTATACAATACCAATAATATTTCTTTATCATCTTTCATCTGTGTATGTCTAATTGCTTTGCAAACATAGACCTTGCAACAGCTCTGAGAAGGAGGGAAAAATTCCCTTTTTACAATGTGAAACTAAGGCGCATAGAAGTTAAGTGACTTGCCTAAGGTTAAACAGCAAGCCAGTGGAAGAACTTGAAATAGAGCCTTAAAGTCCTGACTCCAGTCCTCTGTACTGCTAGATGACATTCTCTGAAAAGTTGCTGTGAAAATGGTGCCACATTAAGCAATAGATCTGCTGCTTGTACATATTCAGTTATATCTGCCCGCTTTAGTGATTGAACATACGTTTACTAGAGCTGGATGTCACCGTTTCATCCAGGGTTCTCAGTTTCCTTGAAGTTTCTGTATGTCAGAATTTGCTTTAGTTTATAATCGGAATGAAACCAAATGTTAATTAAACTTACCATAAGCCAGGAAACCTCCCCCCCCCACACCCCTCCAAAAATTTAGTTTCAGAAACACTGAAACGTGGTGATCCCAAAATGCGATATGTGAAATTGACCAGCTTGACAGTTTCACTGCTGCTAAATAGCAATGGTCTCAGCAACTGCCTGGACTCCCAGGGTCTGCAGCTTCGGGCAGCCCTGCTACCGTCTTCCCGGCTGCTGGGCAAACTGGACTGCCCTGGATCTGTAGCCTGTGCCAGGACTTCCATGCTCCCAGCTCCACAGCAGAGTGCCTGGCAGCCCTGATGTGCCCTGGAGCTCAAGATGGAGCCTGGGCTTTCCAAATTCTAGGCTCCCCACTCTGCAGCAGAAATCCTGGCAGCACTGCCATGGAGCTGGGAGTCGAGCAGCTTGGAGAACTCATGCTCCAGCCAGAACTCGGGGGGCTGGCGGGCTCTCTGCTGTGGAACTGAAGATCCTGGAACATGAACTCTGGCAGTTTTCCAGTGCGCCATTCAGTTTTGCCTGTGCATTTCCGTTGAAGAGAGTGGTTGCACAGGTGTTAGAGGGCATAATTAGAACACAGTGGGGTTGCACAGGTGTAATGAGGGCAACATTTGGCCTGCAGTGTCTTTTATTACTGCTCATAATTTATGAGAAGAAAAGAATTGACGCTGATTCTAAGATCTTAGGGGGGTGTTTACAGTGCTGGCAGTGTGCCATGTCTACATAGTAGCTTTTTAGAGTAGACCTGCACTTTAATGGTATGTGATCTAAAAATATTTAGGACGTTTCTCAGTCAGACCTTCACTCGATCACGTAACTGCGTGTTTCAGAGAGGTTTTTGTGGAGCGGGAGCTTGGACAGAAAACCGAAGCTTTAGGAAGCTGTCGCTGAGCTGATACAGCAGCAATATTTCAAAGTTACTTTCTCGGCTGTTAAAATGAAAATAAATGAATTAATCAATAGAAAAGGACTGAATCTACCGCTCGGATCGAGGGGCAGATATAAAGGATTGTCTGGGCTCCGGTATGAAAATTTTGATTCGCTGTTGCTTTCGTACTCAGCACGCCAGGCTTTACACATTGTCTGCAGTGCACTTGGTCTCTTTGAGGCACGTGGCTCAGCAGAACAGGATTGTTTTGTCTCTCAGTGATACTTCGGATTCTGTTAGCTTGACCCTGACTGAAATGAAGGGCAGGCAAAAAAAGTTATTCTATCTTTCTGTTGAATAACTGATTAACATCAGCCTCCTCCATACAAAGCCACCAGTAGTTGTCTGAGGTGCTCTCAGAAGCACACATACTTACATACTTGCTAGTACTAAGGTCCCAATTCAAACAGTAGCATTTAGCTACATGGGCCAATTTCATCCCTGGTGAAATTCTGTTGCTAACAGTGGAGCTATATATTAAGGATGGATTTGAGACCACCCTGGAGGATTTCAGTTCTATAACTTGCCCCCTCTCCCTCCAATTTGGAGTCCTGCTTCTATGTATCATGCAATTTAAAGGTAATGTTGTACCCATGTTGTTTGGAATAGCGCTTTGAAATTCTCAGCATGGATAAACTGAGAATTGTCTATATGTTGACACTTCTTTGAAATGCCATACTTCAGGGGGAACAGAATGGGTGAAGTTTTATGTAGAAACAGCTGACTAGCAGTTGCTTGTTCAAACTGCGAAAAGGAGTTGCAGCATTAGTGGCATGTATGTGAGTAAGCTGAAGGTCATTTCATTCACCTGCCTTTAGGCTGTGACGTCACCTGGTCTGTGCCATGTTGTGAATTGACAATGGCATCATGCGCTACGGTGAGTGAGGACTCCCCAGGCAATGACTGGCATGCTGTGATGATGGCTATGTTTATGTGATGAAAGTAAGACTGTATAATGCAGTGTACCTTTGCCAAGTGAAAATGTAGATTTTCAAGTAATTGACATTTAACTTTAAAAACTAAATACTATGTTCAAAGGGAAAATACTGTTTGTCTGCTCTAAGGTTAATCGCAGCATGATTCCAGTGCACCATACACTTAAAAAAAACAAAACAAAAAAACCCAATATTTTTCCTGCAAGTTTTGGGGAAATAGTTTGCACTGTATGGCCCTGATAGCTCTCTCATGTTGTAATCATTAATGTTCTTCTAATGAAAAGGCAGGAAATTTGTCTGTGATGAACACAATCTGTTTTACTGTGTATTTATTTGCATTACATCCCTTCTGAATTCACTTCAGGGCTCTAATGGTAATGTAATGAGTTACACTGTCTTTGCCATTTAAGAGTAACATAATTGCTGTGTTTTGTTTTGATATGGCTCTTTGAATTATTGGAGCTGTTACTGCTTGGGTTTTGTTGTGAATTTGGGGTTTTATAATGCTTTTAATCTTGATCTTTTTCAGAGCACTCTTATTAGGCCTGGCTTGTAATCCGAACCTGAAAGAGGTGTCTTTAGATCTCAGTAGCTGTGAGGTAAGAATAATGTATCAGAACATGTTGGAAAGCGGCAATTACTTAGAATTACTCTTTTCCTCAGATGAATGGAACCATTTGCTCCTCTTTTGTAGTTAAAAGATATAGAAAGGATCCATTCTTTTTATACAAATGAACTGCTCTCTATATATTATGCCAACTAAATAGGAGTAAAACTATTAGTAGTAACCGATAGTGGGCTTGTCTGGTAATGCTCGTTGCAAAGATTTTTCTAGGCGACGCAGAGCACTGCGTTGTTAGAGGCATGGCAGCCTCTCTAAAATGGAGTTGTAATGTATTGTAATGTGAGGTGGGCTTTTCTAAACCCCAGGCAGCCTGAGCTGAATGGGTGGGAGCAAGCTGCATATCTTGAAGCTCTTTCTACAGCCTGACTCTCTTCTTCCCAATTTCTCTTTGAGACTTGCGCCCCATCCCAGATTCACTCTCAGAAAACTCTGGTTTTCTAGTCCCAATTGGAACCTCTGATAAGAGATTATTTAAACATCTCTTTCACTTTAAGAGGCATAGTCCAAATGTTCTTTGAATTTTTCCACAATAAATAAATAAATAAGCACCCTTGTTTATAATAATCCATTGGAAGTTTGAAGCTAGAGTTTACTACTTTGCTTCAGTTCTCTGCCCTTTCTGCAGGCTGGAGCGTGCTGTGTGCTGAGCACTCTCATAGAACTACTTTGCATGGCTCAGGATCAAGACCCAGTTGCATTCACTGAATGGTTCCCATGAGTGCTGCATAGGGTAAAAGATCACTGAAGAAGTTGGGGAAAGGAGGAGAGTCACTCACTCACAACTGTGTGGGCTTTGCAAACAAATATGAGAACAAAAGAGTAGTTTGAACTTTGGTCCTCCTAAGCTTAGCAGTGAAAACCCCAGAGGAAAGGACCCACAGTTTTTTGTAAAGGTAACTTGAATGTCCTAGCGGAGGGGCATCCATAGTGATACGTATGGAGTGCTGTTTGTGTCAATTTCAAACTAAGGCGTATATCGGCATCTCTGGACCAGATGCATAATGTCTTGGTAGCATGGGTGTAGTTTGGGAGAGGTACAGGGGACATTGCCTTCCCAAACTGCAAGCCTCAGCCAGGCATGAAATTTGTCCCCCACCCCCACCCCGATATGTAGTCCTGTTGGGCTGACTGGAGCTGCCCCCCCAAATATAGAAGTCAAACTATGCCTATGCTTGGTAGACAGTATGAAGAAAGGGAATTAATTCGTGGAGATTTGTTGAGAAAAGAGGATAGGAAAAGTTGAGGCTAGTTGATTTGAAAATGAGACCTCATGAGCTGTTTCGGTTTGTCTGTGTTTTCACATGACATGCCTATTCACGTTGCATTGTCCCCATCTGTCTGATTGATTTTTTGTGAGCAGTCAGAGCACTGAAATATACAAAAATCCTGCTCTCTGAAGTGCTTCTCGAGAGTGAAGCACACTGACAGAGCAGAGGTTCAGCTCGCTAGCTGCACATCCAATAATCGGATAACCCAGAGTCTGGTTTTGGGGGGTCTCCTAAAAGAGAAGTTGGCAGCTCTCATTTGGTGAGAACTGGTGGATTTTTTTTTCAAGATTAAATAAAAAAGTATTTTTGACAAAGCTTAAATTCTGGGCCTGTCAAATCTGGCTCTTCCCCTCTACATAGGAGAGAGCTCAACTTGATGAACATAATTGAAGTGCAGAAATCCTTGTCTTATGTTGTTGTGTCCCCTTTGATCACACAGTAAAGAGTGGGAATAACATTAGGAGTTTTCCTGATGAGGGAAACTCAACCTATTTTTGAATGCAATTAGTACTTTGTTTCAATCTATTGTGTTCTTTTGAAACCATTTTCTTTTAAAGAGCAGTAGTGTGTAAATTGCAAATAAGATAGCTTTCAAGTCAGGAAGAGGGAGGGAGATGTAGTTTCAAAGTCCATTTTTTTTAAATATGGAGTCCTGTTTTTGTTTTTGTTTTTGTTTTTTTTGTTTGGAAGAGCAGTTGACTTTCGTGATTGTAAATTACATACATAATTGCCTGGAGTTCACAGGAAGGAAGATTCAGACATGGCTTTAAGGACTGGCATTAATGGGGACAATTTATTGAATTAGGCAATTTCTGCAGTCAGTAGAGAAGAAAGCTAAACCACCAGGTCCTGGGGGTCGAGGGAAGCCCCTCAGTTGTGGGCCATGCTATGTTAGACACTGAGCCAAGTCTGATCATGGCATATACCTATCACCTTGTGAGCCCTCTTCCACATCTTGTGCAGAGAGGCCGGCCCCTTTCTCACCCATGTCTGTCTTAATTAAACTGCCCAAGCCTGTACTGGTGCTATGGTTCCTGCCATATTGGAGGAAGAATATACCAGGAGTAATGTCACAGTCAGGAGAAGATGTTCTCTTCTCCCTTTTGGTGACTTAAATAGGCTTACTGCTTGGCTTAGTTGAAGGATTACCTCCCTCAAGACAAACTGAACTTAAAACAGCTGTAAAAGAGAAAATTGAGCCAGTCCGTCAACTGACATTTCTCCATACTCCCTTGCCCTGACTTGTCTCCCCATGACTAAACCTCATCCATCCTCTTGTGCTTTTAAAAAAAAAAGTTATGCTTGCAACAATCTCATCCATAATGTAGGGTAGGAAGCACCATGACAGGAGCTGGGACTGGCTCACCCTGGCCTGGTTTAGACCACTGATATTCGTTCTGGATGAAATCAGCGCAGCCTTTGCCCCGCAATAAAGCCTGTGAGCCAGTTTTCCTCCCCTCTCCCAACTCTAACTCCCGTGAGGATGTAGTAATAAGAGGCAGGAAGCCCTGATGCTTCCACCTTTGTCCTTCCTTCTCCCTGCTCTTGCAAAGTTGTATCCAGGCTGCAGGGCCAGGGGCCTTAATTCTGCATGGAAAGATAAATTTCTCCTTTCCTCTTTTTTCTCTTTTTATTTGCCTGCACATCAAATTTCTGGTGTACTAACTCTAATCCAGAGCTTGATTGTTTTATATTGCTAATTTTATTATGAAAACTGCAGTTTTATTTTTACCTGCTCAGCACTGATATATTTCACTCTTTTCCCTTCTGCTTCCCTTAGCTTGGTCACTGTGTAAGTACCCTCCATGCCTTACCTTCAGCATATTAACCGTTGAATCAGTAAGCAGCTTTGTTTTCACTCCCCGCATACTGGTACATTATAGCTTCTGCTGTGCTTTCTGCTTTTTATTGCTGAAGAGCTGGTTCTTAATATGTGATGTACTGGTATTTGTGATCTCAGAAGTATGGACACAGGATGTGGGTTTTTATATCCTGTCATGGGTCAAGTTTACATCGGACTGTAATCCTAATCTCTATTTTTGTACACCTGTCTTTTGTGGGAGCAAATAATATAATTTTGACTCTCTGTGACTTTTGGGATCAAATGTTTCTTTATACTTACATTAAGTAGACATCAATATTCTCATATTTGTGTCCCCTAAAGATTGCAAATACACCTCTACCCTGATATAACGCTGTCCTCGGGAGCCAGAAAATCTTATCCCGTTATAGGTGAAACCGCATTATATCGAACTTGCTTTGATCTGTTGGAGTGCGCAGCCCTGTCCCCCTGGAGTGCTGCTTTTACCGCGTTATATCCGAATTTGTGTTATATCCGGTCACATTATAGCAGGGTAGAGGTGTATAAAATTGTGGATGCAAACTTAAAAGCTGCCCTTGAAAAATTGTTCCTGTGTGTATTTAAAGCATGCACAGAATTAGCATTTAAGCCCTATTTTGGATGTAATTTTGGTGCAGAGAAATTGTACCATACTATTGATCGATACAGAATCTCTTTTGAGATTCTTATAAGGCTTTTCGAATCCAAAAAGGAATTCTATGAGTACAGACAGTCTGTTGAAATGTAGCTAATAAAAAGTGTTTGTTAAAGAAATGTTTGTTAAAGTTATACTTTATCTTTTTTATTTAACACGAGTTCAAGTCCGAGCAAAGCCAAATTTATAATACGCCACTAAAATGTCCATATTTTTAAAAAGACAAATTAAATAAAGGCTGAGTCAATATAATCTGTCAGTTCTACTGGTTTAACAATAATTAACGTGGCAGCTTGTGTAAAAGGGTTGTCTAGTAGTGTGAGAGTCACTGAGCAAATTCCAAAGTGAAGTGGAATGATTCTGGCACGCATACTGCAAGTGTTACAAATGCTATTAGTAAATTAGAGATGGAGTAAAGCTGCACAAATTTTGATCCAGATTTAGATTTTTAACTCTACCAGTTCCAAGAGGGTTTGGGTCCGGGGTTTTCTTTCAGTCCATTGGAGAAAGAGGGGCTGTGTACAAAATACCCTTCTTGGTTAGGAATATTTTATATTTAGTATTTTAGCTTGGGCCAATCACTAATAAAAGTCCAAATTGGGGCATTAAGTTCTTTGTCCACCGATGAGAAGTCTACAACCTTTCTTAAAAATTGCTAGAACTGAAAAATATTGCTGCAAAATATTAGTGAATCTGGATTAGAGCTGGGTTAAAGGAGCATTTTTGCTTAGAGAATATTCACAAAAATCTGCCGACTTGATTCAGGATATTTGGTCAAATTTACAAATGAGGTGAAATGTTGTCCCTTTTTTTATGTATAGCAACATAACAGTGACACTGGTTTCTCCTCCCCCTTCCCCCCCCCCCCCACCGGATGGGTGAAATGATGGCAGCTTTATGCTTATAAATCCTGTCTTTTGGTTTCATGAAAACCAGAAAATAGTTTGGAGTGGAAAATATTTTGCAAATATAAAATGTATCATTGCTGTCTTTTTTTTTTTTTTTTTTTTTTTAGTGGTCCTTCTCTGGGTGATGTTTATGTAGGGAAGATGTGATTGTGTTTCGTTAATAAGAAATATGAAAATGTTTTTCCTTCCCTGAAAACATTACTTTACTACTTGAATATGCAATTCATAGAAATGGTTAAGAGTTAATAACCTTTTAAAGTCTGTGGTTTTAATAATTTGTATCCCTGATATTGTACTTCCCTTTGAAGCTTTTCAGACATTTCACTAAATCTTGAAACTGTATTTTAATATGCTGCAATAATTCAGATTAATAATGCAGTACTCTAAACCACACAAGTAATCCTTTCTGTCTTAATGTTTTTCCTCATCCCCATTTTGAAATAAGGAAAAGCTCATCTTCTAATCCTAGCTGTTATGATTTTATTAACTATTATAACTGTTATAAAGTTTTTTTTAAAAGTCATGATTGGTCAAAAAGACCAAACCCCTGTTGATCCTTGACTTGTTGCTCCTTATCACCAACTCCCTTCTCTCTGCTGAACAGAGCACCTTGCTTTGGTGCTTAGAGGTAGCAGAAGGCTCTTACTGTAAGACTGTCTCTGGAATTCAAGGATGGAAAGGAATGCATAATATCTTTGGCTTTGACGTTGATTGATATCCATTCTTCCCAATAGGAACTTAAAAGCACTCAAACATTTTTACAATAAGGCAAGGAGCAAAACCCCGAAGTTTCTGCCAGCTTGAAGGATGAAAGGGGGTTTGTCAATACCATTAAAACCTATCCCTGGTTAAACTTCTGTCCAATATTTTTACTCTTTTATTATATGCATATCACGAGAGATTAGCGTAGAGATGATTTCTGTGTAGGCTGTAGCATTAATGTCAACAAGTTATAATGTTGCTGCTATTTTTGCTGTATGTGGTACCATTTATATTTACAAAACTCCTGTTGCTATTTTCTGTGTTATCAAAATACCTTAATTAGTTGCAGATGTTTTGTCTGTCTCTAGTTGAGATCTGGAGGTGCACAAGTTCTGGAAGGGTGCATAGCAGAAATACACAATATCACCAGCCTAGACATTTCAGACAATGGTAAGTACATGTAAAAGGGATGAAAGGTAATGCATTCCCTGAAGCTGATTAAGAAAGGCGATTTAAAACATTTTATCCCATGATGTAGTAATGTTTATGTGCAGTAGGGCTTTGTGTGGTTTTTTTTCAATATCGTAACAGGTTTTATTAAGAATGGCATCAAGCAAAATGAGTCCTTGCTTTGTTTAAGCTTATGATAGCTGAATCCGAAAGTTATCCAGTGCCTAGTAAGTTTCATCAGCTGAACCATTACCTTTATCAATATGGTAGGCAGGCTGCAGCATATTCATTTTCTCACCCAAGAACAGAACGAAATGCAGCCTGTTTTAGCAGGTTGGTTTATTCACAAGCTTCTTGCATTAGCCTCTTTGTGTCTGGAGGCTGTAAGAGCACATTGGTACATATAACTGTTGAGGCTAGCAAAGTAGCATGTTCCTCTAATTCTCAAAGCCAAAGAACAGAAAAGACCTCCATTGCTTAACAAAGAGAAGAATGTTTGTTCTTGTCTTCTCTGGTGGACTGAGGTTTAGGGATTAAATCCTCGTCCTCTTTTTCTGCTGTGTATGCAGTTGCTGATTAGCAGAGAGCTTTTCAATGGTTTGATCACAAACAATAGGGTTGCCTTGTGGAACAATGGAAAATGAAAGGAGACCAAAAGATTTAAAAATAAAAGAATTTAAAGTAAGCGTTCCAGAGTCATTTAAATTGGTGTGTTGGTGTAAAGTCACTCAGGTGAACCCCATCTAGCAAAAGGAGTGTGTTTTTAATTCTGCATTTAATCTGATTCCTCACAGGCCTAGAATCGGATCTCTCAACACTTGTAATCTGGCTTAGTAAAAATCGATCAATAAGACACTTGGCGTTGGGCAAAAATTTTAACAACATGAAATCCAAGTAAGGTTTTTATTATTTTTTTAAATACTAGCAAAATGGATAGCAAAAAGCTGCTGATTTAATTGTCTCCATCACTTTTTGCCCTGCAGAAATCTTACTCCTGTACTGGATAATTTAGTACAGATGATTCAAGATGAGGATTCAGTGAGTACCCGTTACCTTACTGAAATGCATATAAAATAAAAATAAATAAATAAATAAAAATATTTATGTAGCGCCATCCTTGCAGTTTACCCCTGGTTTACTACTGTGAATTTATTTGCTGCCTGTTATTTTGACATTATAAAAAACATTTTGTTAGTTCTGATATTTGTTTTGTTAAATAAGAAATTAGCTTTAAATTGTAATTGGGATTACAGATAACTAAAGGGGGATCTGTTTTTCACATAGTGCATGCTCAAAACTCTCTTTATACAGTAATAGGAAATGCACATTGGAAGAATAATTTATTCCAAAATGTTTGAAGTTCTTAACCTAGTTTTCTTTGTCACACAGTCCTATCAGCACAGTTTTTAGACATTTTCATTTCTCAATAGAAGATTGCAACCCTAGGTTTTTTGGGGGGTGGGGTGGGGAGGGGTAACACTTGCAGAATACAGAATGGGTATTTCCTCATACTGTTCTTGATGATGACATTTTTGCTCAATAGTACACAGAATTGCTGCATCCGCCCACCAAAATCTTTCACCCAAGAAAAACTGAAGAAAACTAGAAGAAATTAAAGCAAGCTTTTTCTTTGTATTTTATTATTCTCCACATTCTTGGGAAACGCCATTCTCTCAGTACAGTACTTCAGTGGGTAATTTTAATGTGTCTTTGCATTGAGTGCTCCATTGGCATCCTTCCTACAGTCTTCCTTTCCAACCCTTCCCCCAATTCCAAAAGAACCTTTGTTGACTGGACTTTGCTCCCCCGTTGCCATATGCAGTTGTACCTGGGTTGGCCAGAAAGGGATTTCTTGGGGATGCTGACCTCTCTCTGCTCTGCTCTACATAGGTTTTTGTAGCATGTTTATCACCTTCAGTCCCTTCTCTTCTCTGTCTCCCTCAGATTACAAGTATGCTCTGCTTTCTCCATCCTCCAAAAATAACTGACTCTTGACTCCAGCTACTGGCCCACCTCCTTTATTCCCATTTCTATTTCCTCTCCTTCTGGGCTACTCCAATCTGGCATCTGTCTGCTCCACTCCACTGAAACTGCTTTTGCCAAGGTTTCTAATGACTGATTATTTCCCGGCCAGATCTTAGGACCCTCTACTCCATCCTCATCCTTCTTGACCTCTCAGCTGCTCCTCCCACTCCCTCTATTCATATGGGTAACACAGGGTTCTGTCCTAGGCCCCCGCCTCCTCTCCCTTACTGTGGGTAATTTAATCACTTCACGCTGCTTCCACTGCCCATTTCTGTACAAATTTACTTCTCCATTCCCACACCGCCTCCCTCCCTCTAACCCTGTGGCTCATCCTCTATCTCTAATATCTCTTCCCAGGTATTTGCCATCAACTCACACTTAACATGGCCAAAAATAAACTCGTGATCTTTCCTCTGAAACCATAGCCGCTCCCCCATGCTCTGTTGCAGGTGAGCATAACACCATCTTCCCTGTCACTGGGGCCCATAACCTGGGGTTCATCTTTAACTCTTTTTTTCTCCCTCACTCTGCACATCTACATGGTGTCCAAATCTTGCCATTTGTTCCTTCTAAGGTCTGTGTTATGTCCATCTGGTCTAATTATATGGCTCTTCTGGCCATATCTGTTCACACAACTGAAACTCTTATTCTGGCCCTCACTATCTCCTGCCTTGATTGTTGTTATAGCCTTCTCCTCTCTGCCTACCCTGGCTCCTATACTATACTCTCCATTTCATACATAATGCAGAGACTAAGGGTATGTCTACACTACCGCCGGATTGGCAGGCAGCGATCGATCCAATGGGGGTCGATTTATCGCATGTAGTCTACATGTATTCACCTAGCTGAAGTTGTGTAACTTAATCGATCCTCCTTCCCTCCCTCCCCCAGTGTAGACCAGGCATAACACTCCATGAATCCCTGTGCTGACTCACTCTCCTCCTCAGCATCAACTCCAAGATCCTTGTCTTCATTTTTAAGGCCCTGTATAACTGCTCCTCCCATTCCTACTTATCTGACTTCATCTGACAGCCATCTTCAGGCTTTCTTCCATGTCCCTCCTGAACTGATACGCAGCATGACCTCACCCTCTCTTAAGTCCAGAGCAGTCCCTAGGAGGATGCAGAGTCTGGGACAAATCAGCCCCCGCCATAGGTGTGGGAACTACGGGTGCAGGGGGTGCTGCAGCATCCTTGGGCTCCCAGCCCCGCGCACCCGGGGTCTCATCTGCCAGCCAATCACACTGGCCCGGGGGTGAGGCCCCAAAGCGTGGGGGGGGCCCAGAGCAGTCGCCACGATTCGCCGTACCCAAGGGATGGCTCTGCTTAAGTCACTTCCTGCCTTCAAACACTCTTTTCCAGTGACAAAGGAAGTGAGCCAATGAAGTCGTTCATTTAGACATTTGAAAAAATGCCACCTCTTCTTTGTGCTGTGAACTAATCTTCACTGTAGAACCATATGATCTTATTTCTGTAATCCTGTGTCTACTCCCCCCAATCCCGCCCTACTGTTTTATTATCTCTCTCTTTGCATCATGTTTGTAAATTTCTCAGGGCAGGGATCTTCTTCTTAATCTGCATTATGAGGTGCCTGGTATATTCATGGGTGCCGAAAACAATAATAAAAGTGTCTTCTAGCATCTGAAGGATCTAGCTCATAAGCCCAAACTCTGTTGTCCTGTGTGTGAATGTATTGTTTCAGATAGACTCTAAGAATGACTCTCCGTCCATGCTGAGGTACTTCTGAAATGGAGGCATCTTCACTTTCACACGCTTACCAATATTGTAAAATGAGCCTCTCATTTTCAGCTCTTTCATTTTTCTTAATCATAACTGTTAATCTTTTTCAACCATTAGTTAAGTATCTGCTGTTTTGTAGTTCCTGGTGTTAAGAACACTGAGAGGAGAGTTTATAATCTGAAACAACCCCCTGCAAAATAATTCTTCAGATATTTATAAATACTTTAAACAGAGATATTGCTGTGTTGAAATATAGAGAGCATGTCACTTAGTTGTGTAGTGTTTTAAAGGCTCAGTTGTTTTCATACCATTGATAGAGAAGCAGGAGATGAATTGTTGTTTTTTTCTCCCCTGCTGAATGAATAATGAATGAAATACTTTAAATGATTAGTAGTTTGGTATAATGACTGTAGAAATGCAACCAGCCACTAACATTTTTCTATACCATTTTTAAAAAAAAACAACAAAATGCCAGGTGTTAAAGATGCATGAGAATACAATACATGAATTGTACATTTTTTAAAATCTATAAATAGATGTTGTACTGCGCAGCCCATAAAAACTTTTATTTCCTGGCAGTATGGTTTCAGAGGCTGTATAATTATCATACTTTATTCTTTCCCGCTGCAGAAAAATGGATGCTGCACTGCTGGCTAAACATTACTCAGACTGATGATTGAACCTCCTATGAGGGGCTGAATGCCCTCAGTTCTGGTGTCAGTGGCAGAGAAGGGTGCTCAGCACTTCATAGGAGACTCTCGGCACCTTGCAGGATTGGGTCCTTTGTGTTTTTTAAAGCATTTGTATTCTTAGATTAAATAAATTGAATTCGATAATAACCTTCCGAGTGTACCTAGCAAGTGTGTGGCAGTACCAAATGTAATATGGTCTCTAATTGCATTCTTCACTATAAGAAATGTTTTTCTCCCTATTCCCTCCCTGAATAAGATCAATTTAAAAGATGTTTAATGTAGCAGTTCAGCATCCATTTTCTACAGCAGGAAAGAAGAAAGTGTATGCTTGATATCAAGCTCCCAATATGCATCTGAAATCATAGGATGCTGCTGGGGAATAAAAGTTTTTATGGTCTGTGCAGAATCACATCTATTTATATAGGATTTTTTTTAAAAGAAATATTCAATTCAGATATTCCATTCTCATGCATATTTAACACTTGATCTCTTCTTTTTGATTGTGTAGAATAATGTTTACTCCTGGTTGAATTTCTGCACTCATGATATCAAATCACTTTAAAACTCATTACTCATTCAGTAGTGGTGGGGAGAGAGACAAGAAAGCCAATTAGTAATTCACCTACTTCTCTATCAATAGTGTGAAAACGAAAGAGTTTAAATGCATCACACGCTGTAAATAACATGCTGTCTATATTTGTAACATGGCAATACCATATGTATAAATAGCTGAAGAATTATGTTGCAAGGGATTGTTTCAGACTATTAAACTCTCCCTTCAGTGTTTAAATAGAGGTAGGCAGGAAACAGTTCTCCCATCCTGTGAGGATTTTGAAAAAATTTCCAATTGCAAATTATGGCAAAAATGTTGAAAATTTTCATCAGGCAAAAATCTCCAGCCCCCACACCTCCAAATCAGATTGGGTCAATTGTTTTGATTCTTGACCTTTTTAAAAGCTATAAATAAACTTAAATTTTTAAACAAATAGTTGTTTCTACCTGAAAACCAGAAATTTTTCATTTCAGAAATGTCAAAATGGCATTTTTTTTTCAAAAAATGTCGAAACAGGAAATTTATCAAAGCCGACCCTTGCCAGTGAACAGTTTTGTTCAGTGAATTGGCATTTTCCAATGTGAGACGTTTTGTAAAAATAATTTCCAACATGCTCTAGTTCTGACTGCATAGCCTAAGTAAACATCAGGCTCTTCAAAGCAACTGGTGAGCTCCCTAACTTTAATGCTGAAAAATTTGAATACGTTGATAATTGTTTAAGAAAATAAACAAAAATACCAGAAAGCATAACTGCCCTCTCAGCTTGTGAAAGTGAAGCAGCCTCAGCTTCAGAGGTGGGCCATTATGAATGGGTTTGTTCCTGCAAGCCTTGATGAAATCACTCATTCCCACACAGGGCATCAGTTTGGGTTATGAGCTTCATTCCTCAGCCAGCGGGAGACACAAGTATTATTATTATTATTAATTACTTTATGGCACTCGAGTATATCAGATTGTTCATAATGCAGATAAAAGACAAGAACTCCATCATGAGGAGCTAGCTGGCAAACTAATCAACTTCAGACATCAAGCAACGTGGGGCTAGCGTGACAGTTGAGAGTAGCTATAGGTGGAGAGACAGGGTAACAGAAATAAGGTCACACAGCTACTCACTCAAGGCTATTGGCTAGCATGAAGAAATAAAGGCATTTTTATACTCTGTTTATATGTCCTGGTTGGCTCATTTCTTGTCACTATCTCAGGGGAAGGGATTCAAATGAGAAAGCGATGTTCGAGTGTATCAGCGCAGGGCAGGCATTCTATGCATTGAGAGTTTGGCAAGGAAGAAAGCATAGAAACAGTTATAGTAAAATTAGAGAAGTGGATTATCTGTGTTGGAATCATTGAGGTGGAAGGAGGGCAGTGCCATTCAAAAAAGGTTGGAGTTTTGTAGGACTTTGAAAGTAAGGACAAGAAGCTTGAAGTTGATGCCGTGGAGAAGGGGAACTAGGGGAACATCCGAAGAAGGATGACGATCTGACCAGTTGGAGTTGAGAGTGCTCATTACTAGGGCCCTACCAAATTCATTGCCATGAAAAACATGTCACAGACCATGAAATCTGATCTCTTGTGTGCTTTTACCCTATACTATACAGATTTCACAGGGGAGAACAGCGTTTCTCAAATTGGAGTTCTTGGCCCAAAAGGGAGTTGCAGGGGGGGGGGTCACAAGGTTATTTTAGGGGGGTTGCAGTATTGCCACCCTCACTTCTGCGCTGACTTCAGAGCAGAGTGGCCTGGAGAGTGGCAGCTGTTGGCCGGGCATCCAGCTCTGAAGGCAGCACCCACCAGTGGCAGCACAGAAGTAAGGGTGGCAATACCATACCATGCCATCTTACATCTGCACTGCTGCTGGCAGTGGCTCTGCCTTCAGAGCTGGATTCCCGGCCAGCAGCCGCCGCTTTCCAGCTGCCCAGCTCTGAAGGCAGCGCCGGGATCAGCAACAGAAGTAAGGGTAGCAGTACCACACCTCCCTCCCCCTACAATAACCTTGTGATCCTCACCCCCCAACTCCTTTTTGGGTCAGAACCCCTATAATTACAACAACATGAAATTTCAGATTTAAATAGCTGAAATCGTGACATTTAAGATTTTAAAAAATCCTATGACCATGAAATTCACCAAAATGGACCGTGAAGTTGGTAGGACCCTACTCATTACCTTCCAGGAGACCTTCAGCATTGTGCAGGGTCAGGCACCAAAATGGTTGTAATGTATAATAATTTTTCCCCTATTCTGAAAAATGTATAATTCAAGCACTAACAAGTCTAATTTATATGTTAAAGCACTAGAGTTACGACCACTCTAGCCAGATTAGCAATTCTTTAGTAATCCAAGGATGCTGTGATGGTATTAATTTCATTTAATGGGAGGTAAATGTCTCCAGGCTTATACTGTGAAAAGTTCAAGTGTGCATTTTTATGTTCACAAAGGTTATTTTTCTAATTATAAAACTAAACAAATGTAGCTTACAAGTCCTAAGCAAAGTTTAAAAGGAAAATAACTTTTCAAGACAAGAAAACTGCTGGGCTAATCAATCACTGTTCAGAAATGGTCCATTTACTATACAACAAGCTTCACAACAATTGAATTTTCTCCTTTTAAGAATAATTAAAGTTGTATGTAGTGATGATCCCCTGCATTTTACGTTTCTGTTTTACGTGGGGTAGCTTAAGCAAGTACTGCTAGAATGATTAGTGTGTTCATGTGTCCTTTTTTTCTGCCGTGACTCTGTCACGGAAGCACTTAGTACCTCAATTAAACGTGTGCATCCAGTCCCAATACCATTCCAATGTGAAGTTAATATTTTTCGGACTGCATAAGGGAATAGAACAGGAAAGCACTAAGAGAATTAACAGTTATTTGATAGCTGTCATTTAAAATAATCAGTGCATTGCCATGTCAGTGTTAGGCTCTTTAATTATAAACTCCCTATGCCTCCAAATCTTTATACATTCTCTCTTTGTAAACATACATCTCAAAGCAACATGCTTTTTGGTTATAATTTGTTGTTACTTGTCATACAGTAGTGACAAGGGGCCTGAGACACGTAGTGATAGGTACTGTACAAGCATTTTGGTCTCTAAAAGGGGTATTCACTTTTTGAAGAGTTATAAACTTGGTGACTGTTGAATAAAGGGAAATATAGTAACTCCTTGCTTAATGTTGTAGTTATGTTCCTGAAAAATGCTACTTTAAGTGAAACGATGTTAAGTGAATCAAAGTTCCCCAAAAGAATTAATGTAAATAGAGGGGGCTAGTTTCTCGGGAAATTTTTTTTACCAGACAAAAGATTATATTTTTATATCTATATTGTGACAAAGTTCTGTCCTTGACTCCATGGGTCCTGCATTTCCTGACGGATTTTGCTAGCCTCAGAGGCTCACTGTGACCCTCCACATAGCCCTTCTCTCTCTAGAGGCAAGGGTCACAGTCTACTGAGCCATTTTCATCATAAGCCAGCAAGGGAGGTGAGGAGAAGCAACCCTCCCTTGCACAGTTTCTGTTGTATCAGTGATTAATCAGGGAGGGGAGGGGGGAGCCCGGGCCTGCCCTCTACTCTGGGCTCCAGCCGAGAGACCCTAAAATTAGCAGCTATGGAAGCTGACTTTTTGGAAATAGGACATGTACAATTCCCTGGGCCACTTCCCCACAGCAGCCCCCACTCAATATCTTCTTCACAATTACCTCAGGGCCTCCTTCCTTGCACCTGATATGGATTTGTACTGGTTTGTTCCTCCAACAGCGCAGCTCCCTCCTATAGCTCCTAACACACGCACCTCACTGACTAACTGGGAGGCTTTTAACTAGTTCCAGTCCGTCCTTGTTTGGCTTCAGGTGTCAGATGAGGTACAGGAGTGGAAGAAGGGGGACACCCTGACATTAGCACCCCTCTTCTCCCCTTGGCACCACAAGCAGGAGGCTCCCGGGAGCAGCTCCAAGGCAGAGGGCAGGAGCAGAACAGGGGAGTGGGGGGGAGGGACACCTGAACTGGCCAGCAGTTGATAGTCTACTTGGTGGCTGCCGCACAGGGAGTTTAGGGGAGCTGATGGTGGGGCTTCCGGTCCACCCTGGTTCCAAGCCCCCACCAGCTAGCTGCAATGGGCTTCTCTTCCTGCAAGCAGTGGACAAAGCAGGCGGCTGCCAAATAATGTTATAAGGGAGCATTGCGCAACTTTAAACAAGCATGTTCTCTAATTGATCAGCAACGAAACAAAGTTAACCGGGACGACTTTAAGTGAGGAGCAACAGAGGGTCCTGTGGCACCTTTAAGACTAACAGAAAGTTAAGTGAGGAGTTACTGTATTTTAAGTTATCACACATCATCAACTTTGCATTATAGTTCTTGGATGTCTTTAGTAGTTGTGATGCCTCAGCAAGGTTAAGGTGATGGAAAGACTTGTGTTATAATTCATAAACTACTTCCTTTGGCTATTTGGGGCCATGGGGAGAAGACAAAAATGAATCTGTGTTTTGGATGTATGTTTTTAAAAAGACATTTTTAGTATATGGCTTTAGAGTAAATATACAGGATCCACAGTATACCTGTGCTTCATCGTGGCCCACAAGAAGCAGTTGCAGTAGTACGTGTCGTTTTTTTAAAAGTATCTAAATGGAGCATAATCATGCAATGAACAATAATCACAGTGATCTTTCTAGTCATCTTATGCGTGTCTACAAGAGACATCTCTTAATTTCAGACTTGTCACCCACACAGTCTTTTTTAAAGGAATAGATGTACACCCCCAAGCTCTTAATGTTGAGGCTGCCGTAGTAAAACAATATCCAGTACAGACCCATTTACATGCGAATCCACTTATAGCGCGGTAGTGCCATGTCTCCCAGTGCTACCTATTTAACACGTGAGACTCGTTAACATGCGGTACAGGAACTTGCTATGTAGCGCTACAGATTTGCTCACTGACATAGAAATCGACAGGAAGTGCGGAGCAGAAATGTGTTGTACGTCTTTACCGATATTGGTAAAGACATATGACGCACACTTAGTCATTGTCACGCTAGAGAGAGATATAATATATACAGTAGTACTATAGTTATATAGTAATACAGTATATATACTACATTAGAAAATTTTAACCGTAGGCCTAATATAGTGGCAGAGGGCAAGCATCAGCATTCCTACACTGTAGAAGAAAAGCTAGCTGCAATAGATCGAGTAAATAGCAGAGAAACCCAGGCCAAAGTTTCAAAAGATATTGGAATTGCTAAATCTACTTTGAGGATGGCTAAAAAACTAATCTAAACTGAATGGCTTTGTACAAAATATCAATTTTGCTGTGAGGCTTAAGCGAAAACGTGTGCGCTATTCAGCAAAACCCACAATAGACAAAGCCATGCGCACGTGGTTTGCTCAGGAAAGGCTGAAAGGAATGCCACTAAGTGGGCCAATTCTTCAAGCCCAAGCGGCAAAATTGGGAAATTTAATAGGGGGATGAATCATTCCAAGCCAGGAAGGGGTTTATAAGTCGTTTTAAAAAGAGTCATGGCATAGCTCAGATATTGATTTCTGGAGAAAGCCAATCAGCCGATGAATTGGCCGCGAACGCGTTTCCCACCAAGTTAAAATCTATTCTACAAAATGAAGACTACCACAAAGAACAACTTTATAATTGTGATGAAACAGCTTGATTTGCAAAACCGCTACCTGATAAGATGTTAGCCTTTAATTACGAGACCCAGAAAACAGCTGGATTTAAAAAGATAAAAGATCGTGTGACTCTTCTTTTTTGTAGTAATAAGGCGGGCAGCCATAAGCTTACCCTTCTTCTCATTGGCCACTTTCATAACCCTCATTGCTTTAATCACCTCAGTAGAGCCAAACTGCCAGTAATGTACGCTAACAGCAAAAATGCTTGGATGACGAGACACATTTTCGATGACTGGTTCCACAACAGCTTTGTTCCAGCTGTTCGTAAGCATTTGTTGTCAAAGAAACTCAAAGCCAAAGCACGTTTGCTACTTGACAATTGTCCAGCCCATCCTCCAGCTGAATCACTGGTATTGAGAGATGGAAAAATTCGAGTGCTGTACCTACCATTCAACCACAACATCAAAAATTCAACCTTTAGACCAGGGCATTATTCAGAATTTTAAAAAGAATTATCAATGGGAGTTGATTTCGGCGATCGTGTCATGCACGTCTTTTAAAAAAAAAAAAACTTGGGACAGAGTAAAACAAAAGTCCATTGAAAACTGCTGGATTAAAGTTCTCGATGTTGCCTTTTCTGTCAAAGACGGCTCAGACTCGGAAAACTGCAGCAGTGGCACTGATTCAGAGCCAGACTTTGAAGGATTTTTGGAAGAAGACATCATACAAACACGCACGCAGACAAAAGAGGATAAAGGTAAACTTCTCTTTCAAATGGTAAAAGATTTTAGTTTGGATACGTCACCGGAAATCATTACCGAGTGGCTGGAGATGGATGAAGATTGCCCGACTTCAGAATTTCTGTCCGAGGAAGAAATTTTAACAGGCTGCGAGGCTACATTGGAACGCAAAAGTAATGGCAAGAATTCTAATAAAGCAGGCCTAAATGACAATGACGAGGAGGAGGATGTTGTTGAAAAGGTCAAAATTTTGTCCACAGAAGCCCTTAGTGCTATAGAACTGTTGTAAGGCTTATGGAGGAGCAAAATGTGGAAAATATCGAAATCTCATCTGCGGCGAATGACGGACTTCAAAAAAAGAAAAAAAAAATGCGAGCATGAAAGAGCAGAAAATAACAGCGTTTTTTTTTCTAAATGAATCATAGACACTTTTTCAGCATTGCCCTCTTATCCCGCGGTCTGTTAACACACAGTCGTGACGGCTTGACTTTTGACATCCGCGCGTAAACAGGTCTGTACTATAAGCAATAAAGCAATAAACTTCAGGAATAAAGTTGTCAGATTGTTTGACTAGTTCTAATTGTATTTCAAGGATCTCAGATCGTTGTTTGTTCACCATGTCGTGTTACGATAGATACAGTAAACACAGAGATGAATCTGATACATAGTGTCACCCCTGCCCTCCACCCCACCCCTTTGAGAGGTTCACTAACTTGTAAGGGAGTCCTAAGAACTGTCTTTTAGTTGATTCTCAGCTCTTGTTTGTTGTTTACATTGTTTATATACTCCACAGCCTTTGCAGTCACTATCCCTGGCAGATTCCAAGCTGAAGACTGAGCTTACCATAATTATCAATGCATTGGGCAGCAATACTTCTCTTACAAAAGTGGATATTAGTGGAAATGGAATGGGAGACATGGGGGCAAAGATGCTAGCAAAAGCCCTACAGATAAACACCAAGCTCAGGTATGAAAACCTTATTTGCATTAGAAAGATCGTATGTTTAATAACGTTGTAATGCCTGTTTCCAGCACTCCCTTTCTCCTGTTTTCTCTTATGCAACCAACAGGGAAGTCACTTTGCAGGGTTATCAGTTTCCCAATCACCATCCTTTTTATTTAAAATAAAAATAAAGTAATTTCTCCCTGCAAAAATCTCTACAAATAAATACATTTATTTATGAGAATTTTAAACCACAAAAGTCTGGAAATTCTCCTTTAAGGTGGCTATCTTAAGTTTAATGTAAATCATTTGACCACACCCATCACAGTTGGGGGTGGAGGAACCAGTTTAGACAGAATAAAAATTGATACAATCCTTTCGTGATCCCTCAAGCAAAAGCTAAATCCTTTTAATTAAAGTTCAGAACTAGCAGGATTTCAGAACTGCATCTTCTGTGGCTCCTCTTGGTTTTCCCTGTTGGGGCTATGAGCAGGTTTCATGGGGTCTGCTAAGCAGGATGAGTGTTAGACTTGCTGGAGACCGGGGCAGAAAGTCTAAGCCCTGCCACCCGGGGCTGAAGCAGAAGCCTGAGCAACTCCGCTTCAGGGGGTGCCCTGAGCCGTGGGGCCCCAGGCAACTTCCCTGCTTGCTTCCCCTTAACGCTGGCCCTGGCTTTTATATGCAGAAAACCAGTTATTGTAGTGCAGGTGGACCGTGGAGTTTTTATAGCATGTTGGGAGGGGTCTCAAAAAGAAAAAGGTTGAGAACCCCTGCTGTAATGAAAGGCTACTGCAGTGCATGTCTGCAAAGAGGAAAGTTTAAATATGGTGGGGGTACTGTAACTGAGAAATCTCTTGACTGTGTAGGTTTAAATTAATAGCGATCAATGTGTGTTGTCATTTTTAGTGAGGTTGCTGCTTTTGATTTATTACAAATAGAAAATATAATGCAGGGATCAATTCTACACTGGAAGCAAGGTAGACAGAATAGCCTAGTAACTCTGTCTTTTATTTCTATTATTCTAAGGTTTTAATGAATAGCTAAATTTATGTTTCTAAATGATTTTGCCCTTTACTGTGTATTTTTGGACACACACAACTGTGTAACCTTACAATACAAAACTGCATTATAGATTACTACTCTGTTCAGTTTGTTTAAAAAGGGAAGCTGCTTTTATTAATTCAGTCTCTGAGCTTTGTATAATTTTGTGTCCCAACAGAACCGTAATATGCGATAAGAATAATATCACCGCACAGGGCTTCCAGGACATAGCAGTGGCATTGGAAAAGTAAGTTTAAAGGAAGATAACTGATGCGAGAGGAAATCAAGAAATATCTCCTAACAGTCCTGGGCAGCTGCAATTCACCTGGGAGACAATGGGATTTAAGGATGCTCAGCACCTCTCATTTTTGGGCCTGTTGGGACTAAATCTAAAGTAAAGCTTGTGAATTCACACTGAGCTCAAAAGGGAGAGAAATGGCTCTTTCATTCCTTCTTCCATGCTCCAGTGGTAGGCACTATGTAATAATGTTAAAAATGTGGAGGGGGTTGTATAAACTCTTTTCTCGCCATTGATCTGTGTTCTTAGCAGTCATAACTTGTGCTTTAAAAGCAATTAGTTGTCTGAATGAAACTCTGTGTCCAGTAGTCATCACCATAAAATCAGCATTTTGGTCTGTGTAGTAAAAGCTAATAATGAGGGTCTCGGGAACTGCAGTTGTTCATTATAATCCCTATGAAGGTGTGTAATTTTGGGATCATTGAGATCACTGATGCAGTGACATCTGTTAGCAATGACAGGCTGAATCACTTTGATCTATATCCATCTCTGTCACTTTTCTGTATGTGATTATTATGTTTTTCAGGGAAAAATGCAGATTTTAAATTAAGCAGCGTTTGGAGTTGTTTTCATATAGACAGGGGAACAAAGAGTTTCTTTTGAAGGTGAAGATAATAGACAATTACTAGTCTCCAGACAGGATGTCTGGCAAAAATGTACAGCTATTTGAGGTAGTATCTTAATCCTCTGTAGAATCATAACTCTTGCAGTTCATCAACCAGATTGCTGTTATTGGTATAGGATGCATTCATTTCCCTCAGTTGTTTCAGTTTGTGCTCCATTTCAAAATGGAATCAGTTGTACTGATGGAGGAAATTCATAGGAATGGTCTATAATTAAGAAAGTAATTTTGGAGTGATTCCAGCGATATTAGTGAATAATTAACAGAACTTGGAAAGGCCATTTATCAGCTTGCCAGACCTTTCTTCTTTATAGAGCAGCAACATGCATTTACAGGAGAAGTCTGATAGGAAAAATATGTAATATTTTCTGGTTAACATCAGGTGCTTTTTCCCTTCAGATATGCTCAAGTAAATAAACAGAAGCGGGATCTTAAAGCAAGAGGAAATGAACTAGACAGGAAAAATAAACAGGGCAGATAGTGTACCCTTGCTTTTTATAGAGGTTACATCTCATTTACTTAGCGTGGAAGCTTAGGTCATCATCTGTCATCTCTAATGTTTTAATGCCACAGACAGTATCACAACCCAACTCATGAACAGTGAAGCTTGAAACTCTGAAGACTGGGATTTCTGTCAATGTTTGCTGAAAACAATTAGCCTTTAAACAAATCCATCTCAAAGACATATTGGGAACATCTTACTCCATATGTTTCACAGAAATACAAGAGACATTGCTAGTTTTCTCAGAGAAGATAAATGCCACCCTTAACAGAATGTATTGTAAAAATATTAGATATTTTTAAAAATGTTGTTGAGACTATATTTTTGTATCCCTACACTGGCAAAGTCATGCTTCTGTAGTACCATGCGTCTGCATGAGATATGGAGGGAAAGCAACATATAATACATGCATTTTTAAAACATCAAAATTACATAATTTCCCCCTTTTATGTGAAGGTCCTGTGAAAATTATATTTCTGCTACGCAATTCTGTAGGCTCAATCAAAAGAAATTCAGAAAGGATACCATTGTCTGTTAAGTTTTATATAAAATGTTGAGTAATTTCTATAGAATTCGATTAAGGCCCTGGTTCAATAAAGCACTTAAGAATGTAGTTGTTTATCCCCATTCAACAAGGCCCATACTTGCATTCCATTGGCTTTAATGGAACTTAAGCATTGGCTTGTGTGCTTTGCTGAATCGGAGCCTAAAATTCTGTGGAACTCAATGGTACTCAGTTTTATAGGACTTTCCATAAGAACTTACAATAGAAATATCTCAACTTCCAAGCCTAATATTGCAGGATGAGAAGCAAGTGCTGTGCGTACCCTGGGGAGCTGGAACTCTTCCCTTGCCTGTGGTATCAAGTTCAGATCACAAGACTGGAAGTGTAAACTAACCATAAACCTATTCCTGTTAGAGCAGAATAAACAGTGAAGATGTTAAACTGTTACTGCAGTATTGCAGTATGGGGCAGGAGTCCTGGAGAAAACATAGCATATGACGATATCATGTAAGATTATTGTAATGTGTGATACAGAGGGGCAGAGATAAGGTTCTATGGGCATCCTTCACTTCAGCATTTCTTGGCCTTTGAGTGCTTCTCTTTAAACCTATATTAAAAGAATTGTTTACGTTTTGTTGGTAGGGCGCGTAATAATACACTGGATAAGCAAAGCAACACCTGTTTTAAACCTGGAACTGGACTTTATTGGATTAATGAGTTATTATGGAAATCTGTTCTTGTTGTTAGAGAAAAATGGAGCTTTAAGAAGGAAAATAAGCATGAAGCGATGTTTGAGACTTCAAAGGAAGCCAAGAAAAGAACAGTAGAGTGTGAGGATAAATATTGGTTGGTCTGATGATCAAAGTTTCATGCAGGCTTTAAATTCTTTTTTTCCCCTAGAGATTAATTCAGAGATGAAAATAAATTAACATTCCAGAACAATTTTGTGTGTCGGGAAATAAATGGATTATAGAATTTTTCATAGGATGCTGTTCATCTAAAGTTTTAGCTCCATGATTATGCCCATGGAGTCTCCTTGTGCTTCATATCTTTTTCTTGTCCAGGTGGCTCAAGCCTTTGCTTATTGATTGTAGCATATGAGCTAGTAATTATAGACTGCACTGAACACGCTATATTAAAGGACAAACAGCTGCTCGAAATCCACATAGTTTTTAAAAAAAGACAGTTTTTTCCCCTGCCAGGTACTTTCACCTGTCAGGAAATCGAGAGCTTCCATAGCAACTATCCATCTTGAGCTCTGTTATCTCTGACATTTAAAAATGTTCATCCTGATGGAGGGCCAGTTATTGACTATTCTATAGCACATGGAGACACACAAGCTTTTGTGGTATGGACAATTCTTTTGAAAGATAAGATAATAAAATGTAGGAAATAAATTATATAAAATACTACTGAGTTGTGGTTGATGCTGGATACATTTTGGCAATTGCTATTAAAGAAAAATGCAGCAATTTAGTTGTAGCTCAAGTAGCTACATATATAGTAATCGTGAATTTCAAAGCTGTTTGTAGAATTCTCTCTTTCTTTCTGATTATCTCCAGTCAATGGGAGCTGATAATTCCTGATCTTTCTTGTAAGTAGAAAAAAGGTAACCTAACCCCTGTAGGGAAAGTTTTTTCAAAAACATAAATGGCAGCGTAGACATCCAACTCCCACTGAAAGTCCATATTTTTCCCTAGTGTATAAATATCTTTATATCTCTAATTAGATATAGGAGGAAAATTTTCAAAGGCATAAAAGGAAGTTAAGTGCCCAGCTCCCATTGACTTTCAGAGGCAGTTAGATACCTAACTGCCCTTTGTGTCTTTGAAAATCTCCCCCTATATCTAACTAGAAAGAAGAGTAAGGTTCCATTCCTGCAAATATGCATGTGCTTGACTTTAGTGTGGCTACTCATGAAAGTAAAGTTACAGACATGTGCAAGTGTTTGCAAAATCAGGGACAAAATTATTGGCAAAAAAACTAGGAGCTGACTCTATCTGCTACTTTACTCCTTATAATTATATGTAGTAATTAGCTTACCATCTCTCATTATAGTAAAGATTTGGTTTTTTTGTTTTGTTTTAGGAATTATACTTTAAGGTTCATGCCAATACCTATGAATGATGCTTCTCAAGCACTTAAAACAAACCCTGAAAAAACAGAAGAGGCGCTGCAAAAGGTATTGCATATACAATTCACTCTCAGAAAAAATGAGTAATAACTTCAAGTGGTTGTGAATTCATGCTTGGCTGAGTAAGAATTCTTTGCTAGATTCATTGAGTATTTCATTTACATAGACACATATGAACACTTGGACAGGTTATGGTAATCAAGAATCATAATTGCATGGAAGACTCTGTCTTCAAAAAGATTCATTTGAACTGAGAGACATAGAATGCAATGGCTTAATAACAGAACCACAAAATAAGGAAATACTGATTAAACAGTAAGTGTGTGTGTGTGTGTGTTTGTGTGCATGCGTATGTGGTTAGAAATTGGCATGTGTGCGCGTTTCTATGAATTTAGATGGTTATGTGCATTTTATTGCTGTTGAAGCATGGAGAGTGCTCAGCACAGTACAAGACACACAAGATTGAGAGAGGCTGTTGTGGAATGTAAACTCGTTTTTCATTTAATGGGTAGATATCAGCAATTTACTTGATGTGTTCATGTTACATATACACAACACACACATACACACCATCATCATCAAAAATTAATTTAACTGAAGTGATCTTTTGGATAAGGACTATGTTGGCAAAAAATTGTCTGTAGCTGTCCAAATCTCACGGATTATAGAACTCCCAACTGGGTTTTAACACAGTCAGTCATGCAAGCTCTAAAGGAGTCATCTTGTCTATCAGGAAAAAAACATGGTCTGCAACTTTTTAATAAGGGTGGGGGCATAAAAACTCTCAAAGCTGTGATTAAGTAACATAAGTATGTGATCCTTATGAGCCAAAAAACTTGCAGTGAAGTGACCTTCAAAAGGAAAAATACCGCTTTTTTCCTTTATGATGTACATGGAGGTCTGAATTCTGCTTTTTTAAAACCTGAAGCTTATGGGCTTATATCCCTTACATTAGACAGATTATAATATTTTTATAACAGTGGATATTCCTTTTATCAGGAGAAAGAGAGATCTTTTTAAAATCTAATGAAGCTCTTGGACTCAATGTTATCTTGTGGCAATAAGTTGTACGGCTTACTTATGCACTGTATATAAAGTATTTTTTTTTCTCAGTTAACCATTTGTTCACAGGGTATACAAGACCTCAGTTTGTTAGATTTCTTTTGTTAATAAACAACTTTTCAGGCATTTTTTTTATACATCATGAAGAAACAAAAATGTACAGTCATCTTTAAAGTAGATCTGGGTGAAATTTTTTAGGTCAATAGTTTATTTGTTGAAAAATACAGTTTTGGTGGATCCAAAATTATTTGCAAATTTGACATGAATTCACTGAATAGTTTTGGCCCAAATGTTTTTTTTGGGGGACTTAGATGCCATCCACAAAACAAAGGTGGTGGTGGTGGTGGTGGCCAATTTATAAGTTTTAGCCCAGTGGTTAGAGCTCTCACCTGAGATACGGGAGATCCAGGTTCAGTTGCCACTTGTGTCTTATGTGAAGAAGGGATTTGAACTTGAGTCTCCACCATTGCAGGAGAGTTCCCAAGTCACTGAGTGGGGCTCTCCCAATCTCCTGTTGAAGCTATTTCACTTCGTATAAATAATTAGTTGTTGAAGCAGGGACTTGAACATGGGTTTCCCACCACCAGGCTACAGTCATTTTGCTCTTTTTTCCCCTGGCCCAATGCCTATTTGTGGTCATTCATAGTGGAATTTTGTTTCTTCAAATATGAACTTTTTTTTTCAGAACTGACAGTGAATTGAAAAATTAGTTATTGCCCCATCTCTACTTTAAAATATCCATTATCCTTTAAGTTGTCGTTTGAGCCTTTCACAGTAGATTGAGTAGTTGTAAAAGAAATGTGTATAGTATCTTGTATGCTTCTAATTTCTAGTATAGATCATCATGGTGTTAAAGACAATGTTTTAAAGAGAGAGAAAAATGATAGTTCATCCCTTTTCGACAACTTTCAAGCATTAAATGTGTAAAAATGAATAATTGGCCATATCAAGAAGACTTCATCGACAAAATGGGTAAAGAGAACACCAAGGCAAATTTTACAACTTATAGATGTTGTGAAGCAAACACCTAAAATGGGACTGACACGGGTTGGATCACAGAAACCCCTTGGAACTGCCATCTGATGTGTTGAGACTACCTCTGAGCCCATTTTCCCTGCCAGCTTGGGACTCCAGAACCTTGCCTTGTTTGAGGCAGACACGCTTGCCTGTTGCAAACACAGACCCAGGTCTGAACCACGTCACCTAAAAGCTGCAGGCTTAACTGAAAACAGCTTAAGAAGTGTTCCTGTCTCCAATGCTCAGATGCCCAGCTCCCAATGGGGTCCAAACCCCAAATAAATTCATTTTACCCTGTATAAAGCTTATAGAGGATAAACTCATAAATGGTTCACCCTCTGT
Organism: Trachemys scripta elegans; assembly: GCF_013100865.1. NCBI lineage: Eukaryota > Metazoa > Chordata > Testudines > Emydidae > Trachemys > Trachemys scripta. The sequence goes on from NC_048299.1 coordinate 180,546,138, forward strand.
AACACTGATAGAGATATACACAGCTGTTTGGGCCTCCCCCCCCCACACCCCAGGTATTAATACATACTCTGAGTTAATTAATAAGTAAAAAGTGATTTTATTAAATACAAAAAATAGGATTTAAGTGGTTCCAAGTAACAGACAGAACAATACCAAATTGTAAATTACCAAACAAAATAAAATAAAACACACAAGTCTGAACCTAATACAGTAAGACAATGATTACAGATGACATCTCACCCTCAGAGATGTTCCAGTAAGCTTCTTTTACAAACTAACCTCCTCCTAGTCTGGGTCCAGCAATCACTCACCCATCCTTGGTTACTGTTCTTTGATCCAGTTTCTTTCAGGTATCCTTTGGGGGTGGAGAGGCTATCTCTTGAGCCAGCTGAAGACAAAATTGAGGGTTTCCAGGGGCTTAAATAGACTTTCTCTGGTGGATAGTCCCCCTTCCTCCCCCTTTGTAGAATCCCAGCTACAAGATGCAATTTTGGAGTCACATGGGCAAGTCACATGTCCAGGCATGACTCAGAACTTACAGGTGGCAGCCATTGTTCACATGCTACCTTGAATGTCCTCAGGTAGACTTCTTATGTGGATTGGAGTCTTCCAAGATCCATAGTCCATTAAGTGTTTCTTGATGGGGCACTTAACTTGCAAATTCCTTTCTTTAGAGGCTGACCAAATGCCTTACTAAGGCTACTTAAAATCAAACAAGTCCACAGCCAATATTCATAACTTTGAATACAAAAATGATACATGCATACAAATAGGATGAATATATCCAGTAGATCATAACCTTTGCAGAGATATGTTACATGGTATATCTAGCATAAAACATATTCCAGTTATGTCATATATACATTTATAAGCATATTTCCATAAAGCATTATGGGGTGCACCATCACAGGGACATTTTAGTGCACCAATAATTAAGGTTCAAATAGATACTTCAATATTCTGTTGCTTTGTTTTTTTAAACAAAAAAATGTTCATGCACCAGGATGCTTGATAGAAATTTTGTAACTTGAAATCAATGACTTTATACAATATTGTAAAGCAGGAGTTTATCATGGCACAGCTGAGAGCCCTAGCTATGGTAGCATAGAAGTGCTGCCATAAAAAGATGTACCTATATAAGCAGTATTTTTTTTATTTTTCTGCAAGTTTATTTGTTCACACTTTTCCCAGTGGCTTTTTTTAGGTTTATCTGTGTGATATGAAAATATGTTGTCACTTTGTTTCCTAGTTGCAGAGGACTACATAGAATATTTAAATATCGCATGGAAAAATGTTAGGTATATATTGAGGTGGATAAAGGGTTAAGTGTTTTATTACTCCTCTACCCCGATATAACGCTGTCCTCGGGAGCCAAAAAATCTTACTGCGTTATAGGTGAAACTGCGTTATATCGAACTTGCTTTGATCCACCGGAGCGTGCAGCCCTGTCCCCCCGGAGCGCTGCTTTACGCGTTATATCCGGATTCGTGTTATATCGGGGTAGAGGTGTATTTGTTTATTTGCTCCTAATAGTTCTTAATTTTATAACTCTTCAAGGCCCCCAAATCAGCAACATACTTAAGCACATGCCTAGCTTTAAATTAGTGAACAATCCCATTTGAAATCAGTGGGACTACTCACATGCTTAACTACCTTTCTGAATCAGCACCTAGATAGTAAAAGTTCACTTGAAAGAGAGAAATAAGTCAGAAATCATTACATAGTTGTAGCCTGAGCCTTGCAAGTGAGAGAATGTTTCCATACATGCTGTTCAGTGCTGAGCCCTATGGAATAAAGTTTAAGTCCTATGAGCAAGATTGTATTAAAAGGCAATTATTTCTCTTATCCTGTTTTTTTTAATGTACTGACACTATTGAAAATGAAAGATGGGGAGAGTAGAAGCAGTATCCTAATCTGACTTTTACTTTTAGATAGAAAACTACTTGCTTCGTAATCATGAGACCAGAAAATACCTACAGGAGCAGGCATACAGGTTGCAGCAGGGCATCGTCACCAGCACCACACAACAGGTGAGAGCCTTGTGCTTTGCTGATAGCTCTTCCAGTGTTAAGCAGCTGCCTCAGGGCCAAATTGTTCTATTTACACCAGCGTAACTGAAAGAAGCATTTGGTTTTTACAGCCTGGTTGGTTTTCAAAAAGGTTGTCATTGCCAAATTCTGTATTATGGACGCTGCAGAAAAAACATGTTTTTGCAGAAGCACTTACGTACTACACGGACACATGCTGTGCAAAAACCTAAATTGAGCGCGCGCGAGAGAGAGTGAGTGTCGCATTCTCTGCTGTGGCTCCAGGAGGTGCAGCACAGAAGGTTCAGCCTAGGGGAAGTGAGGAAAAGGGTGACTTTAAGCTCCCTTTGTGCCCTCCAGGTTCTGGGCTACTGCATGGGCTAAAAAGGCCCAGGTGGAACTTAGGAAGTTATGAGTGGTGCTCTAGTGCAACAGAAGCAAGGGTGGCTTTGATGGCAAGTGCTATAATTCTGGCACCTCCCACCGTGGCATACCTCCTACACTAGAGTTTGCAGGAGGACCAGCAAAGGGGGTGTAGGGTGATCCTTGGCAGCCCAACACAGTGCCTACCCCCGGGCAAGTCTTTCCTGGCTTCTGATACACTGTTTACATCCCCGATACACCACCAGAGCAGGGTGGCAGAAACTGAATGTGACAAAATGGTGTTTACTTTGAAACGGTCTAAGCTGCTTGGTATTCCAGTGAAACTCCAAAGCAAATGGAAGAGCAGAGCAGCATAGAGGAAAGGGGGGTGGAGAGGCACTTGTTCTAATCCTTAGTGAAATCAATAAAACGATTGCCTCTCCTTACGTTCTCTTTACAATCTTTTTCTGACTTTTGATTCTGACGTTTTTTCTTCTCCCTCCATTATGTGACAAAGCAGATGTGACAACATTGTATTATTAGAGCCTGAAACAATTTTCCACTCTCTTGACAGAGAAAATGATGCACAAGGATGTACTGGTATTAAAAATTGCAAAGGCAATGCCTTTTTATTTTATTTTAGTTGTCATTCATCTATTCCATTACCATTTTTTTCATGTAAATAATTTCCTGTGACATTGTTTAGATCTTTTTACAACTTAATCGTTTACCTTTTTTTCTCTGGAATAAAAGCGCACACACTCTTAAATATATATATAAATGTGTGTAACTACAGAACCTCTAGGAAGTTCATTTTCACTATTTTTATGCTATATATAAATTACTTCTCTGTGGTATGTGATCAGGAGTAAATCATCTAGTTTGTCCTGTGTCACTGCATGATTATTCCCCTAGTATATTCTCTGTTGATTGTCCAGTCCAGTTTTTAAATTATCCAAGCAGTGGAACTTCCCCCCAATCTAACAGTTATTTAGTTGTTTGTAAAGCCCTTTGAAGAGGAGAAGCACTATAGAGCAGCTAAGAAGGAAGGTGCTGCGGACACACTGTTTTACTAGTTGTAGATTCAACATTTTTCAAACTGCAAATATTACATGATCATGCATGTACTTGGTAGGGGTTTCAACATGTTAGATAATAGCCAATTTTAATGAATTCACTTAAACTCTCTGTATTGCCCATGTACTTTTATAAGTGCTTCCTGGCCCCACCCCCAATTCCTTTAGTCACAAGTGATTGTTAAACAGAACACGTCGTCGCTCGTGCCTGCCAGGCATATTGGTCTGTCTTGCGCATCTCATAAAGGCACACCTACACTACCTTCCCACTCTGTGCCTGGAATATTTTGTATTGAAAACAAGTATTGAGCATGTGATACAAATACATATTGAAAGCCTGATATAGTGCATTGTGAAAGATCTGGTGCAGCTTTCTGCTTTGGTAGCCATAGATCCCAAATGAGTATTCTTTGTGACTGAAAATCTCTAGTTTGCTAAAGAAATTCCCAATGCTTACACAGTAATGTTTTGTTCAGACAATAGAAATCATTGCTTTGTTTGAATTGGTTGTGCGGGGAGCTTAGTGTTACTGTCCAAGTTCTTGGAACAATTCAGTTTTAAGGTCGGTCAGTAAGTTTTTATGCCATGCCGAAAAACAAAACAACCCCACCCCAACCCTAAAAAATATAACTTACAGCTGTGGGGAAAAACAAAATTAATAATAATAAACAATAAAGAATATGGCAGTGGTTTGTTTTTTTACTATAGTAAGAAATATATGTAAATTTTTTAAACCAGGAACATGTGTACACACAGACTCCGATCATGCATTTCTAGAGATTTTGCATCCCAACAGCAATTCCCACCATGTTCATTTTGATTTGGAATCTGGGCTGAATCCCACAAAGACCGATATTTAACTTTTTGTTTGTTCAGCATCATTTCTTTGCAATTTAACCCCTTGTCTATTTTTATATCTGCTATTTCCTCTTCATTTTTTTCTTTTGTTCTGAGTAGATGATTGACAGAATATGTGTTAAAGTGCAAGATCATCTCAACTCCTTAAGAAATTGTGGTGTGGATGCGGTACAGGAAGACCTGAAATCTGCAGAAAGGCTTATGCGGGATGCTAAGAACTCCAAAACAGTAAGCCCTTCTGAGCATTTAATAGTTGGTTACGCTGAGGAGGCTAGTATAAAAAGTGTCATAAAAGAACTATAACCCTGATTCAGCAAAGCACTTAAGTACATACAAAGTCCCTCTCTTTTTCCAGGGCCTATAATAATGTATCACATAAGAGTGTTTTTCAGATTACCTGAACTGGTTATTGTTTAAAAAATGAACTTTTAATATTGAAATGAATGTAGTCATTTCCATCAGTTTGTTCAGGTTTAAAGGTAGTTGGATGAAAGCTAACTTTAAAAGTTGTAATATCTATCCTACAGCTATTACCAAATTTGTACCATCTCGGTGGAGCTTCTTGGGCAGGAGTGAATGGCTCATTATCCAATCCGATACAGGAGACACTGGAATCCATGGCTGGGGAAGTCACAAGAGTTGTGGATGAACAACTTAAGGTCTGCATATATGTTTTTTCTAATATACCTTGCATATACAAATGATAACTAAACAGAGGTGTGCAATTGCATCAAGATTTTCCATTGCTATTGTGAACAAAAGACTATATCTCAAGCACGTTATGAGAACTAGAAAACCCATCAAACTTCAGTTGTATTCTTGATGTTAGTTTTGGAATATGATGTGCTTATTGCCTGGGTGGCTAATCACTAAGACAATTTTCTTAGTAAGAAGTACAAAATTAACTTAAATGTTTGGCACAGAAAGAAAAGGAGGAGGGATACACCACCTTGTATCAAGCCAGTTATTGGCACCTCCACCTTGTCTTGTGGTTTTGCCAGAGGAGGGCAACTTTTAGGTTGCAGCTGAGACTGCAGGAGAGTTATGCTGAATGAGTGAATCTCCCAGGCACCCTAGAAGGTCTCTAGCAACTTTATAGGATGTACTTGTCAGTCCGGGTGCTCCCAATGGAGCGGAAGTTGTGAGCAGCATATGCTGTGAAGACTCCGCTGCTGGGGAAGGTCTATCAGCAGAAACTTGGTCTGTAAATCAGTCCCACCAATTTCACTTCTGTCTTTTGGCTTGCATGTCTTTACCACAAGGCATCCTTCTAGGAGCGACTAGTTAGTTGCTGTCCATCTTTTCAAGGGGATCCTTTTAAATGTTCTTACCAAATCTACAATTCTTCAAATGGGAATTAATCCCTAATGATCTGCAGTCAGAGCTTCCCACCTGCTTAATCATTTGGAACTATACACTAGGTCCTGTGATATAGTTAAAGGAGCTGAGGAAAAGATGTGCATCCCACATAGTTCAGATGTTAATAAAAGAGATCTGCATTAGGTCCAGCAAAGGGGCAAGATGGAAGATTTTTGCAATTCTGTGAAGGAACATTTGAAAAGTATAGGAATGTTGTTGGGGAGGGGGCGGGATTAACCCATTCATACCATACTCCTGTTCACCAGTAAGCAGCCAGGCTATGTTTGACTATATTTAAATTTATCAAAGAATCTGAAAATGCAGATTAGACTTCTGAGACAAAAATAAAATGCTTTAGTCAGTGGGAATGTAATGAAGAACCGTAATAATAGCACATTACTAATTACTTTTCCTAAATTAAAAAAGTTAATGAGGAGGAAAATGTTGTGGATTATAGACTATTTTGTTCCCCTCTCCCCTTCATGTGTAATAAGGTGAGGATTCTGTGTATCAGTTTTTATTTTAAATCTCTTTTTGTATAAGTGCTTGTAGAGGTGAAGCTAATCTCTCCACAGGGTTCTTGACTATAGAATTTCCAGGCTTAGTCATTGAAATATGCATAATCTGTTCTGTTCTCTGTGCAGGACTGATGCATTTAAGAAAGTCCTGTGAATTTTAAACAGCCTTGTCAAAGAAAAGCTACAGTTAGAATTTCATTTACAAAAGCATTGCTTGGTTGTATTGTGGTTTAAGATTGAGGCATTTACGCTTACACATCTTTAAAGCAAATGTCACTTTTTTAGATCAAGTTTAGTATCCTTTTACAATTACTTCTATTATTTGTATAGCACCAGGGGTCTGCTAGGTGCCTTATAGGTAGCTATAAAATGAAGTTCCACTGTATATATTTAGGTGTCAATCTTCCAGGTCAGGCTGAAGACTTTTTTTTTCTTTTCTTTAATTTGAGAAGGGGATTAATCATTTTTTTGTTTTCTTGGATTGTTTCTGCTGGTTCAAGAATTTTCTTGGCGTTTACCATTTGTTTGTGAACCTAGATAGAAGGCTTATGTAAATCAGCCTTATTGGCAATATTGTCCTCAGGACAGAAACTGTGCCAGAAGTATTTTGGAGTTCTGGTTTTTACTTCAGTTCCCATAGCAACAAGAGCACACCTTTTTGGGAAGTAGCCAGTGGATGCTGGAAAAGGTCACCAAAGAACCTTTGAATAGGGTGACCAGATGTCCCATTTTTATATGGACAGTCCTGGTTTTGGAACTTTTTCTTATATAGGTGCCTATTACCCCCCACCCTTTGTCCCATTTTTTCATAGTTGCTATCTGATCACCCTACCTTTGAACAAATGGGATTTTTCCCTGAAGCAGAAGCTAGGGGAGGTGAAGGGAGGAGTGGAAGAAAAATAAGCAGTTTGAAGTTAGTGAGTCAGCCAGGAAAGTAGAAATCACAGCTGAGCTCCTAGAAAATACTTTGCAAGTTCCTGCAGAGTATCACTGCCAGGCAAAGTCACCTGCTGATGCAAGGAACCCAACAGTTCTTTTATTCAGCCAATGAAGACTTCAGGCAGGAGACAAGATCCTGAAGCAAGAGAAGAGACTCTTGTATGGCCATGGGGACTGCTTCGTCCAAACCTCCTCAGAAACATCTGTGACTCATAGATTTTAAGGCCAGAAGAGACCTTATCTTGATTTTAGTAAGGCTTTTGACGCCGTCCCGCATGACATTCTCATAAGCAAACTAGGGAAATGGGGCCTAGATGAAATTATTATAAGGTACGCATACAACCAAAGGAGTAGTTATCAATGGTTCGCTGTCAGTCTGGGAGGACGTATATAGTAGGGTCCCGCAAGAGTCAGTCCTGGCTTTGGTACAATTCAGTATTTTCATTAATGATTTGTATAATGGCGTGAAGTATATGCTTTTAAAATTTGCAGATGTTATCAAACTGGGAGGGGTTGCAAGCACTTTTGAGAACCGGATTACAATTCAAAGTGACCTTGATAAACTACAGAATTGGTCTGAATTAAACCAGATGAAATTCAGTAAAGACAAGTGCAAAGTACTTCACTTAGGAAGGAAAATCAAATCAACTACAAAATGGGGAATAACTGGCTAGGTGGTAGTACTGCTGAAAAAGGATCTGGGAGTTATCATGGATCACAAATTGAATATGAGTCAACAGTGCAATGCAGCTTCAAAAAAGGATAATATGATTCTGGGGTATATTAACAGGATTGTTGTATGTAAGCCATGGGAGGGAATTGTTCCACTCTACTAGGCACTGGTGAGGCTCAGCTGGAGTCCTGTGTCCAGGTCTGGGCGCCATACTTTAGGAAGGATGTGGAAAAATTGAGGGAATCTGGAGGAGTGTGACGGTATTGCCAGGCCCACACATTCACAAGTCTTGAGTCAGGCCTCAAAATTCATGTGATTGGCTTACAAATCATGACATACGCACACTATGTATATAAGATTTTAGTTTCTTTTTGTCTCCTTTGGAAATTTTAGTGTTCATATTTTCTAGCTTTTCTCTGCAACCGCGAGGGCTAGCAACTTTTTTTGTAGTAAATGAAAGTTGAGATTCTCATGTGTAATCACTTGATTCCAGGAGCTGGACTTTAAGAAAAACACCTAACATATTGAGATTTGCGATAAAATTGCAAGAACTAGCAACAGTGGGGATCAGTCCACACATGTCTGACTTTGCTCTCAGGCCCACGTGGAAGGAAGACTCCCAACACGGAAGCACAAAAGCCCTTATTTCTTAAAAAAAAAAAAAAAAAAAAGGAGGGGAGGCGGGGGGGTTAAAAAATTGGGCATAGGTTTTAATTTTTTTAATTACGATTAATTTTTTGAGTTAATTGCGTGAGTTAACTGTGATTAATAGACAGCCCTAAATATATATATTAATTGTGATTACTCACACTTTTAATCGCACTGTTAAACAATAGAATACCAATTGAAATGTATTAAATATTTTTGGATGTTTTTCCACATTTTCAAATATATTGATTTCAATTACAACACAGAATACAAAGTGTACAGTGCTCGCTTTATATTATTATTTTTTATTACAAATATTTGCACTGTAAAGATGATAAATAAATAGTATTTCAGTTCACCTCATACAAGTACTGTGCAATCGCTTTATGGTGAAAGTGTAACTTACACATGTAGATTTTCTTTTTTACATAACTGCACTAAAAAATAAAACAATGTAAAACTTCAGAGCCTACAAGTTCACTCAGTTCTACTTCTTGTTCAGCCAATCGCTCAGACAAAGAAGTTTGTTTACATTTGCAGGATATAATGCTGCCTGCTTCTTATTTAAATGTCACCTGAAAGTGAGAACCTTCAATTCTTCCCCATGGAGTTCAGTCACAAATTTAATTAACGCATTTTTTTTAAACAAGCGTCATCAGTATGTATGCAGGCCCTCTGGAAGGGTGGTAGAAGATGAAGGGACATATGAATCTTTAGCACATCTGGCACGTAAATATCTTGCAATGCAGGCTACAGAAGTGCCATGCGAATGCCAGTTCTCACTTTCAGATGACGTTGTAAATAAGAAGTGGGCCACATGATCTCCTGCAAATGTAAACAAACTTGTTTGAGCAACTGGCTGAATAAGAAGTGGGACTGAGTGGACTTGTAGGCTCTGAAGTTTTACATTGTTTTATTTTTGTACATAATTCTACATTTGTAAGTTCAACTTTCATGATAAAGAGATTGCACTTGTATTAGGTGAATTGAAAAATACTATTTCTTTTGTTTTTTTCTGTGCAAATATTTGTAATAAAAATAATATAGAGTGAGCACTGTGCAATTTGTATTCTGTGTTGTAATTGAAATCAATATATTTTAAAATGTAGAAAACATCCAAAAATATTTAAATAACTATTTAAATAAAATTTAAATAAAATTATTTTTAGTAGCGCAATTAATTGCGATTAATTTTTTTAATTGCTTGACAGCCTATATATATATATTGGATATTCTTGCGGTAGATTCCTGAACGCCTCTCAGGCAATGTACCTCTGCCTATTTCTGAAATAGGAAATTCCTGCGGCTAGGAAATTCCAGGGACATACAAACGTTCAAAGTTTTCGCGATCCCCATCTGAGGAGATTCTTGATGCCTTTTAAACAAGGAGGGTTGTACTGCGAAAGAAAATTGTGATTCAGAGCACAGATTAGCTGACCTTTGGAGGGTTTATTAGACTTCTACAACAGAGTTTTCTTTTGCTTCTTAAAACTGCAGAGGTAATGCTGAGTGTGCAATGGGAACAGATATATTGTTCTGGTAATTAGAGAAAACTATATTTGGTTATTTGTAACTTTTACATTTAAAAAAAAATGTGTGTTCGGTTATTAAAACAGGCACGTTGTTCCTCTCAGTTTTGTTCTGTAAATGCTTTCAATTTTAATTTAATAGATTAATTCCGAAATACTTGTATAGTGCTCTGAAAGTACGCAGTGCTGTGATCTCTCCCTCAATTAAAGCAACCATCCACGATGCTGTGGATTTTCTAAGGGACTGTTTATTGTTTTCTCTCACTTTGTGCTACAGGCGCTGCTTGAGTCTATGGTGGACGCAGCTGAGAATCTTTGCCCGAATGTGATAAAGAAGACCCACATTCGGCAAGACCTGATTGAGGCCAGCACAGAGAAGATTTCCATTCCACGTACCTTTGTTAAAAATGTGCTCTTGGAGCAGTCTGGAATTGATATCCTCAATAAAATTAGGTATGTTAAAAGCACTGTGAAACCTGTCCATAAATATTCTGAAGATAGTTAAAGACCATGTATTGAGTTGTATTTCTGTATTGCTTGTGTATATGTATATCAGTATGTTTTCTGAACATTCCTGCAAAAATACATATAGAAACTGGTATGTCACCATACAGGCCAATCGGTTTGGTCCAGAAAATGCAAATATTTAGGTTTCTACAACAAAGTTAATTGCATCATATAGCACATATGTAGTATTTGGTATGCCTATTTTCATCATTATTTCTGTGGCTTTAAGGGACACAATCAACTTAAAAATCATATGTCTGAAAAATGTTACCTACTGTTGTTGTTGCTGATGCCTAAGATTACTATAACTGAAGAAAATTGGAAGATAACAAATACTACTGTCCACTTTACCACCTCCTTTGTTTTGGGCATTTGATGGCACATTGTGAGTTACTGGTTTTTTTGTTCTCCCTATTTAGTCAGAAGTCACTGTAACTCTTTTATGTGGGGGGTTGTTTTGCACAGTAACAAGGATCAGACAAACATATTTAAAAATTTGAAAATAGGATATTCTAGCCTCTAAATTTGGAAGGGGAATGCAGAGGCAGGTATAGTACTTTAAACTACTTGTAATTCATTATTTCCAAAAGATGAGATTCCAAGTTAGTTTTATTATATTCTTCTTTATTAAATGTACATCAGAACGTATACAAGATGTACTATATGGTCAAGTTCAGGAGGTAGGAAACTTAAAACTTTATGGTTGCTATCATTTCGATGGAGATAATTTTCTGCTAGGCAGGGTTAACAGCAAAAGCATGTCATTTTGCATTGTAATGGTTGTATCTTTGCAATGGGATAAGAGAAATGTATTTGTAAAACATTAAAATTTAGGTATGTGAGCTTTTCAGAATGCAGTAAAATTTCAATACCCATGGCTAAACAAGTGTATTTAGATTGTTTTTAAATGGGAAGCGTGTGCTTTTTTTCCCATTACTCTTGTCAAGTTCAAGAGTAGATGAATGAAACTTCTTTCTCTTCCAATCTTCCCTCCGTCCATCCCTCCCTTCCTCACATTAAAAAAAAAAAAAAAAAAATCACCATTGCTTTGAGACCAATCATGGAAATTTTCAGCCTCCCAAGGAAATGTCATGAAATATGAGCAGCTGAAAACATAGGTATTGCTGAATTAGCTACACCTTCTGATTCTTTGACTTTAGGATAGTGATCAATTGGTCCATGTCTAGTTGGCAGCTGGTATCAAGCGGAATGTCCCAAGAGTCGGTCCTGGGGCCGGTTTTGTTCAATGTCTTCATTAATGATCTGGAGGATGGCGTGGATTGCATCCTCAGCAAGTTTGCAGATGACATTAAACTGGGAGGAGTGGTAGATACACTGGAGGGTAGGGATAGGATACAGAGGGACCTAGACAAATTAGAGGATTGGGCCAAAAGAAATCTGATGAGGTTCAACAAGGACAAGTGCAGAGTCCTGCACTTAGTACGGAAGAATCCCATGCACTGCTACAGACTAGGGACCGAGTGGCTAGGCAGCAGTTCTGCAGAAAAGGACCTAGGGGTTACAGTGGATGAGAATCTGGATATGAGTCAACAGTGTGCCCTTGTTGCCAAGAAGGCTAATGGCATTTTGGGCTATATAAGTAGGAGCATTGCCAGCAGATCAAGGGATGTGATCATTCCTCTCTATTCAGCATTGGTGAGGCCTCATCTGGAGTACTGTGTCCAGTTTTGGGCCCCACACTACAAGAAGGATGTGGAAAACTTGGAAAGAGTCCAGCGGAGGGCAAAAAAAATGATTAGGGGACTGGAGCACATGACTTTTGAGTAGAGGCTGAGGGAACTGGGATTATTTAGTCTGAGGAAGAGAAGAATGAGGGGGAATTTGATAGCTGCTTTCAACTACCTGAAAGGGGGTTCTAAAGAGGATGGATCTAGACTGTTCTCAGTGGTACCAGATGACAGAACAAGGAGTTAATGGTCTCAAGTTGCAGTAGGGGAGGTTTAGGTTGGATATTAGAAAAAACTTTTTCACTAGGAGGGTGGTGAAGCACTGGAATGGGTTACCTAGGGAGGTGGTGGAATCTCCTTCCTCAGAGGTTTTTAAGGTCGGGCTTGACAAACCCCTGGCTGGGATGATTTAGTGGGGGATTGGTCCTGCTTTGAGCAGGGGGTTGGACTAGATGACCTCCTGAGGTCCCTTCCAACCCTGATATTCTATACTAATGAAGGCCATAAAAGGACTTTTTTAGAGTTACAAGTTGTAAATAGCTGGGGGGGGGGGGTTCAAGCACATCAGCCATATGTTCTTCTACATTATATTATTATTAACACTATGCACCACTATAATACAAGGAAGTCCCATCTAATGGGTCGGGAGACATACAGACCAATTCTCCTCTCATTGTTTTCTTACCAGAAACTCTTATTATTGGATTGGATTCTCAAAAGGAGTTTATGGGAGCTCGGAACCCAACTTCATTGAATTATAATAGAAGTTGGGTGGCACATTCCCAGAAGCTCCTTTGAAAATACCAGGCACATTTATGTTCCATTATTATGTCATTGCCATCTGTTGCTATTATTGCTTGTACATATTGCACACAAAGAGAAAGGGAACATAGCTTTGTGTGTTAACTTAAACAGTTTTGTGGGTTGATACTGATTTATGCAATTAGGAAAAGATCACAAAGCCAAGAGCCAAGCCATCTATTAAAGCAAGCAAATTCTTTATTGGGACACTTGTCTTTGTCTTTGTTTATGCTAAGGCCTAGCTTGCACTTAAAAAGTTTTACTCGTATAACTGTCAGTTGCAGGTAGGAGGTGATTTTTTTTTTTTTAAGTTGACATCATTATGCCAGTAAAGCCCTAGTGTAGATGCAGCTATACTGCTATAAGGCACTTTATACTGGTATAACTTATTTTGTTTTGCCAAACCAGAATAGGCAATATTAGAATAAGCATTTTTATACGAGTTAAACTGCATCCTCACAAGGGAGTGGGATGTGTGTTAACTCTTTAACTATGCTGGCACAATTAAAGCGATACAATTTTTAAGTGTAAACAAGACCTACCAAAAGCAACCAGAAAACTTTTTTTAAATCTATTTATTCATTTAGGAAGTTTAACAGGTTTACAAACATTGCTATGTTAATATATCAGAGATCAAGTTGTAATCATTACAACAGTGAGCTTTTGTTAGAGGAAATATTATTATACAGTAAATATTGTAATCTGATCTCTCTATTTAGTAGGGTATTACTATATTGTAAAAATGAACCTAGGACATGCCAGAAAACAAATTTAATCACAATAGAAAGTTTGTATTTCTTCCTCCCTGTGAGATTTCTTCTTGAAAATAAGGAAGAAAATAAAGGGAGTAAGAGATCAAATAAATCTTTGCTGCAGGCAATTTTAAATTCTGCATTTTGTGAGACCTTTAACCTAGGGAAATTGTGACTCAAGCCATCAAAGGGTTAACCATTTAATATCTACGAAAGGGACGATGTACATGTTTTGCCCACAGCATGTTGGTTGGTTACCTAGAGTTTGTTTCAAGATTTGGCTCCATTAATTAGTATAATTCTGGGGACTTCTGCACTCTGGGAATACTTACTGCTACTAACATCAAAACAAATAGTGAAACATTTCTCTCTGTGTGTAGACGTAATGGTCACCATCTAAAGATGTGTGATGACAGTCAAAGCTGAAAAAAAAAGTTTCATTTCCATGAAGAGACAGTGGTAAACCACAACACCAAGTACAAATCTAATGTAATGTTGGTTTCTGTGGGCTTGTCTTCACTGCAGTTTTAGCTTGACGTATAACAAGCCCACAACCCAATTCCCATCCACAAACACACATTTCTAAGTCGAATGAAGTGGTGTTTTAAATTCTTGTTAGCTGGCCCATTGCTGGGGGCGGGGGTGGTTTGAAGCTGACAGGATGCTGACACACAAGCCAGTAATGGATTGGGGATGCAGCTGCAGCTCAGGTTAGCTCAACTGCTAATCCAATCACTGTACTAATCATGTCACTCTATGGGTATATCTACACTGCAGCTGGGAGTGAGTCTCCCTGCCTGGGCGAACAGACGCTCACTAGAGGGGCTTGAGCTAGCATGCTAAAACTAGCAGTGTGGATGCTGTGGCTCCTACGGAGACTCAGCCTAGCCACCTGAGCTCAGTCCCAGAGGTTCGGTTAGGTGTGAGAGCCTGAGCTGCCATCTGAGCCACTGTGTCCACGCCACTATATTTAGTGCGGTAGCTTGAGCCGTGCCAGCTCAAGTCTGTCTACGTGGCCTGGGAGGCTCATTCCCAGCTGCAGGGTAGACAAACCATGTGTGACTTGAGTGTGTTTTTGCAGTGTGGCTGCTCTAACTTGAGCTAAGCATGCCCGAGTGGCGTAACTCAAGTATAGTCACTCATACATGTTGCAGTGAAGGGGCAAGCCCAGTGTACACAGTGCTGATGTCGTGTTACATCTAGTAGCGAGTCTGTGTTCCACACCTTCTTGTTGAATGCTAAATACATGGACTGGCTGAAACAAAATTTGTAAGGCAGGAACTAGTTATTTAAAGCAAAAGCACAGACAATTTGCAGCCCAGGAATGGTGATGGCAGGTTGCAGAAACAATACAGTTGCCATTTAGCTGACAGAAGGGTACAAAAAGGAGATAGAGCAAGATTAATAGTTAGGTAAAACAAGCCTTAAACAGGTAAGACTGTCTGAATTCACTCCAAACCAATTTGTCTTCTCTAACATCAACGCATGTATTGTTCCTAAGCAAGTCTGACCATATGGTTCTTATTAAGTTGTCCCTTAGCCAGATGTTTTTGTTTCTGCCATTAGAAAAATGTTAGAAGCAGGTTGAAAATGGTCCAGAAGTTCTTGTGTGTATTGCAGGATCTGAGAGTTATTTCTGAAGGGTTCAGTCCTTCTACTTGCACCTTCTTGTGTTTCATTCTCAAAGACAGTAGCAGGCTCACAGGTAATCTTCACACCATAGAACTAGTGCTGTAAGGGATGGCAGAGTCTCTTGTGTGAATTGAAAGTTACTCTGTTCTCATTTTCAATGTTCACACAGTGAAGTGAAGCTGACTGTGGCCTCTTTCCTATCTGACCGAATTGTGGATGAAATCCTGGATGCACTTTCACATTGTCATCATAAACTGGTGAGTTTTTGCACAGTTCTGAGTAGTTCAGGGTGTCTTACCACCACCACCACAGCATTCATGACTTGCTCGCTTTCTTCTTCTCACAGCTACATTTCTAAATCTGCCTAATTTTCATCAGCAGCATCATTTGAAACATGGTCATAGGGTGAATAATCCTGGTTTAAGGAGAAAACTGCCACAGAAGAGGCTGCATTACTTAGCTGCCTTACTATCTCTTGCATGAATTATCGGATCTGAAACCAAAAACGGCTTTGCAAGAACATATATTCACTAGTTAAGGAGACAACTACTGGCTGTCGTAGTGAGACATTAGGCGTTGCAATTGAAATAAAGTCAGATTTCATTCTTTAGGAGACTGTGGAGCAAGCTGCAGAGACCTTACTTCCCAAACCTGTGCATATTCTGAGGCTACTTCAGAAATGTGAGGTCTTGGACTGGAAGGTGTATCTATGTAGAAGATAAAAATGTTCAGCTATTTACTGGAAGACGTTGTGCTGTCAACCACTTACTGTAGATGTACCTGCTTCCTGAAGATATACTGCTGTATGTCTACAGATCAGCTTATGGGCTCCTGTACATTAATTGTTATTTTTAGTGGAGAGCGAAGTAGATTATTGGACTCAGACCCAAGTTTGATGAGGGTGAGAGGAGCTATGCTGGATTGTGCAGGGTTGTATAAAAAGAGTGGCAGCAATAGCAAAAAAAACAAATTTCCAAAACTTTCCAGAAGTTCCACTGTGAGTCAACATTCCAAGCGTAGGAGCAGCATTGGCAGCATCTTTGTCACTGCTTTGTTTTGCTCATCCATATTTTTTGTCAGGGAAATAGATTGCATCATTATCAATAGAAGACAGATTTGCTTTACTATTATTGGTACTCCTGCTGTTGTGAAATGCCTCCTTTGTAGCTCAAAGTATAAAGCTATCGAATGTACAGACATCTGAAGAACAGGAATATTTATTGAACACTTCTGCTTTTTCTGCATCATTAACCATTTTAATATCTCCTTCTAGTAATGGGCTTACACCATTTTTAGATTTATTTTCTTTATTTTGGGGGGGAAGGATAGCTCAGTGGATTGAGCATTGGCCTGCTAAACCCAGGGTTGTGAGTTCAATCCTTGAGGGGGCCACTTAGGGATCTGGGGCAAAATCAGTACTTGGTCCTGCTAGTGAAGGCAGGTGGCTGGACTCGACCTTTCAAGGTCCCTTCCAGTTCTAGGAGATAGGATATCTCCATAATAATAATAATAATTCTTCCTAGTATACTTTTTTTAAAAACTCCTCCTTAGCCCTGCCAGACATAGATTTATCCCTGATGTCTTTAGCTTCCCTTATTAATTTTCTACACTTCATAATTTCTAATTTACACTGATTGCTATCTAGTTCCCCTTTTTTCCATTTGTTTAAAAGAAAAACAGGATAACTTTGAGTAAATGCCATCCTGGTTCAGCGGAGAAGTGAAGGCATCAATTAGATATAATATTTATTAGATATCATTATTTATTATAAAGATATAATATTTACATTTACCCAAAGTTGTCCTTTTTCTTGATTATAGAATCATGGCCGTTTGGCCATCTAATAAACTCTTCTTAAAGAATTCTTCTTAAAGAGCATCCCAATCATTTTTGCTCATGATTTTCCTCAGCCGTGAGACATTAGCCCTTTTAAAACACCAAGTGTTGTCCTCTGTTTTGCCCATATTGAATGTAATCAGATCATGATCACTGAGCCGTAGGCAGCCACTAGCTTCCAGTCCAGTGATTTATTCATCATTATCCATCATAATGAGGTCCAAAATAATTACCCCATTTTGCCTGCAATTTTTTTTTATATTAGAAAAGAGGCAGCACTTGTGATTCCTACATTTATTAGTGAAAATCATTTAATCCTACTTTTTTTCATTGGTTGAGTATACTAGCAATTTGTACATTTGTTACAGTAGCTTTTAAATGAAATGGCTTTAAAATGTTCAATATGGTATGAGGTTTTTTCTCTCCTTTGGGTGTTTTTATTTCCATAGTCCAGATAAGCAGAGTCTCTTACTGTGTGATTCTCTATTAGCCCTCTTTTCTCCCCTCCTCCTTTCCCACTATCCAGTGTTATGTGATGAGGGGATAGTTCTGCAGGGAGATGGGGAGGCTGGGGCCCAGATGCAGAGTTGAGCTTACCCATTGTTCACCACCTATCATCACCTGCAGTGCACAACCATTCTGCTAGTTGTTGTGGGGTTTGTTTTTTTTCCCCCCTCAAGACTTCTGATCAGTAGTTTCATCTCTTGATCCTTGTTGTCTAGGCTGACCATTTGACCAGACGTGGTAAGCCACTTCCAAATCAGGAGTCACTGGAGATTGAATTAGCTGAAGAGAAACCAACTAAGCGCTCCACCATCACAGTAGAGGATTTGACTGAGATAGAACGTTTGGAGGATCTAGACACTTGTATGGTAAGACACTTTTCTTCAGTCCATTGGTTAAAAATATAATCTGAAAAGGTCCTTATGCAAATTTCAGTGGGCAGTTTTTATTATATCAGGGGAATGAAATTAGGAATTTGGCTCAATAAAAATAAATAATTGTAGTAGGCAGAACAAAACATTATCCAAACCAGGTATAGATGAGTGGAAGGAAAAATCTTTCCTTTTCTTTGTTCCATTATCCATTTTCTTATTCATATTCATATTTATTTTCATATTCAGAGATTTTCTCTTGCAAGATAACATCACTTGCCCATGTTCATACAATACTGCTAATATAACAGATACCTCTTCTGCAGAGGTGCTGGTATATGGCGCCGTGATGGCAGCGATAAATCAGACTATGCTACTTTGGCACACTATTTCCTGTCACAACATGCTTCTCTCTGCCTCTGTTATGCTGATGGCCATGAACTGCAGATGATTTTTATATATATGGATGAAGTCTGAAGCTCTTGCACATGTAATAGGACTACAAAGGGTGTAGAACTAATGATGGTGTTGGGTGAGATTTTCAAAAGCACCTGCATGAGTTAAGAGCACATCTCACTGAAATGCAATGGCGCTAGTGCTGGTAAATCACTTTGAAGCTTTTTATATAGTGTTTGCATAAACATTTTAAATAAATTACCTCTAGTCTCCATGCCATATCTTGAATCTTCACAGATGCACTTCAGTAGGCTGCAAACTGTAATTAATATTCTTTACCCTATTTCTTTTCCAACTCATTGTGGACATTTTTTTTGCTCAGTGTGGTGTTTGCTGTAGAGGTGACATCCGTTGGAAGCAGCAACTTAAATTAATTATAGTATTCGCTCCCATGCCTGGCACCTAACCAAAGTTTGCTTTGAGGCAGCATGTATCTCAAACACCAACAAATCCCATTTTTCTCCCTTTGGGGCATTGGCCTTTAAAAGAGTCATCAAAGATTCTCATCACCAATCCTCTTGAATTCCAGAAGCGTTCTGCAGCCAACCATCAGTTTAGGTGTTTAACGATTGCACTTAATGGTGGCCCTGAGGGCCAGCGTCATAAGACACGTCACACTTTAGCACAATATTGATTGTGCCTGTAAATGAACTTAAACGTATCAGATTAGTATGCAGAAATCTATGGTAATTGAAATATCTGCTCTTAGAATTGTGCTTTCAGTATGAAAATGCTTTCCGGGTAGGGTTTTTTAAAGCAAACATTGCCTTTGTTTCTGTCATCGTACAATTTATGTAAGGGGACCATGCTAGTCTTTTATCTTTTTCTTTACTCATGTAAAAAAAAAAAAAAAGGAAAATATGAAGTCACATATTGAATATTAACTGTTTGCACCTTACCTAGAGCAGCTGTTTTGAAGAGTATTTAATATCGCTGTCTTCCTCTCCATTCATACAACTTAATCACATGGCTGAACCCCTTTTTTGTAGTTCTGCTTCTCATTGACATCCACTTTCTGAGGGGAATGAAATTATATTTCAAATAAATACACTGTATACAGGAGCTCTGATCTCCCATGGTGCTAAAAACTCCATTTGTTCAAAAATTAATGTATCAAGTTTCAGATATATATTCCTGAGCTGGGAAATTCATATAAGGGCTGTTTTGCAAACCAGGTGCCTTCATTGTGCATTGTGGTATTGATTGCACTTGTATAAGAAGTGGCCCTGAGAGACAAACTCAGTAATGTGGGCATACCAGCCTTGCATAGTGCTGGTGTCAGTTTGTTGATGTTGTTGTAAGTGTCCTAAGAATAGATATCTTAGCTTCTCATTCCATCCAGGTTAGCTTATATCATGGCTGGTTCCAGATGGGTCTATTTTAGCTGTATGAATTCTGTATATATTTCAGACATGGCCCTTGAAAAAATTTGGATATAGAATGTGCTGAGAGAGAAGTTTCCATTATATTACAGTTTCATAGTTTTCCCAAAGCCATTTATGTTTAGTTTAGAAAAGTTCATCCTGTGGGACCCTTTTTTATATGCATCAATGAAACTTTGGAAATTAGTCAATGCAAGAAACAAATATATTAATGAAAGGTTCTAAGAGGGAATAAAAAATGCACATGATTTGTGAACCATAACTTAGTTTATTTTATTAGCATTGAATGAGAAATAGTTGCTTAACCCCAACTTCTAAAACTTGGTTAATTATATAGATCATTAGCTCGTTAGTCCCTTAAACATCTATTTAAAGTAGTTTTTTTTATGCTGACAGCCTAAATGCTACAACAGACCAGAGCTGTGTGAAATACTCTCTTCAGATCTCAAACTCATTCATGCTGAATTTGGGTTTGGTGTTCAGTCTGAATCTCAGCCCAGGCTTTCACTAACATCTATCCCTTTTCCCCAAGGAGCTCCAAAGACACCTGTGATAGAGGAGGCCAAGGAATTGTTGGAGAGGGAAATATAAGTGTTGAACTTGAAACCACCAATGTTCTAGAGGGGCTAATTGACGTCCATCTGTAAATGGGACCCTGCCGTGTTTAGGCAGTCCTGTGAGATATATATTTAGATACAGTCAGGGTGAGGGAAGGTGGTTGGATGAGGAGAGATCTCCACCAGCCCAGTCCAGAGAAGAGAGTTGCTATTCATCTATGAACTTTCTGTATCAGACAACAGAATAGAAAGGAGTGCAAGGAATGTGGCTTTGAAAATGACTATTAAAAATAGAGATTTGAGTTTTATTTTCAGTATCTGCCTGTAAAGAATTAGAAAGTGTTTAATACTGTACATTTACAATGCTACAGAAGCTATTCAGACTTGATTCCTAGCCAACATGTCATTATGGCCACAAACCAATAATTTGAATGACTTGACAGCCGCAGGAGAATTTGCCACTATATTCTGGAGAACATTGGGAATGATTGAATGGTCCAATACAGAACAGGCTAGCTTGATCATTATTGACCTGGGAGTTTCTGATCTCCCTGAGTTGCAATATAGTAAGTTGATGCTACCCTGATCTGCAACTATCATAGCTGTCTAAATTTAATTAGATCTGTATTTATCTAAAGGCCTATTATGATCAAAGTTGTGTGTAAGTAAGATTGAATGTGACAGCTTTGTTGTTTTATGCAAAAGGCCACTTAGTCTGCTCAGATGAAAGGAATAGGCACAGACTTTTTGAAAGATTTGAGTCAGTAATGAAGGTTGACTTAACTTAATAAAATTATACGTTTTCTCAAATTTTCTAGAAGTGTGAGACAAAATTGACACTTTTTAAGCAATGATGCATTTTACCACTGGCTTAAAATAAATCACCCATTTTAACCTAAGTAGAATATCAAGCATATCTGCATATCTAATTTTTTCAGCAGACTGACTGATTAACTTTCCCTACAAAAGGGAACTATGTACATTGTTTGTTCATCCTTTATTCTTTCAACACAGGAGTTATTCTTCCTCAGGACTGGGGTTTTTAAAGGATGCTTGAAAGCTGATCTTCTTTAGAATGGACAAAATATAGCTATATTTCAAAGAAAATTATTGAGCTATTTGAATATTTTTTTTGTCCCTAGAATATTAAGAAATTACCATTTTTGAGCTATTATTTAAAAAGCAGAGAAGTTATGAGTGGAATATATCCTGTACTAGAAGACTATCACATGTTAGTGATCTTGAAAATACCCATTCCAACAACATAGCAGTGTTACTCTCAATAATACAGAGTGCAAGGCCAGTGTAAGATTGTCTGCTTTTCTCTGGGGAAACTTTCTGTTTATTTACATTCCTCAGGTATAATAGTAATAATAATGATTAATAGGAAATTATTTCAAAAAATTTCAAAGAAGTGCAGGTTGTAGCATATGTATCTGTTTGTGAAATCCTTTTAATAATGTTCCTGTGAAAGACTGAAATATTTGGGCTGTGAATTATGAATTCACTGTTTGTGTAACCCATGCCTGCTGGGTGTGGTGCTCTGTCCCCCTCTAGTGACACCTAGACCAATTAGAGATTTATGAGTCTGCTACAGCCTTAGCCAAGAGCTGTGTGGCTTTTAGCTCATGCAGTAGAGACTAATGCACTAAGGTTCAGAGGTCCCAGGTTCAATCCCGCCTGCTGATAAATGGTTACATTCACTGCTAATAAAAATGGCCTGCCTCAATGAATATCAAATCCGCTTTTTTAATACTATAAATATACAATGGTGGCTCTATAGGAAAATGAAGGACGGGTAGGAAACTTCAATGAAATGTAAGCAATAGCTTAATATTGTGGTCTTTCAGTGACACTGCAAGATAAAGAACAATTTCTATAAAGGAACAGAAGACTAGGGGAAAGATAGCACTTGCTTTGGGATATGCTAAAGAGCAGGGCCGGCTCCAGGCACCAGCTTAACAAGCAGGTGCTTGGGGCGGCCAAGGGAGAGGGGCGGTACCTGCGGCAATTCGGGGGCAGCAGGTCCTGCACTCCCTTTAGGAGCGAAGGACCTGCCGCTGAACTGCCGCCGCCAATCGCGGCTTTTTTTTTTTTTTTTTTTTTGCTTGGGGCGGCAGAAATGCTGGAGCCGGCCCTGCTAAAGAGCAATTGTGACCCAGATCACAATAGGTTCAGCGCTCAGCAACAGACCTGTGATCCTGGAACTCTTGGAAGATAAGACAAACATATATTTCTCTGCTTTTAGAGCCAAATATAAAACACACTTCTTTAATCTACATTTCCCACAATGACACAAATAAAAAATCCAGCCCTTTCTGACCGTGGAAGGAAAAGAATGAGCAATATATCTTGTACAATTTTGGAAAGTGCTGTGATGCCATGTTGATTGGGGCAGATAAGAACAAAGCTAGTGACTGTCAATGTGTTTACCGTGACTCTTCACTGCTAACCTGTCCTCCCACACCCCTGGCTTCTCACTTCCCATTTGTTTGCTTATTCACCTGCTGAATGACTGACTGAATCCTACATTGGGAGCTCTCTGGAGCAGGGACTTGCTTTGCTGTTTGTGCAGTGGAGTCCTAATTCTTGCTTGGGATCCTTGTGTACCACTGCAATAGAAATAATTAATGGTATTACTGCTTGTATACGCTAGCAGTGATGAGATCTGGCATCTATCACATCATTAGTACTTTGCTTCAAGCCCTCATTTATTTCTATCACCCACCTTATTGTCTGTTCTGGAGGTTATGGCTGCATGGTTTTGAAGGATTTTGAGATTTTAATTTTTGGAAAACTATTAGGCAGACTATTTTTATAAAGTGGAGCTTCTTGCAAGCACTACTATCTAGAGGAGGTAATGTGCATCCAGTTCTAGCTTAGGCATTGCAGATCTAGCTTTTTTGGTGGCGGTATAGTTCAAGCAAGAGACTTTTGGCTCTGCAGTTTCTCCAGATTGAAAAGGAGTTGCGCAGATAAAGAAAAGCTTTAAAAGTGTATATTGTCTCATGGCATTATTTTGTACCACTCCTTATGGGTCCTGGATTGGTTAACTTTTCCACTGACTCTAAATCCAGGAGTTCTCAATCTTTCTCACATTGTGAACCCATAGTCCCTCACAAGTAGTCCCCTGCACATACACCCAAGAATCCTGTGTGCTGATTCCCAGAGCACTTTAAAGAAGTCACTTTAGAATCTGGCACAATGGCATATGAGGGCATTCCTGGAATCCAGGGAGGATCGATCACAATTGATAGAGCAAATCTACTTCACAGGAAGATCAATGTAAACAATGCAGGCAGGCTAATGATACCTCTGCCTCCCCCACATTCAGGACAACTTCTGGAGACACTCCTGGGACTCATGATCCATGATTCTGTGTCTATAAGCTTTTTTCCCTGGTATACAGTGCCATCTGAGAAATCAAGAGACAGTCGGAATTTGCAGGAAAGTTGACAGTTTTGCAGAATCCTGTAGATGTCCCATTCATTTTCAAACGTTAGGAATATGCTAATATAAATTTTATACAACTGCTATGCTAATGTTACTTTTTACTGGATGCCATTGTATATAGCTTTGCACTCTGACTCCACCAGTGGTTACAAGACCTCTGTCAGTGATTATCCAATACATACTGTGACGGTTTTTCCCGGGGTGCGGTGTGGGCTGCTGAGCCATCTGTCCCACCAGCCTGGGCTCCCTCTCACTCTGTGATGCTGTTGCCAGGCTACAAACCTCTGGCAAGTACTGCACTTACACAGACGTTCACAGGCAGGGATACACCCAACTGAGTTACATGGATACTTTGCCAGCCACTCATGAACCAACAGTAGAGAGGCTCCAGTCAGTTCCCCCTAGTTCCCCAGCCTTACACCCCAGAACTATACCGTCTTGCCCTAGTCAGAAGCCTGATCAGTGTAAGTTCATTACCCAGTCCGCCCCTCCCTTGATGTGGAAAGGACAAACAGTAGCCTTTGTAAACTGAGCTGAGATTTCGCAAGCATTTTAACCAAAATTCACTGTTTTAGGTAAAATATAAAACAGATTTATTAACTACAGAGAGACAGATTTTAAGTGATTATAAGTAGTAAGTGTAGAAATCAAAATGGTTACCTAAGAAATAAAAGTAAATTTCCAGTCTGAGTTCTACAAACAAAATAGGATTTCAATCAAGCAGTGTCTCACCTGATAGATGGTACAAACAGGTCAGAGATCTTCAATACACAGGCTGGAACTGTCTTCCAGCCTGGGACCTCCCTCCCCAGTTCAAAGTCTTTGTCCTCCAGATGTGTTTCTAGGTGTTGAGTTGTGGGAGGAGTGAGGCCAAGTCATGATGTCACTTCACCTCTTTATAGTTTCTTCCAGCTTGCTGGAAAGATCTTTTGCTATGGCGTGGGTCAAGTAGACTCCATTTTCTGTGTGCTTTCTCTGAGAAGTTTTCTGAGATGGTCACTGGGAGAGTGGATTCCCTTTAATGGTCCATCAGTGCATCTGGCTACTCCATTGTTGTACCTGAAAGACTGGCTGTGGGTGTTCCCAACCTCACAATATATTTCAGTAGCACACCCATAGCAAAACTTCATAACCGCACATACAATCCAACAGGATATTCCTGGTCAACAGATCAGATCATTTTAAAATGATACCTCACAAGGCATACTTTGTACAAAACACATCATAATTATATGTGACAGTGGTGAATATGGGGGTTCCAAGGTGCTTCTTTGAGGTACAGAGTGCCACACATACCCACAGGGTGAGCAAGCAAGGTGGTCCTGGTTGCCAACTTCCAGAGTGCACCACCATCCTGCTGTGCTATTTTTCTCTCTCTTCTGATTGGCCAGCCTTTCTTTCTTTCTTTCTTTATTTATTTATTTTGGTCCTGCTGCTGTGTGGGTTGGGCACTGAAAATATTTTCCACCCTCAGGGGCAAAACAGCTAAAGCTGGACCTGCATACCCATTACATTTTTAGGCTACAATTTTCAAAAGTCACTAATGACTTCGGGTTTCGAACGTGAGACACTTTAAAGAGACCTGACTTTAAGTGTTGCATATCCAGCCTCTGAAAATCAGGCTCCTTTAAGGTGTTGGGAGCCCAAAGTTACAAGACTTGTTAAAATCTTGTTCTCAGTCTCTATGGGGTTGAGAGAAGAAACACTAAAATCATAGTATTGGACAATTCAGGTACACAGCGGTACTGTTTGCTTTCCTAAATCTAGCTCAAATTTCTATGTCAGATTCTACCTTACTGGTCTTGATCTATGCTACTTATTCGCCTGTCATAAAATAAAGTCAGAATACAAGAAACTGTTTTTAGTAATAATCAATTACACCTGATGAAAAAAGTGCCTCCAGTTTTCTGTCTAGAACATGAATCGTGTAGTGCTGATATTAGATATTTTTTACCTTAAGGCACTTCAGTGTCATGAGCTTTGCCCGTGATCCCTCAGGTCTGATCCTTTCTTTTTCCCCAGAAAGCTCAGGTTTGTAATAGAAGAGTGTGTAGTTGTCTGTTTTATGGTGGTATCTAGCTTATTAATATTGACTTCCTGTCACTCATTGCCAGTTTGATTGTTGGCTCATTCTTGTGGGTTTTTTAAGCGAGTCCAATGATCATCATCATTGGCTCACTCCTTGTGGGATTTTTACTGCACTGCATATTTTCGAGTGGAGGGTTTTACTCATAAGTTAGGACATTCTGATTCAACTAATGTCTGACACATTGGTTCTCAGCAAAGGGTGCGCGTATCCCTGGGGGCACTCAGAGGTCTTCTGGGGATACGTCAACTCATCTAGATATTTGCCTAGTTTTACGACAGGCTGCATAAAAAGCCCTAGCGAAGTCAATACAAACTAAAATTTCATACAGACAATGACTTGTTTATACTGCTCTATATGCTATACACTGAAATGTAAGTACAATATTTATAGTCCAATTGGTTTATTTTATAATTATATGGTAAAAACAAGAAAGTGAGTAATTTTTCAGTAATAGTGTGCTGTGACACTTTTGTATTTTTATGTCTGATTTTGTAAGAAAGTAGTTTTTAAGTGAGGTGAAACTTGGGGGTAGGCAAGACAAATCAGACTCCTGAAAGGGGTACAGTAGTCTGAAAAGGTTGAAAACCACTGGTCTAGCAAGCTCTCCCTCTTCTAGTGGTTGAGGAGCTTTCTGTACTGATTTGCAGCATGGGCCTTTTCACATCTTTTTAACTCCTTTAGTGTCTCACTTGATTTTTTTGGCCCAGATTATATATCTGGTTTGTTCAAGGCAAGCTAGTTGGCCCCAGAATTCTATGGTATCTTTTAAAAATAGGAGACACACAATTCTATCCTACTCCTAGTAGTCCATGTGAACTCACTTTGCTTTCTACCTTAAATTGTGCTTTGCCAGGAATGAGAGGAGGATGTGTGATTCTTTTTTTCAGTGTGGGCAGAGAATAGTGGCTCACATGAGGAGGGAAAGAGGAAAAAGAGGATGTCTATAATGGGAGGAAGAAATTAGCCATTTTTTAAAGTGGAGGTGAATTAACATGATTCTATTAAAACAAAGTCATGTGTATATAGAGAGGAAAACCAGGAACAGCAAATATTCCATTTCTTCCACCCTTATTCAGGTTGAGAAGAACCTTACTCCATGTATAGTCCCGTTAGAAAAGGTGGGGGTATTGGTGCAGTATGATGTTGCTCCATGTGAGTAAATGTGGCATAATCCATATACAAATTAATATGCATTGGAAAGGAAAAGGGGACTAGAATACTGAATTTAAATGAAAATAACAGAAATTGGGTAACATTTAGAGTAAGAATAAGCAGAAGGTGGTTTTGTTTCTTTAAGACAAGGTGTTAACAGCATTAAACAAACAAAAAAAAAACATTTACACCACAATTAAACAACCCCTTAGCCCAAGTCTCTCCTGCCCGAGTCAGCTGGCACAGGCCAGCTGTGGGCATCTAATTGTAGCGTAGACATACGCATAGACTTCAGGGGGATTGAGATTTTTATTTTATTTTTGATGTGTGTTGGTACACCTCTACCCTGATATAACGTGGTAAAGCCATGCTCCAGGGGGGGCAGGGCTGCGCACTCCAGTGGATCAAAGCAAGTTCGATATAACGCGGTTTCACCTATAATGCGGTAAGATATTTTTGGCTCCTGAGGACAGCGTTATATCGAGGTAGAGGTGTATTTAGTAAGGATGGCCTAGAAGTGATTTAGAGGATTCGTACGTTTTGTGTCTTGGAGAGCACAATGGCTCAGTTAACGTGTTTTTTTTTTTTTTCTTCAAGGATACTGCCTCAAATCAATGTTCTGAGCAGAGAGGCTGCTAATCCATTCACTGCCCCAAGTAAGCTAGGTCTGGTTCAGTGGCACAAGCCTCATTTGTGTCTGAAATGTCATAGCTTTCAGAGCACAAAACCTCGGAGGATCTACCGATGGTGAGGAGATTACTGGCGTTTATGCTTTGGTGACTATTGTTCAGTTCCATAGTTATGTCATTCTGAGCATGGAAAGGAGAGACGCAAAAATAATTTTCTCTCTCCAGTTCAGGATATACTGCTGCCATGATACCCACCCACACTTGGCCAAATAAATCAGATCCTTTTTAAAAGCATTAATATTCACCCTGTGAGCTCAGAAGCATGAGGAAAGGGGTGTGATCAGTTCCCCCCAGGGGGCCACCAGCCTGGGCTCCCTTTACACTTTAATGCTGTATCCAGCCTGCACTTTCACCAGCACATATACAGGAAGGGGGACACCCGGCTGCAGTTACATGCAGATGCTGTGATCAGCTCTGCCTGGGAAGGCTCCAGCTAAAGAACTTCCCAGCTTTCAGGTACACACCCTCCTCTGGAGTGTAAACCGTCTTGCGCTGCACAGGGAACTGTACAGTGTAAGCTCATGAAATTCACCCCCTCTCTCAATGTGGAGAAAAATATACAACAGCTTTCTGCCCCAAGTTATGACTCCCACACACACTGGTTTTAAATAAAGCAAAAAAAAAGTTTATTAACTACAAAAGATAGATTTTAAGTGATTATAAGGGATAGCAAACAGATCAAAGCAGATTACCTACAAATAAACAAAACATGCAAATTAAGCTTGGATATAAATAGCAGATCCTCACCCTAAGTGATGATACAAACAGGCTGCAGATTCTTAAGGGGCAAGCTGCACTGGCTTACAGCTTGGAAACCCCAGCTGTTCCATTCACAGGCTAAAAGTCCTTTTACCCTGGGTCCAGCACTTCCGCCAGTTCAATCTTTGTTCCTCAGGTGTTTCCAAGAGTCTCTTTGGCAGGGAGCCAATGAAGAACCTCCATGATGTCACTCCCCTGCCTTAAAAAACTTTTGCAAATGGCAGGAACCATTTGTTTCAAAGCTTGGTTCCCACACCAGTCAGTGGAAAAACACTGATATCCCAAGATGGAGTCCAGCACCAGGTGATCTGGTCCCATGTCCCTGTAGTGTTACAGCAGCCATGAGTTGGAGCTGTCTGTAGCGTCCTCAGGAAGGCTCCCCAGGGGGAAATAAACTTCTTCTAAGGCCTATTGTTTTCTCCTAATGGCCCTTCAACCTGAATGGGCCCTTCCGAGCCAGCCATCTAGACTGAGAGCCTTTTGCCTAGTGGGCGTTCCCCAGGTGTAAGCACATTTGTAATACAGATATATAGTCAATATTCCTAACTTCAGATACAAAAATGATACATGCATACAATTAGGATAGTCATATTCAGTAAATCATAATCTTTCCAGTGATCTCACATGACCTATCTTGTATAAAATACATTAGAATTATGTCAATCATATCATATCATCTCTGTGAAGAATATGGGGTGCAGTGTCACAAGGGGTTTTAATGACATTGTTCTACAATACTCTAAATATACAGTGGCCATCCTTCAAATTGTTCACATTGCCTTAGAATGATGCCTTAATTAAACAGCTCAGTATTTACAGTATTCTAGGAGTTTCCTATACTTAATATAGAGATGGTTTAGGTCATAATGCAAATACTGAAGTTATTTAGTTATGTGAGGAAGGGTGACTGCTGTACAAGAGGCTCTTAGCCCCACCCTGGATTTCAAACTTTTGAATAATTCTGTAGAAAATGGAGATTTCAGGATTTTTTTTTCAGTATCTATTTTTCCCTTACAAAATAGATGAGACTGGATGTATGCTCTGAACCAGATGCAAATTGTTCTGCACACGTGGTTCCTTGGGATAATTATGCAAGATGAAGAACTGTCAGCTTATAAATACTTTCAGGAACGGTTAAATTTATTCCATACAGGCTTTTTCTTCCTTGTAACAGAAACTTTGGCATTTTTCCCTTTACGTAGTTTAATAGCTGGCATTATGTGGCTTAAAGTAAAGATGTAGAAGCAGTATTACTAGTTAAAACATATCTATCATTTTGTTGAAATTTCTTAGTGTTCATTTGAGCCATATCTCAGCAAGTAACAAAGTGAAGGTTTCTTGGTTAGTAAAATTAAATTAAACTCAAGGACATAGCTGCTAAGTTTATCTTATTACATTGCTATGCTTTTATTTTGGAGGCCATTGTTATACAAAATAATTCTAAAAGTCAACCCAGTTTAAAAGAGACTAAAAATGAATGAATCGTGTACTTTCACCAGAATAATTTGACTTCTTGAAAAAAATAAAACAAATACATTCCTTACATTTGTAATACACATATCATTTTGCAAACATAAAACCCATTCTACCCTATGTATAGAGAGCAAATACGTTGTGAAATTCAAGAAGTGACTTTGATGTTGTATCCTGAACTGGTATTAATTAGCTGGATCCTGAGTTGGTATTAATTAGCATAACTCCACTGAATTCAGTGGAGCTATGCCAGTTTACACCAGCTGAGGACCTAGCTCTTGATGTCTAAACAATGCATTAGTGTTTTTGCTGTTGAATGTTATGCCAGATATTTAGTTAACGGTTATGTATTGTAATATTCCATTTTACTTTCAAGGATAATGGTACTCCAGGGTCGACTTTAAGGATTATGATCAGTGTAAATGGGAAATGCTTGGCTAAATCCCTGCACTTTGTGCTAAGAATTTACCTCTTTAAAATAAGATATAAATTGTTGGCAGTTGAAAGTATTAGCCACCACTCTGTTTTTCTCTTGTTTCTGGATTCTTCTATAGGGATGGGTTAGCCACCTACCCACCCAAAGACTCAGTGGTCCAAGGAAGGATAGTTATTTACTACTCAACCCAATGAGTACTGATACGCTTTTCATGATTTACAGAGATGTAATGTCCCTAACCATTGTGCTCTTTTGAGAATAATGTAAGTGTGGAAAATGGTGATTGATGGAATGGCGTTGCAGCCTTGAAGGTCATTTCCCTAGGGCACTGGAATTGTGCAGGGATTTTGGTAAAATGCTTTACTAAACTTTTCTTTTGCATAATCTGTTAAAAGGACGTTGCCAAACCCTTTTTAAAAAATGCATGTTATTTCACTGATTGTTTATAACATCTTAAATCCTTGAAAATAAATCTTCTCTCTCTGCCAGTTTATTCCCATTTGGCAATTTCCCCTCTCCTCCTTCCCACTCTCATTTTCAATGAAGCTCCTTGAGGTTTACATGCTCTTTTGTGCTCCATCTTCAGTAATGGTGACTCCACTTACTCTGGGAGTTGGGTTACTTTAACTTGTACTTATTTTGACAGATGAAGAGGGAGGCATTTTACAGGGGACTCTAGATCTGGAGTCAGTCCCTAGTTCTGCAATCAATTTCCTCCATGACCTTGGGCAAGTCTCTGTGCCTTGGTTCCCCATATGTCAAATGAGGATTATAATGTCTCCTTTTTATCTGCTTTGTCTCTTTAGACCCCAATCCAGCAAAGCTGTTAAGTACACTGTAACTTTAAGTGTGTGAGTAGTCCTGTCGACTTTAATTGGAGTACTCAGACCTTGAAAGTTAAGTATTTGCATAAGTCTTTGTTGGACCCAGGGCCTTAGATTGCAGGCTCTTTGAAAGCTGTCTCTTCCTGAGGTGCTAATCTCTGCTGATTGCTCTAGGTACCTATGCGGCAGTAGCAGAGCATTACCAGGAATAGTGGCTATAAAGAAGGGTTTTGTTGTAGTTTGATTTCTAAATGCCAGTGTGAGAGATTTATTGAAAGAGGTCTTTAGTTTTGGAAAGATGTTTCTCAAAAGATTCTATACTTTCAAGGCAGGTAACGTTTTGGGCCCAAACTACATAATATTCAGTGGGGGGGGGGGTTAGCCAAAAAGACAAAATATTGAAAAAAGTTAAGGGGGTAGGGCGTTTCTAATGTTTTTCAGTAAAGTAAGCATCAAACCACAGACAGAAAAAGTGATGGGTAATGTCTGTACAAAATGAAGGCACTCAATATGTATTTAACAGACAATGGAAAAGCGCGAGGGTGTTTTCCGTTCTAGCAGCTATGAAAATAAAATAAATATGCTTTAAAACAGCACTTTCATTACTTCAACAAATTAGTAAGAAAAAGAGGAAAGCAATCAGAAAACTTTTACTTCCATCCCAATTCTGTGCGCTATTCACAACTATTAATATAATGGACCAGCTCCTTCAGTTTAAGTCTCCATGTGCGGCATGGCATCTGCACCCCAGACCACATAGTTAACATCCCACTAAGGAGGTCTAACACAGCAGCACTTCCCTGAACAGCCTAGCACCTATAGCAGTGCACTAAAGTCTCTTAAATAATTAGCACCCTATAGAGCTAAGGCAAGTCATGATCCCCAGCCTAAAATGTTTCCCATGTCATCTATGAAAATACAAGTTTCCAGAGGAGTTTTAAAGAGGTGCTTTGGAGAGGAACAGGAAGACTGTTCCAGAAGGCAGGAACTATGGGAGAGCAGGCTTTCCCACCACCACAAACCCTAATAAGGGACAAAGATGAATCCCCGGCAGAGGGAATTTAGGGGAATAGAGAGAGATGGCTCAAGAAACAGGATGGGAGGTGAGAGGGGGGCCGCAAGTTTTATGGACACTTTCACAAAAAAAGGAGGGAGGGGGGCAGTTTGACCTGGATCGTGAAATGATTTGGTTCCCAGAGGAGATGTTTCAGGATAAGCCATATATGTCTGAGAAGGAGGGATTCTGCCCCTGGTAGATTCTGGACAACCAGGACTTTGGGGTAACTCTACAGAATGAAGTTAAAGTAGTCCGTCAAGATGAGATGAAATGAAAGTACAGAAGAGGATTCCAGCAGAAGTGTGGAGGACTGGCATACAAAACCAATGTTGCAGCCATCATAACAGGCAGGTTTACCCAGACAAATATTGGAGAAGAATTCAGCTGAGGATAAAACTAAGATTGCATGCACTGCAGTCAAATGGGATTTCTGAGTCAAGCGAGGAGATAAAAGACATGGTGCTTATGTGAGGATTTTGTTCTTGTCCTTCAGAAGCACTTCTGTCTTTGAGACATGTAGCTGATGGTAACTTCAAGGAAATTAACTGCCTGACAAGAGGATCATTACTGCAGAAAATATAAAAACACAAAGAAAAATAATATAATTGCCTTTCTGTCCATTGAAAACCTAAACAATTAACTTCACATAACTAAGAATACAGCATTCTGTTGCGGGGCTCGCCTTTTCTTGGCAAGCTAAAGGACAGCATATTAACCATTATAAAGCAATACTCATCACAGTACAGTTAAACAGGATACTTGAAGGTATTAACTTTTCAGTCTGAAGAAGATGAAAATGTCTGTGGCACTTTATTACAGCAGAAATTCTTGTGAAAATTGAAGACATGGTGGTATTAAATGGAAACTTTTTCCTTACTCTAAACTCTCTTATGGAACTATGTTACTTCTGGATCTCTATTCTGCATGTTAGTGTCCATATTTAAGACTAAGGTGAACCTAATTTACATCCCATCCTCTCATTGGACTGTTACCTTGTTGTGGTAGAGAGGCTTGTCCGTCCCAATGACCCTCAGAACTACATCGTCCAGAGTCTTGTACTCCTGGTAGGGCCACCCTTGACAAACAGGTTTGAGTTGAGGTTCCAGACTAAGCGTGGTCCAAGCTTTTCAAGACAGGTCAGGCTACGCCTGCTACCGTAAGTAACAGCAGATAGTACTACCTGTGACTGTTGGCCAGAGTGGACAGCTACTCCTGACTCCCTCTGGAAAGTCCTCTCTGGTGGACCAGGTGGCCAAGCAGATATGCCCATCTCCCCAGCTGTGAAAGTGGATGGCAAGAGCTGTGTGGACAGCCTAGGCCATAAGTTTGAGTGCAGTAGGACCTGATGGCCATCCATACATCCAAACTTGTCTCCAAACATTCTTGACATTGTCGTGCCACTGGATTCAGACAGGCCTGGACGAGAGAGTGAAGGTGACTCTGCACAGCTTTCCCTCACTTAAATCCAATTCACACAGTAGTCATGACATCCCATGACATTTTTTTAAGGGAATCTGTGTGTTTTCTTTGCTCTGCTGCTCTCTGTGATAAAGTTAAAGGCTTTAATTCGGAAGCCTTGTTCACACGAGGAAAAATCAGATTTTCAGTTTGTCACGAGTAAAACTCCACTAGTAGTAGCAACAGGGGAAGCCTGAGCATAGACAGAGTGCAGGTGTTGCTACCATTGGGGGAGCTGCATTGGTTGAAAATTACAGGTCTTAATTTAGCCAGAGACCACATCCCTGGTTAACTATCCCATCCAAATATGGAGAAGAGAA
Organism: Trachemys scripta elegans; assembly: GCF_013100865.1. NCBI lineage: Eukaryota > Metazoa > Chordata > Testudines > Emydidae > Trachemys > Trachemys scripta. The sequence goes on from NC_048299.1 coordinate 180,580,324, forward strand.
AGCTATTGACTGCCTCTCTGTGTGAAGGGATTTTATCTCATTTTTGCAAATCACCTTTCCTGCTAAGACTTGTAAGTGTTTCAGCTTTAGTTTTCTTTACTTTTGGTGACTTTTAGTTTGCCTCTCTCCCTGGGAACTGCTGTTGCTTTGTCTTCCCTCCATTCATATTCTGTTTTTCTTTCTTTTTTTTGCTGCATGGAGACTCTCTGCTGTACAAGTGTAAGTATTTTTTTAGCTCTGCTTTTTCTGGCCTACTTGTTTATGTTTTTGTGCTCCATTTGCTTCTGTGCTGCCTTCCTAGTCTCCTGGGAGATTGTAGTGTCCTCCATCTTCAGTTACTGAATGAAATACGCAGCAATTTAGAGATGAGATTAGGTTTTACAAGAAGGTTGAGATAACATAACATCTGATGAATTTAAAACAGCCCTGGACTTTAAGACTAAATGAAGCAGAGTGCTGATGAAAGAGGTACAAACAAAAATGTTACTGCTCAAGAAAACTCTGTTCATTCAGTTTGGTTTTGAAACCAAGTCCATCTTAATGAAATGATATCTTACAATGAGCAGAAATTGAGATTTTCCAGTCATAGAAATCTGAGATTGAAGAGACCCGTTAGGTCATCGTGTTTTGACTGGTTTGTTTTCCTTTGTTACGTTGAATAGTACCTAGTTTATGAATGCTGGTCTCACAATTAACTTCCTACTCTGTCACGTTCTCTGCTTCTTCGCAAGTGGAAAATGCATATGTAGGTGTTTTGTGGGTTTTTTAAACACATTTTTGAAAAGTAAAATGGGCATGAAGGGAGAGAGGGCAAATCACTGGGCTTCTGTGGGTGGAACAAGATCAAATTTGAAAACTTTTGGAGGGGCAGGGGAAATTTGGAAAGTGCTGTATCCTGATTGGGAGTTATGTCAGTTGTTCTGATCTGCATGACTATTTTATAAAGATTAAAACATTCTGCTGCTTACCACACATTGTTTTCTAAAACCTAGAAAAGTGCCCTGAGTGTTTATATGTGGTTCTAGTTGTTTTTCCCCCAAGCCCTAGCATTCCTCTACATTTAGTTATATAATTGGAAAGGAAATGTAGGGGGATAGCCCCAAGTGATTCCAGAAGGGGAAGAATTAGAGTCAGAAGGCAAGGGATCTGGTAAAGTAACTCAGTTACTTCAGAAAATGGCATGGGACTTGGGAGTTCAGACCAAGGGAGCTTCATGGGAATATCTGACCCTCCCATTAAAGAGTCCTTAATCAGTGAGCATGGTTTAGTTTGTTGGGTCCTTGCTACTGAAGAGGGCTGACCCACTTATATGGAGACACCTCCACAGGGGAAATAACTGGTGTGGGTGGACACAGAGACCTGAACATGCTATCTAGATTCTGAGCCCCTGTCCCTGGTGGAGCAAGGGTTTGTGGACTTGGGAGTAAGTGTAGCAAAACTCTCTGTGTGTGGCTTCTATGTGGGTCTCCTCATAGACAGAGCGACCCCTAGCCTTTTGTCTGTTCCATGCAGCCACCTGCACCATACTTGGGAAGAGTGGGCGAGGATGGAGAGAGCCAGAAAAAGCTCAGTGCATTTGCCCATTCAAGTAAAATCTGGGGAGGAAATGTCACTCACTGCAGCCCCAAAATTTGGCTGTAAAAGCCAGGATTGTAACAGGAGGCAGAAGAACTGAGTCGCTCCTCTGTTTGCATGGCCAGAGGCAGAGAATTGTTGAGAGAATGTAGAAGGGGCCTGACCATAGGGAAGTCTCAACAGCCTCTGGTTAGGAAATTGGATGCAAGCCCACCGTCTCAGGCTGGGAGAGAGCTCACGATCCAGAAGTTCACATGTCCTCAGTAGTAATGAAACATCCTGGGCTGCCAGAGGATATCGCACACTGGTTGAGATTAAGTCGTATAATAACCTCTAAAAAGAGCACACTGGCATGTTTAAAACAACGCTTTGACCCATTTTGCTGCGCATGTGATCCAGAAAGGTCACTTGATAAGAAGCCCATCTTGTTACTTGTACAAAATGTAAATGGTTTAGACAACTTAAAAGTTTTCAAATAAAATTGTATGTATAGCCACTCCTCATGCTGTCCCTTCGACCTCCAGCCCCGGCAACACTGTGGTTTGTGGGTCCTGCTTAGCTGACAAAGAACTTTTAGTGGTGGTTCATGTCCACAGATTGACACATGATCACCAGCCTGAGACTGATCATGGGTCATAGTCTCCCCTTCCAATGACATCTCGGTGAAGATGATATCCAGTGCCTGGCTGGGAGCATCCGTGCAAGAATATTAGTGCTTGTCCTATGCAGCTATGTATTGGTGCCCTGATTTGGCATTCTAGTGCTATGCAGCTCTTGTAGAGCCCAACTGTTATTCCAAGAAGACCTGTTCAAACTGAAATAGTCTGTCGTTCCTCGTGAATGCAAACGTCAGTTGATGAGATGTTGGATAATCCCCTACCAACCTGTTTTTTTGTCACTGTTTCTGATCTTCAGTGCATGAACTCATCAGTTTTGGGGATCCGGTTTCCAATTACATCACCACAAAGAACAGCAATCAGACCAAAACACACACAGATACATTATCGTGAGGAATAGGCTGCAATTGTAAATACAACCAGGAACTAGGAATAGTGATCTAATTGCTGACCCCACTCAATGCTAAACTGGCTTCAGCTTCTCATTAGAGTTGAAATGCCTTTTACCATTTCAGGATTGGATGCAGACGTTGCTTGTCATTCAGATTCTGCTGGAGTGGACAAGCAGCTGTTCTGGTGTACGACTGTGGGGATGTCCATTGGTCCACTAATTGCATTCACTCTTGCCTACTACATGTTTAGCTGAGCAGTTCTGTACAGTTTCATCAAGCTGCTGATGGAGCCTGTGCCTGGCTGATGAACCTTGATATAAAAATTGTATTTATTTTATTGATAGCCATTTTATAGTGCTCATCACTGTAGTGTCTGAGCTCCTGGCTTGTTCTTTCCACTTGCTCTGTATTATGGTGCATTACAGAAGCACTTTTCAATTTGAAGTGCAGCTGTACTCTGAAAAGTGTCAGAAATAAAACAGCACTCTGGGGCTTCACGTTTATTGTTACTCCACGACTTAAATGCTAAATGTGCTCAGATGACAAGGGAAAAGGTGTTGTTGATGACTTCTTCCTGGTTGCTCATGAAACTATACTATTTATTGATGTGTGTCAAATATGACATCCTCTGGAATTGGAAACTCCCCGCCACATAAAGGCATGTTGGCTTCAGACAATACTTTATATAATAATAGTTGGAAAACATCTCTATTGCTCAAAAGATATACAATCAGACTACTATATACTCTGGCCTCTCCTTTTATTTTTTGATCAAGTGGAGGTAGGTAAACCACTTAATGCTAATATGAAAATCTCTCATAATTTTGTCCAGGTCTGAATAGTACAAAATTACAGCCGTTCAGATGGAAATACTAATGCAGACAACTGAAGTATGTGTGTGCATATATATTGCATGCACACATCTATAAATCATTTGAATTGTCCTTATTTTATCTGATTATATTTTTCACTAAATTTCCTATAATTAAAAAGCTAGAAAACTTTTTTTTAAAGAGTTGCAAACTCATTCTGAAGTCTTGGTGCCTAGGTAACATCCTCTCTGGCTCAAGCATTGTCTAAAGGTTTCTGAACCTAGAACCTGATTAACAATTCATTAACAATTCTGTTGATTGTGCATGAGCCAGAATAGAATCCAGCTTGCTGACTCGCTCTCAGCTGTGTAGATATTCTACTATTCACAGCAGTAAAAAGTAGAAGAAATGTATGGATGCCACTAAAGCAAGCAGATGACACTCAGTGAAGACAGATTTGTGAGTAAGAAGTTGTCATTTTTTTAGTGACTTCTCAGAAGATAAGCACACTTTATAGTTTAGTTTATTTATCCACCTTAAATTACATGAGAGGCTCAGAATTGCTGATACATGCCTTATCCATTACAAAAAGCCTTTCTTGCCATATGAACTTTCAGGATACTTCATAGAGCAAAATAAATGTGGCTTTCTTTCAATGAACAACGTGAAGTGTTAAGTCTGGCAGTTGTTTCCTTAACACAACATTTTCTTTAATCCAGGAGTGAAGTAGTAATCTAATAATAATGTATACATTCAATAAATAAATTTTTGAATTTATATTCTGTGACTATAACCCATACTTGTGGAAACCATGACATTGCCAGAGATATAGCTGATAAAAGCAGGTTTCCACTTTTTAAAGAAGTCCCGGTGTTATATCTTCTAATAGTACTACATATTCTTGGGGAATCTGGAACTGGGCTTGGCAGGATTCAATTTCCTGACACTGAAATCGACAAGAAAAAATATATAATTGGTAAGAGCGCAGCCTTTCCCTACCCACACCTGCACCTGCCGGGATCAGGTACCACCAGCCCTGCAGCAACACAGGGAGCCCTCTGCAGTCCTGCTGTCACTGGAGTGAGAGAGAGAGAGAGTAGGTCCATGACAGCAGAGCTGCAGAGGGCTCCCTGTGCTGCCACAGGGCAGGTGACACCTAATCCTGGCAGGTGTGGGGAAGGCTGTGGTCCTGGCCCAGTGGAGCAGAGATGCCTGCCAAGGGCCACAAGGCAGTCAAGTCCTTGGCCACGGGGGAGCCCACTCCCAGTGCTGAATGGCATCCTGCCCAGGGATGTCTTCCACGCTCCTGGATGGTGAATGAAGAAGTGGGTTTGTGACCAGCAGGGTTGGAGAGAGCACCCTGTACTGCTGCTGCAGGGCCGGTGACACCCAATCCCTGCAGGCACAAGGTGTGGGAAAGGCTGAAGTCCTGTCAGGGCAGAGCAGAGACTCCTGGCCAGAGCTGTGAGGAGGAGAACAAGTCCCTGGCTGTGAGGGAGGCCACCATACTTCTGACTGACTCCATCCCTAAGCAGGAGACATTCAGCTGCGGGTACCCCCTACTCCCTGCTGCAGGGTGCTCATAGTCCTAGCCGGGGGTCTCCTCTGCATCCCCACTCTGACAGCCATGCTCCCTTATCAGCCAGGAGTATGGGAGCCATCCCTGGGCCAAACTGTTCAGCAGCACCCCATGGATGGGGCTCGTCATTGTCCTCGCAGTCCTGGCTGGGGGTCTCTGTTCTGCGGGGCCAGGAATGCAGCTTCTCCTGCATCTTGGGGCCCCAGTGTCTTGGGCCCCTCAGCCAGGCAGTAGCCCCCCTGTCAGTTCTGGGAGCCCCTTGCAGCCTTGCTTTCAGTGCAGCCTTAACCCCAACCCTACAACACTCCTCAGTTTCCAGCAACTGTAACAATAAAAACAAAAATCAAGATTAATCACTGAAATTAGAAAAACAAAAATTGAATTCTGCCAAGCCTGTGTATAATCCAGAGTAGTAATTAAGCAACTGAATGTCAAAAGTGCTGTGTGCAAATAGAGCATTTAGCTATCAGGAAAAAAAATTGCTTTTAACAAACTAAACAAAAAACTGCAATACACTCAGCAATTCATCTGGCTGACGAGGAAGTGTGAAATTGGCTTTAAAAGAGACACTCTTGTGGTAGTAAGGGACATGGAGAACCTTAGGGTGGTGACAAAAGACCTATATGCCTAATTTTTTTTGATTGGTTTCAATAAGGTATCATTGATAAATGAACTGCGAAAGCATGGTTTTGTGGTTGCAACAGAAGTCAGAACAACTGGAATCTATTTCTGGCTTTGCCACGGACTTACTATGGAGTAATGGATAACTCAATTAACTCCTTGTACTTCACTTTCCCCAAATGTAAAACTGAGATAAAGTTGCCTCACTTGTGCCGAGGATCACTTTACTAATGTTTGTAAAGTTTAGGGATACTTATATGTCAAGCTTGAAATCAGTTGGATGTTTTAGGCTCAGTGCTAGCCCTGCCTCATTGGTGTACAATCAGTTCATATCAGTGAAATGTCAGATTTCTTTTTTTAAGTATTTAGGAAGAAAAAAAATCTGTTCCTCCCTGTATTTACAAGGCAAACATGCCTTGTGAATTGATTTGTTGGTTTTAAAGGTAGGAATTACACTGAACTATTTCTTCTATCCAAATAGGCACCTCTTTATTTTATTTTATTTTATTTTATTCATAGATGACTCCTAAGTCTAAAAGGAAAAGCATCCACAGTAGAATGCTCCGGCCTGTATCTAGGGCTTTTGGTAAGTGGATTTCTTTCCTTTTCTTTTCTTTTTTCCTTTTTTTTTTAATTTACTAAAACCACTTCCTTACATTCAGAAGGTGAGAAAAGTGTTCCTGTATTTGAAAATGCAGAAGACTCTCACTCTGGACTGCAGTTTGTGGTCCCGTGAATTTATTTTGTTTTCTGAAGTTTCTATGGTGAGACACTTCAGAAATAAACATTTATTAGGTATAGTCCACCTTTTTCACAAACATGCTACCGCCCTAAAGCAAATGATGTCATTACTTTCTGTTTAAAATACCATATTAAGTCCTCATTAAAGGTTTTGATTGCTCTTAGAAATGGAATTTGACCTGGATAAAGCACTGGAAGAAGTACCTATCCATATAGAAGACCCGCCATTCCTTTCCAGCAGACCGGATAAACGAACTTCTGGATTCATCTCAGAGCTGCCATCCGAGGAAGGGAGAAAACTGGAGCACTTTACAAAATTAAGGCCTAAAAGGAATAAAAAACAGCAGCCCAGCCAAGCAACAGTGAGTGACAGTTAAGATTGCTGAGGATCTAAGTACTTGGCTGTTTCTTACAATAAAGATTAAATCCCACTTTTGCCAACCCCAAGCACTCAAAAAGCATGTCAGCCCCCCCTTCTCTACCCAATTATCAGAGTGTCTTTAAAATCTTGAGATTTAAAAATATATTTTTTCTTTGCCTCTGTTTTTTTAGCCTTTAGGGTGCGCTCAGGTTACCTTTTCAAGCTTTTCTCTGTAACATGAGGGATAAAAATCTTCTTTTGATTTTTAAATGAAAGCTGAGATTCTCACATAATCACATTACTCCAGGAAAAACACTAAATATCGTGAGACTTGGCGACACTGAAATCCTTCTTTTTCTGCACAAAGCCTGAGTAAACTGGCATGTATTCCTGTCTCCAGCAGCTCTCAGTAGAACCATTCCATAACCTCTGCAGCCACTTGTGACCCCGTACTCGAGACGGGGGTTAAGCCAGTGGATCTGAATAATAACAGATCACGCACTGTGGCATTGACCGCACCTAAAAATACAACCTACTTCACTGCTGCCAATAGAGCTCCTCTGGAGCACAGTTAAACACACACGTGGGGTCTCTGTGGGTCTTTTTCTCAGTAAACATCCCCAGTCCTGCTTTTTCTCTGGCATGTCTCTCTACAAACAGAATTTGCATCTAAAGCTATATGGCTAGATCCTTGAGGAGGGCAGAGATGGTGTTATACCACTTGTCAGCACCCCTAATCCAAGAGGCAGCCCAGGGGCCAATTTGGCCCCTGCTGCAACTTAGAGCAGCCTCATTGCTGCTCCAAATTATACTACCTGGTAATAGGCTCCTAGAGACCTTTCCACTGGTCTGGGATTTCCAGAGCAGAAATCACTGTGGCCAAATACTCCCTATGCTGGGAAGGGCCAAGAGTGGATAGTGTAGAATTTTATGCCACTCAGGAGTTCCCCTGTGCCAAAAGAAACCACAGCCAGCTGTTTGGGTCTTTTTTAAGCCAACTTGCCATCTCTTTTGCATTGACAGAGCAGTGCAGAGGGGACAGAAATTTAGCTGGCCCTTCAACTATAGTACACTACAGCCTTGTTTTTCCAAATCTGTCATACTAAACTGAGTCATATTCTCCCACTTGCTAAACTTCCGCCAGTCGTCTCAACTTATTTAATGTGTCCTGTGACATCTGGGTAATTGAGTTCATATGGTACTGAGAATATACCTGCTGTTATGGAAAACTAAGCGTAGACACTATTTCCAGGCAGAGTCAAGTTCCATTATCTTCTGCTTCCATACAGTCATATATTTTCAGAATTGGAGGACCCTGCTGTCTAGTCGGGGGGGCGGGGGAGGGAGGGAAGGGGAGAAGGATGGATTGAGGTTTTTTAGTGCAGTGTTACCTGGCATGGAAATGTGAAACGCAGCATAGATAGTATCTTGTATTTGAAAAGCTTTGATCACTGTGTATGAAGAACAAGAAAGTGTTATTCCTTATGTCAATACAGTATTTCTGGGAACAGTGACCACATTTGGATGACCAGGCATTTGTTTTTTCTTACTTGCACAAACCCGGCAAAAGAGGAGGGGATACTTTGTTGCCATTATTTATTATTTTACGCTGTATATTAGAGGGTGGAGATGGACACATCACACCTTTCAGGTGTTCTTAGAGAAAAGTGTGGTTTTCTGTTTCCTGCTTGTTTACCCCAGTTATATTAGGAGTGACAGGTCTGCGTTTCCCTGGTTTTACTAGAAGAATCTGAAGCCTCGTATGTGTAAGCAGTCCCTCCCCCTTACCTGAAAGGGTGAGAGTGCTAAATTTTTAACAAAAACTTCTTTTCTCCCAAGTTTTTCTGAGGCATTGTAGTTATAGGTGTTAACAAAGAACAAGCCAACAAGTCTAAGACCACTTTCTCTGCTGAACATATTTTACATATTGGATGCAATTTTCTCAGCATTAGATGAGTAAAGGATAAAATATGCAGAAATCAATGTATTATTGCAGTATTGAACAATAACTGGCATTACAGTATGCATCTGTAAAATCGTTCTGTGCCTTGGTTATTTTGATGGTGATTAGGCCCTATGGTTTGTATATTGTTAGTGATCCAATCAGTGTATTCAGTGGAATTTTAGTTGTTGGGGCATGCCTTCAGACACGACAGATGGACATGCATTAGGGTATCCTATGTCTTCAGACACGACCAACGGACACACAGGGATACATGGAGACTGGAGTCTTCAGTTACAGTTGTCTGTTTATTGTAGCAGAAGCTCAACTACACCCTGCAGAAGCATAGCTGTACCACACTCATTCCCTCCCCCACATCCTGAGAAGTGAGCATCAAAATCCTTTTGCGTTTCCCCTTTATTGTAATCATCAGCCCTTCCCCTCCCTAGGTAGGCAGTTCTGGTCTTGGTCAGGGCCCAATAATTGCCCTCTAATTTCTCTGCTAAATTCTCCGCCTCTGTTTGTTTACCTCTGCCATGACTTTTGTTGCCATTTAACGAGCTGTTTTGAGCACTTCACTGTCTTTGTCAGTGCACACCTGCAGGCTTGTGGTTTGGGGGGTTTTCGTGTGTGTCTTCTGCTGGCAGTTTACCAGACAGACTCAATGTCAGATAGAGCCAGCCCCCCACATTAATTACCTCTTTTTCAGAATGTTACATCCCTGCCTCCTTCAGGAAACGCTCTTGGCTTTGATACTTAAATATTTGTTCTTATTCTCTGGAGAGTTTCAGTGCCAACATTAAATGGATTCTGACTTCTCTTGAAGTCAATATGAAGATTTTTTTGACTGATGAGTTAATATTTACATCCAGAGACAATAAAAATTGATGTTGTCCAAAAACAGATGTCAGTATATGTATTGTTACATACATTCTGACATTTCCAATTAGACAAATTCTTCTCAGAAAAAGAACAGTCATCACTGTGCTACTTTGAAAAAGACGTTTCCCTTATTAAAAAAGAACACATTCTGTTTTAAGTGGAAACAATGCAATTTTACCAAAAGGACTTATATTTTCAAATGAGGAATACAGTACCACAGCAGAGGTATATAAGTGCTCTAGTTACTGTCTTTGTAATCTAATAAGATTAACAATAAGCTCATCACATGACTCAGGAACCAGAAAGTTTCATGTATGTATCAATACATCAGTTCATATTCAGGCTGCTGTCTTATTTGTCTTAATAAGGAAGGGTTTGATATTAACAGTAATTGTTCTCTCATACGTGTAAGATGAGAATCTGTCCTGGCCCCTTAGAAACACAGAACCTGGATCTCAGGTGCAGAGGGACTAAGGTGGCTTTGTGCCACCTTTTATGTTTTCCAGATTTTGGGGCCGGAGCATTCCCTGATGTAATTTAGACCTCCTAGGGAGACCATCTAAGTTAAGGCAACTTCCTGGCACTGCCTTGTGGGTGGTGGCACTGCCAAGAACACACCCTATACTGGGGCTGTTGCAGGGTCCTCTTTAGAGCCATCTAAAGAGGCTTTATGCAGTGTTTAAATTGGGGGTATCCTCCCCCTCCTGCATAAGGAACTTTGGCAGCAGAAAGGGATTACGGAAGAGCAGCATACAGGGGCCAGGCCAGGGAGAGAATCCCTCCCATAATATTCAGTGTGTTTCATCTTCAGAGAGCTGTACAAACACTAACTGATCTGTACAATACTCCAGTGAGAGAGTCACCCAAGTTGGATAATCTCTCCCTTTTGGCTTTGGCTTTAAGATCTACTTTTCAAAGGCACAAAGAGGAGTTAGACCTCAGCTCTCAATGAAAGTCAGTGCTGGGTGCCTAAAGTTAGTCACCTAAATCTGGCACTCAGTTTGGAAGTTTTGGTCTAAAGTGCCTTGCCTAAGGCCACAGAGGCAGTCTGTTAGAGGCATAATTAGTACACTGGAGTTCTGGCTCCTAATTTTGTGTTCAGACCACTAGAACTCACACCTCTCTCTAAACCAGGTGAACAACAGCTGACAAAGATTCTGTCTCTACCAGTATCTACAGTAAATACACAAATCAGGAGTTCTATTTGGAAAAACTGCTAACAAAAAAGTGTGCTTGAATACTAAATAACTGCTCTTTTTACACAATTTAAAGGCATTTGAGCTTTGGCCTTGTTGGAATTATTAATAATATGTGAAATTATTAATATTAATATGGGAAACCACCAGACACTAATTTAACCATAAATGTCTTTATTAAATCCAAAGGCCAAATGATAACTGTATAATTGCTCTATAAACATGCCTAAAAAACAACTTACTACATCCAAACGCTAACAAAACGTGTATAAGTTTTTGATCAAGATACTTACAAATGAGCTAAACCCAGGGGTGCTTAGATCCACATTGGTTGGCTCCAACATGATCAGGCAGGTATTAGCAATGAACCCTATAAGAGTTTTACTTTTTCATACCCTTGAACAAACAAGTGATGTCCTTGCCAATGACTGACTTGAGCTAAAAACCAGTTGGAGACAGTTCACCCTTATTTCCAGTCTTAATCCAGGGAAGATTTATAACCTCCTTTCTTCCCAAGGCCTTTCTTCCCCTCCTTCTTGCTGTCTCAGTTTTTTCCATTGCACTTGAGTTCACAAAGGTTTTAACTCTGGTGTATGGATTGGGAAGGGCCAGGTTGGCTCATTCTAAGACTGGTTCTTTTAAAACCATCTGCAATCACCCATATTGGTCAGAGGCCTTCTTTTTAGAAACTTGCCCTTATCTCATTAGTTAATCTTTTGAACCAGACATCCTCACTTCTACATTCCTTATGGCCTTATAATTTATTATTTTCAAGGCCTTCCTTCTCCTTGTTAGTTGGGGCCTTTCTTTACAGCTTATATATTTCCTTAGCCACTGTTAAGATAACTCTATTCTTTAATTTCACATTTATCCTCGTGCCTTACAGCATCTTTGAAAAGTGAGATTTCTTACTGCCATGCTGTGTTGCTTATGTTACGTTTGTTTTATCAGGTGTGTGGGTCAACACCTCAGGAAGGAGAACAGAATGGCCTCATGGGTAGAGTGGATGAAGGTGTTGATGAATTTTTCACCAAGAAAGTGACAAAAATGGATTCAAAGTAAGTTCAAATCCTCTAATGAGTCAAGGTAAAGACCATGTTTTCTTACTGATAGTTTGTGAGGGTAGAATATTTATAGTTAATTCATTGTATTTGACTTCTTTTTCTAATATTCAGGTCTCCAATTTGTATAGCTACTGTCAAAACCAGACTATATCATAATAGCCCAGTATATCAGTGAATTTGATTACTCATTTGAAAAAGCTTACTTTGAAATAAATTGCTTTTAATATACACTATGAACCAGATTATCATCTGATGTATGTTAACATAGCTCCACTGACTTCTTCATACCCTTAAATGACATCACTCATTACATCACTTATTATGACATCACTGGAGCTATACCAATTCACACTGGCTCAGGCTCTGGCCCTGAATTTTTATTGTGTGTTTAGTCAAGACTGTTGTCTTCCATAAATGACATGGGGAAGTGATTTATGTTTATTGATACATATAAATTAAACACTTGCTTTACAAAATTGCAATGTTCTGTGTTTATGTGTATGACTCAATCCGAAAGGTCTGCCTTCTACATCTCACGTCGCAAGAAATCCAGCCTACAAGGGTGTAAACTAGATGGATATTTTATAGAGCCAACAGTAAGACGTTCTGATTTTTTTAGTGTGAATGTACAAACAAAAGCTAGTTCGAGACTACCTAAAATGACCTATTTGCTATATTTGACATTAAGTAAATAAAAGTAAAATGTTTAAGTAAATAGTAAGTGTAAATTGGTAAATGGCTGGAGGAGAGAGGGAAAGGAAGTGTTAAATATAAGAAATGACAAGCAGATGGCAGTAATTCACGATTGCAAATATGAAACCATACATGACATCCAGTAAGTAGCTGTGAAATCATGTTAGCTAAAAAAAGAAATGTTTTGAAAAACTGCTATCCGCAGTATTTATGGGATTTTTATACAAATTATGTATACCTTTCAACTTTACTTGTGTTACCAGTGATTTCGTTTTATGGAGGGCAGCATCATATCAGTATTTTACAGTTTTTCAGGGCAAGCATATGTTGCCACCTGAAGTACCATTCTCCCACAAAAGCTGTGAATTGGGTAGGTTTGGGAGCATGGCTGATCAGAATTGCATTGGTTGTTGGTGCAGAGTTCTGGAGTTCTAAAAGAGGCAGCTCCCCAAAGCTGTGTTTTGTCCAGTACCTGGCTCATGATGCAGTAGCTACAAGCTATTTGTTGGGGTGAGGATATCCTTAAAAGAGCAGACACATTGAAATTATGCTTGGAGGAATGACTGAATTAGAGCCACTCTGGTGTGACTTGCAGTTTAGGGGTAGGAGTAGTCAGGCCAGAGATATCCCTAAAAATAAATGAATGAAATATGTGTCCTAAGTGGCTGACGTGCCTCTGTGGCACAATGAGTAATGCTAGCCCTACAGTTCTTAGTGACTTTAATGGAGTTTGGCCAATAGCATCAATCACAGTAACTAATCTCTAATTTATAAGCAGTGGATAATAACTGGGCACAGAGCAACTTCCTGATGATGCAAACGGTTAGCTTTGCCCAAGAGAAATCTTTGAAACTATTAAAAACAGGTATTTTTCCAGGAAAAAAACAAAGAACATATGAACATTTGTCTGTGTGTCTGTTTTATTAGGAGATCGTCAATGAAACGTTCAGACACCAATGAGTCCAGTGAAGTGGGTGATGAAAGGAAAAAAAGAGATTCTCGGAAAAGTGGGTTTCTCAACTTAATCAAATCTCGATCCAAATCTGAACGTCCTCAGACTGTATTGGTGGCAGAAGAGCCCTCGTCACCCAAGGGTGCTGTCAAAAGTCCAGCTGTGGACACTACTAAGAAGGAGTTAAAATCAGCTGAACAGAACGGCAGCACAGAGCGAGCCGAGGAACTAAAAACACCAGACTCTCTAGAGGAGATACAACCAGAGGATGCTGCAAGAGCAGAGAGGGGTGACAACAAAGGCAGCCCACAGGGAGGGCGTAGGTATGGGGTGCAAGTGATGGGCAGTGGACTCCTAGCAGAAATGAAAGCCAAGCAGGAAAGGAGAGCAGCTTCTTCACAGAAGGTGAGGGTGACTTATTTTTGATTTGTGGTGACTCTAATTGATGAAAAGTAGGAAAGAACTATGCCCCATAAAGGCACACGAGGGTAAGAGGTTAACATTTAACATATCAGCTATGTTATATTAGAAAGACAATGTGGGTGAGATAACTTTTATTGGACCAATTTCTGTTGGTGAGAAAGTAAGCTTTTGCGCTTACACAGAGCTCTTCTTCAGGTGTCATACGTTATATGTGATGGGTGACTCACTGGCACGTAAATGAAATCTTTATCATAGAATTAAAGCTGGGAAAGATCAGTTAGTCCCTATCCCCTGCCTATGCAGGATTGTTTCCTACAGTCAGGAGTGAGTTTACGAGTTAGCCAGGTTGGTAAATGGGTGGGCCCCCTCTGTTTAGGGGGGATGGGTCTATTAAGGAATGGTTCTTCCACCATTTGCACTGTACTATAAATGAATTACTTTGTGCAGAGGAATAATTCTCCCTTTCAGACAATATTTGCTGACATTCAGTTTCAATTTTCTTTTGTTTAATTGCATCCCTTTACTCCTATTACAAACCCTTTTGTACCACATCTAATCATTCCTATTCTATCTTTATGCCCTTAAAATACAAATAATCATAGAAACGAGAGATGGAAACTACCTATTTGGTCACAATGTGGATTTCAGCTCTATTTTTTAGTGAGCAAATAGCACAGTATATTGAATTAAACAAAGAACCCTGCTCTCAGTACTGTTCAGGGAGCAGTGTCTTTGTATAGCTTAACATGTAACCTTCCTATAAGTATGTCCCATAAAACCTAGTTTTGTCACTGAGCGCAATAGTTTTAAAACTGCCTTTCTTCTTAGGATTTAAACTATAATGCATTGAACACTCTTCTTAACCTGTCAGATGAGGCTATTCTGCATTAATCTATAGGCATTCCTGTAGCACTAATAGCCAAGGGCTATTAAAGGGACACTCAAAGTAAAAATCTTATATTTTTTTACAAAAGAAATTTCCTTTCCCATCTAGGGTCAGATCCTGCCATCCTGACTCATATTGAGTAGTACAGTAAACCCTTATATAACACAGTAGTTATGTCCCTAGAAAATCGTGTGTAATATAAAAAACGTTATATTAACTGAAGAATGGATGGGAAAAATAGGGTTAAGTTCCCAGACATCACAAAGTTGTATATGTTGGAGGGTGCTCAGGGCAGAGGGTTGGGGCGTGGGAGGAGGCTCGGGGTGCCGGATCCGGGGGGCACTCACCTTGGGCGCCTCCCCACAAGCAGCTTCCCGTGCCTGCTGTTCCTGGCGGATGCACAGCTAGGAGGCTCCGTGTGCTGCCCCCGTCCCTCCCCGAGCGCTGACTGTGGGGGAATCACCTGGCCACGCCTCCACCTCTGCCAGGAACAGCAGGCACGGGGAGCCAACTGAGGTGAGCGCCCTCTGGATCTGGCACCCCGAGCACCCTCCCGTGCCCAAACTCCCTCCCGTGAGCGCGCACACTATATAAGAATAGTGCGCGCAACATAAAAATGGGTCACTAAAGGAAAACTGCATTATGTCAAAAATATGCTGTATAAATGTTCATTATATAAGGGTTTACTGTACTGTGACTAGTTCCATTGATTTCTGAGGAACTGTTTGAGGAGTAAGGTACTATAGAATGTGAGTCAGAGTATCACATTCTAGCCCTTAACCTTTCATAAGCCACGGTGCTATTAGTTAATTGTTCAATTCAGCAGTGTGCTTGGTGCTGTTGAAAACAGAATCCTTGCTTCAGTGGTTTTATAATCTAAAGATTATAGTCATGGAATACCAGCATGTTGTAATTTTTTTTGAAAAATTGTTAGGTAACAGCACTTCTCATGTCAGTGGGTTAACACTGGTTGAAAAATTGAACAAAGAGTAGGTCATCACCTTTTGTACTAACATTTTTATTTACTTTCAACTATGCTGCTTCTTTACTCTTTGTATTTCTCTCAGCTTGGCAAAGAAAATAGACTACTCAGTTTGTTTGTAATTAATTTGTAGGTTCCATTCACTTGCCCAATGGTGTAAATACTGCAGAGAGACGTTGGGGACTAGGAGGGAATATTTACATTGGAATTTTCAAAAAAAAAATAATGTTGAAACTTTTGTATTGGTTTTAGATTTTTGTAAGAGCTACGGTTTTACCACCTTGACATTTTGTATGTCTACACTGCAAATAAAAACCTGTGACTAGCCTGTGCCAGCTGACTAGGACTTCCAGGGGTTGGGCTACAGGGCTGTCTCTTTGCAGTGTAAACTTCCTTGAGCTCTGGGACCCTCCCACCTAGAGCCCAGGCACCAGCCCATGAACTTGAAGTCCACACTGCAATTTAAACAGCCCCTTAGCCCCTTAGTCCTGTAAGCCTGAGTCAGCTGGCATAGGATGGGCACAGGTGTCTAATTGCAGTGTAGACATAAACCATAGGGCCATTTTTGACCTGGCAATGTTCTTTTTTTAAAGTGGTGGTCAGAAAGCTGAATTAAAACAGGATTTCTGTACAAAAAAGGGAAATTCAGTTATCTTTGTTTAAGATTAATAAGTCTTTGTACTGTGTTGCACAAAAAAGGAACGGTTAATGCTCAGAAGGTTAATGTTCATGTATATTATGCAGGGTTGAAATATGTAATAGCTTTGTTTTCATTTTGACCAAAAAGTTGAATACTCGGAGTAATCCAGGAGATCTCTACTAGTTTTGTTATGGGAGAATCCATCTTTCATTTTTATTCATAACTTAAATGATGGATCACCAGTTCCCTTAAAGTTTTCAGATATATCAGGATTCTGATGTTAGTGAATTAATTTTTTCTTAAAGATACAGATGGTTTTTTAAATTCAGATCTATCCAAAGTAAAAACAAAGCCATAAGGAATTTACTACTTCTTTCATGACCTTCTACAGTCTTATTACAGTTACAAATGATGAGCAGGTGCACAGTAGATGAAAAGATGGCAAAAGCTTTTTTGTTTTCTTTTGCTGTGAATTTGATGTGTGAATTGGCACTAATGTCACAAGATAAATGAGTTGAAATCAGTGTTTTTTTCCAGGTTTTCTCCAGATATAAAGATCATCTAGCTCCATCTAGTGTTTGCAGAACTGAATATTTAAATATCTTTTAGCAAGATATGCAGGCAACCAAGCTCTTTAACAGCCGTATTTAGTTATCAAGGCCTTTATTAGAATTCTTGCACTCTCAGGTGCAAGTGCTACATTTTCCTGTCTTGCCGTCCTTTTTTATGGAGCCAAATAAATATTTGTGTGTGTAGTGCAGTAAATATTTTACATATGACATATTCATGTAATTAGTCATGGACAGACCTAGTTTGCAGCAAGACTAGCATAGCTCTGGTGCAAATGATGCTTCATATATTTGTCGGCCCCTCCTAGTAAGCACCAGACAGATGCTGCTGATTTGGTTAACTTAATGTACCCTCTCTACACACATGCACATGATACATCATTTGAAAGATTATTATGTCTACTTTAATATGAGCTATAATGTGGACCTGTCAAATGGTCCTAGAAACGGTGATAAACAATGAGACCACCAACCCATTAAAATGACCACTTGGAAATATTTGTACTTGTTTCAGTTAGGTTAATAAATCTATGTATTATTTCAAGACATAAAAGTGGGTTTCTTTGAACTCCAAACATCAATCTAAAGGGTAAAACAAAATCTAATAATACATTTACACAGCTATGCACAATTTTTTTTACCTCATCAATACTTGCAAAGGAAAATGAATATTTTTGTAAGTATGAATGAAAATTCACAATCCATGGTGAAAAAGCAAATTATATTCTTGAAAGCAAAGTGACTTTGCCTACATTAAGAAAATTAATTTTCCCCACAAATTTGGTGAGTTTTTTTCCCTTTTAAAAAGAGAGAGAGACAGACACCCTTAGGGCTCGTTGACAGAAGAAGAATGTGGCTTGGGGGAGAATTTAGTCAAAATAGACCATGGATCAAGAGAACTAGGAGTGGAAAATGAACCTGGATCTCTTATACAGTGCTACAAAGCACAACACTTCTACATCAGTGGGCTGGCTTTCGCTTTTTTTTGAATGACCTTTTAGCTTATATGGGACTTGTGCACTTGGAACCAGTCCATGGTTAGGCCTGCTCTACGCACAATTTTTTAACTGATTTAACTATTTCAGCCAGGGAGTGAATTTATACTGATATAGTTGCAGTGTAAAACCCCCTATTGTGGATGCAGTTGTACTGATATATCGTATCCTCACTAAGGGATTGTGCTGCTTTAACTAGATCAGTTTCTAAACCAAAAACTGTGTGTTGGCAAGCCCTCTGTGGAAATGTGGGGAAATGTAATGACCATGCCAGTTCTTAAATAGGTGGAGTAAATGTTGAATAATTCTATTCCTTTGTATACAATATATGAGAGACACTTCCTCATTAAAATGTTTTGGGAGCCATTAGACTCGAGCATCAGCAAAATGGAAGTACCAATTAATCCATGAAGCCCACTGTACTGTCTTTTATAGCTCTCATAAGCAGCCAAGTCTATCATGATACCTATGGTAAGTTGCACCTGACAATGGCAAGACAGGGTGGCCTTCAGGGATAACTGATATTAATAGTTTTTGTTTATTTATTTATACCTAAAATACTGTGTTTTGGTTTGTTTTTTACTTTAAACCCACTAATTTTCATATAGCTAGTATAAGCCTCCCTATCTGTTCTTATCACTGTTACCCTTGTCTTCCTTCCTCCGTTTTCCTCCTATGTCTCTCCTACCTAAATGATGCATCAGGTCTTCATTTAGATTGTAATTTCTTTGGGACAGTGTTTGTCTTCAGTATGTGTTTGTACAGTGTCTGGTTGGGACCTCTGGACGCTACTGTAAAGACAGAATAATCTCAGTGCCAGTCATACCACATTGGTGTCCTGATGACAATAGGATGTCATGAATGTGGCAGTTTTATAATGCTGAAAATAGTAATAACTATGCAAAGCATTTGTTTGCTTTTCAGAGTTAGAGATCTGTCTTCAAATGGCAAATTTAAACCAAGATCAGAGCTACCTGCAAAATGTATTTTATTTTTTAATTTAAGATTCACACTTTACGCCTAGTCTTCTGCGTACCAGCCTTCCTATTTGGTGCTGGTTTGCAGGTAACTTGTGTGCTCTGTATGGTTCTTCTGGTCTCTTTGCTCTATTCATATGAGTGAGGAGGATATTGAAAGGAACAGTATAATCCCAGAGACTGATTTTTGTACCACTGTATAAACAGGATCCTCTCGAAAAGGGATATATGCATATTCCTAGTGCACTTGGCCTCTAGACAATAATATGGGTCAAATAATTTACAGATTTATCTCTTATAACTTTTTTCCCCTTGAGGCAAAGATATCATGGTTAAGATTTTTAATAATGTGTGCATGAAGTTAGGTTCAGGATCCATACTTTGGCACCTAAATAAGTGATCTGATATTTCAAAGGTTTTGAGCACCCAGCAGCTCTTAGGAAGTCTAACTTTTTAAAAACCTCAGTCTGTAAATATTGAAGGAACTGGCACTTATTGGATTCAGCTCAGATTTCCAAGACATTTCCCCACGTGCACGTAGGTTTTCATATTAACTAAACTAAGACCAGTTCAGCAATCTTTGCTTCAAAATTTGGATCTTTAGAAAGGTGTCTCTGTTTCTGCCCAGAGCAGATAAACTCTTTAATTTTATCCAGCGTTTTATTTCATTTAACGCCAATAAGACATTTGGTCATCTTGAGTGGAAAAGAACAGTTTCTAACTGGACTGTCCGATTGCAGCTCTCATTATTCCTTGGCAGGTTTGTCACTTAATGAGCATGTTGTCATGACTCAGCCAGCTCTATGGCCTTACTGGTAACCAAAATCGCTGTGGTCTCCTTCCCACATAGGAGATTTCCAAAACTGCAACCAGAAACATAAAAACACATCCAGGCATAATTACTAGAGCTTCTTTCTGCAATTTTTAACTTCTGGCTATAAGCTTCTTTGTAATGAACCACTGAGTTTTGTGATTCATAGATAATTTTGAGGGATTCTTTTTCTCTTTTTTAGAGACTCGGGAACGAAGTGGCTCCCAGGGATTCTCACGATACCACAGTGAGCTCTGAACGGCTGGATGGCAGTGGTACAGGTACAGTTGTTTTGAGTTTCCTTGCGTACAGCACTTCCTGTAATGCCAATAAATTGAACACTCTCAGCCTGAAATCACACTTCCAGCTGCATGTTGTGTGGCTACTATTTTATAAGCAACCCGTTAAGATTAGCATAACTGAAAAGTGATTAGAGGAGAGAGCCATTTTTCTAGTTCATTTACTTTCTGCATTTGACAGCACTTCATGTATAGTCAGTTTCAGTGCTGGGTTGATGGCCAGTTGTTTCACTCAGACACTGCTCTGTGCGGGTGGGGCGACAACTCATGTACATGTTCTTCCCCAGGCCCTTTAAGAGAGTTTTCACTGGTAACCGTGGCAGCAAAGCTGAAACTGAAGATCAGGAGGCAGCAAGTACAATGTGCACAGAGAGGAAAGGATGTTTTCGCCTGTCATAAACCAGGAGTTTATTTTGCAGAGTTTATGGCAGTGGTTCTCATCTTTCCAGACTATTGTTACCCCTTTCAGGAGTTGGAAACCTGAGCTCTGCCACTCAGGGCTCAAGCAGGTCACTTAGCCTCATGGGGCCCCCCATGGCATGAGGCCCTGGGCAGTTGCCCTGCTTGCCACCCCCTAACACCAGCCCTGCACTAGCAACCCCCTTAATCCCATCCTGCGACTCCCCTGGGACTCATGGACCCTAGGTTGGGAAACCCTGATCTAACTGAGTTGACGTACCCCCTGGAAGACTTCTACCTCTGGTTGAGAACCACTGGTTTATAGTGCTTACAAGAAAGTGCTGGATTGATAGCCATGCAAGGGAAGTGCTTAATCCACTGAGCAGATCCATCACAGGCAGCGGCAGTTCAAGGTTCCCCACACTGCTCTGCCACCGTGCCTGAAACATGCCTTACATGTCACCATGGTAGAGGAGGATAATTTAGTCTCCATACCTGTACAGTTCTTGGACTTTCTGCTGAGACTGTTAAAATGGGTGCCAGCTGGTGCCAGTTTTGATGGTGTTTTAGGTGATGTGAAGACTCTGCTAGGAACTGGACTGAAACCAATATTGAAGAAGTCTCTGCGTATGCTAAAGAATCCAGTTTTAATTCTTGGACAGTGATTCTGGGAATTTCAGGTGTATAAAATACAGTGTGGCCAAAGTGTGTGAAAAGAATTCACAAACCATGTTCAAAAAAACATTGGCTGACCAGTCGTGTTGAAAACCGGTTTATGGTTTCCAAACCATTCCTAAATGTGGTGTAGAAGCTGGTGCAGAGAGAGATTGTATGAGAGAGCCCCATGAAACAATGCTTTTAAATCATCCTGGCATCACAGTCTAATATCTTTTGGAGGAGGAACCTTTTTTGCTGTCTATGTTCCAGTAAGATAGACAGATCTGAGGTTAGAGGACCATGGAAAGTGGGCACACTGAGAGCTAACGGGCGGTTGATCTCCATTTTTCCTTGCTGCTCACTCCTGTAAATGACACATTTCCCCCTCCCCAACCCCAGTGCAGTGTGTGCACAGCAGCCCCTCCTGCCTCTAACTGTCAGTTCTCATTTCACCGCTGTAAGGAACTCCCTCCGGCTGCTCCTGTTGCAGTTCTAGTTTGTCATTGTTTTGCTTAATTTATATCAACTTACTGTGTTCTAATAATATTAACAGGCCTGAGGTTAGAAAGGCAAGTAATGGAGTTAAAGGGAAATTGCTGGATGTTTCTGAGAAAACAGAAGACCGTGTATGATTCAGAGACAGAATATTTTCCTGTCTTAGTTCATGTCAGAAACTGCTGTCTGAGTGTTAGCCAGTCTCTCCCTTTCTCACACACACGCATACAAGTGTGGGGATAAAAGTGTGGAAACCCTTCTGCTGTTTTGCTTACAGTGCAAAGATTTATTGCACACACATGCATGCACCGCAACCCTTTTGGTTAGCCCACAACTCAAATCCAACGGAGCTGAAAAACAACTACGTAAGCTGGAAAAACATTTTGGAGATTGGCCTGCAACTGACTATATCAACATTCTTCCTCCCCACACACTGCACTTAGAATTCCTGTGCTCAGCACTTCTGTAACAAGTAGGTTTTCTGAACTGGAATAGCAGTTAGCTAGGCCAAGTCAGCATCTGTGGGCACATGTTTTGCCTTGTCAGAAAGCCAAGGCAGCCTAAATTTAGGTGAAACAAGAATTATGTGCAACCCTAGCATACAAATTGTTAATCACTAAAGGTGAAGAATGCTGTCACCCAGTACGCATACAAATCCAAAGATTGATTGCACAACCATGTGCATATAAGCCTCCTGGAGTCCTCCCACGGTTTGGAGGAAGGAAGGAAATTAGGGCAGGCAGTTTGCTTATTTGCAAACTAGTGTCCTGCAAGCTTTATACCAGCTTGCACAGCTGGCTCTAGCTGTATTCGATATAAATCCTGGGAAGCAAGTGAGATTTGTGTGCAAATGCATTCAGTCTTTGCTTGGTATAAATAATGTGCTGGCAAGCTTGCTAATAAATGTGTAACAGTGTATTCTATATGCAGAGTTACTAACTAAAGAGTTGTATAAATAGGGCTGCCATTGCTAACACATTTCAAATCTGATCTAAAAGGGCTAAAAACAAAAAAACAGCAACATGCACATATACTCACCATCAGTTCAGGATTTTTTTCCCTGTGTCCTGGATTCCACTGTTAGTCTTTAGCAGGAAAAAAAACACCTGGCAGCGATTTTCAGCTTTGGCCCTTAGAAGCGCTGTTCTCAATGATGCTGGACAGCCAGAGACTGCCTGTTTTGCTGCTCCTCTTCTGTTGTGCAATGATCCCCTGCTGAAATCCCATCTCTGCATGTCAGTGCGAGAGTGAGTCACGGAAAGAGATGGTAGCTTCAGTCCCCACCCACCCCCCACTGGCCCGTGGCTTTATTCCACCCTTAGGGCAAGAGAGAAGGGGGAAAGAGAGACAGAGACATCCAAGGGAGCAAATGAAAGGGACCACAGGAGCGGGTGAGATACCTGGGGAAAGGCGAAGATTTGATAGCTGCCAGAGAGGAATGGGGGATATCAAAGGGAAGGACTGAAAGAAAACCTTTGGATTAGAAAGTGTGAGAAAATATCCCATCAAAGTGGGGCTGTGGCAACCCACATCACCAGCTCCTGCCGACAATGGAGGGACAGTGGGGCTAGCTAGCCACCTCCCCAGTACCCCAAGAAGGTGGTGACAGCCAGGCCTGTTCATGAGTGAGTTATACAGCCTGACAAACACATTGTTGGCTGCTCATTGAACCACTGCTGAACTCCAGGTCTTGAGAGTTCTCCCATCACTACCTTTCTACTGTGTGTGAATTTCTGCCAACGATAGGCTTTGCCCTGTGGGGATACTGCCACAGCATGCTTTCTGCTTTGCGTAGGACATTTTATTTATTATTGTTGTTGTTGTTACTATTATTATTATTTTAGTGCCTAAACTCCACCAGACCCTCCCAGAGAATCGTTTTGCCTTGAGTAAAGGTGACTCTGTCATGGCGTCCTTGGAAAAAAATCCAAAAACTGAACCAAAGGCTGAAGCTGGTGCAAGGGCTAGATGTTCTTCCAATACGCCCACGAGTCCAAAACCCCCAGTGCAGTCAAAGCCCAGCCCGACGGGACGTCCCACCGTTCCACAGAAGCCACGCTCTGCCTCTCGCAACGGTGAGGAGCTGTTCTGGCTTGTTGATCCCATTGGAAGAAAATGTGTGAACAGGGTTTGTGTGTGAAGTATAAAGGAAATGCTAATAACTAAATTCTGGAGAGAAATTGGACACAAAGAGAGAGATTTTTCTGTCATTTGCTCTTGAATTGCTTTCCCCTCCCCCGCCCCCCCCTAATCCTAACTTCTTTTTTTTTTTTTTTTGACCCCAACTGTGATTTGTAATGGTAAATTCTGAGAAGAAATAATAGAAATAATGACAGATTATAGAAAGTCACAGAGCTATTTTATGCTAGATATTATTTTATTATAAAAGTATCCAGAGACCCCATTGTGTTAGGCGCTGACTAAACCAATTACCTTTGTATTTTCTCTAAACTCAAAACCCCTGACTCTAAATACCAAAATGTTTAATTTTTTGATCTTTTGTAGGCTTCTCTCAGCCCTTTCAGCAATTAGCCATCACACCATATAATATACATAAACCTCTTCTGTACTTAGATTCTTCATTTTTCGTCTTTGGATTGTTTTCCTAAATGTTACGAAGCCGTATGCCACTATCTCTTTTTCCTTTCTTGCCCTGTATTGACTGGAGGAATTATTATTCTCACTCCAAATCCATTGGTTTGGTCTTTTATAATCATGAAGAGTTGCTCCTTGAGCCACTGATAATGTCTGCTCTCTGCTAACCTCCTGTTCAGGTATTATCTCAAGACTATAAATGGAGATAAAGTTTAATGATTCAGCTAGTCTCCTACACGTTTACCTGCCTATCCACTAGCGTGCAACTGCCCAAAAAGTTATGGACATTGAGAGTGAAAAGAATTAAACTGTGGAAACTCTGACTCGACTGGCAGCTATGACAAACACTCTTTTTACTAATGCCTAGAAAGCATGTTTGTAACCACCCCTAATGCCTTTCAAATCTTTAGGCTCTTCCCATGCTTGCATTGGTACCTGCTGGCCCTAGAGAAGAACCATTTGCAGAGGGAAATTGCAGCCTCTTCCTTGCCCTTGATTGTGTACTTTGTCCATTACCTGCCTAGTCCTGTTCCTGCCTCACCAGTGGTTAGAACTTACTTTCTCTCGCAGGTACCAGATCACCATCCAACCTTTCAAAAAGAACAGAAGTACTTGTGGCACCTTGGAGACTAACAAATTTATTTGAGCATAAGCTTTCGTGGGCTACAGCCACAAAAGCTTATGCTCAAATAAATTTGTTAGTCTCTAAGGTGCCACAAATACTCCTGTTCTTTTTGCAGATACAAACTAACACAGCTGCTACTTTGAATCCAGCCTTTAGGTTGTCTTAATATATTTGTATTGGTTATTTTATAGTCAGTCATAAAATAAGATATGCCTTCAAGTAAACACCAGTAGATGTGTACAACAGGAAGGCATCACTTGTGTAGCCTTCTGCTTAAGTTTAAAGTAGAGTTTAAGATATCTGAAAAGCCTACAAAGGAGGAAGGTCTGAACCTACCTGCAGCTCCAAAGCTGTCTGTTCCTCCTAGCTCATGTTTCCTACAAAAGATGTATGTCCCAGGCTGTGCCCTGAAGGGGAGCAGATACTCCCCATCTTTGCTACCACTGTTTCAGATCCTCTAGTGGTAGCAGAAATGTGAGAGTTAATGTATAGCAGGCTTCAGCAATTCTTGGCAGTTTTACCACCCCGTTGTGGTAATGCAATAACCAAAGCCCTGTTTACACTTGTGCTCGACCATCGCTACCACTGGTGAGGCTGGGTCAATTTTTGCCTAGAAATGTTAGTGTAGAGAAGGCCCTGGGATACCTACAGCCCACGAGCTTTGTCAGTTCAAATGTTAAGTAGCATTTGGAGGATTATCTCATTCCTTAGTCTAGACCAAAATTGCAGTTTCCTTTGTGATGGCCACTCATTGGTAAGACAAAACCCCATTCTTTTCCAATACTTGTTTCAGTGAACTCATGTTCTAAACATACACATAATATCAGTCAATGTTTCCTAAGAACTTACTTCTCCCACCTCCACCAATGCACCATTTTCTTCATTAGGTGTTTTTCATAAGCATACTGACTCTAAACAGTGCCGTTATATAGTACTTCACTACCAAGCAAATGAAAGGTACCTAGTTCATGACAGACATTGTATCTGTACGGGGTCTACAAACAAAACATCTCTGTTGTGTTTATATGGCATGTATAATGCACATCAGACCACTGAGAGAGTGTCTGTCAGTTATCCAATTGCTTAAAATAATTAAAAATACCTGGAGATTTCTTCAAAGTTCAAAACAGAAATGGTTTTTTTTATTTTTTTTTTATTTTTTTATTTTTAGAAAAAGAAGTGTATTGACGAAGCTATAGTATTCCCTTCAGAACTATAGAATTCTGTAGACTACTTATGAATGTTGTTTGCTTTTATTTTTATAATTTAAACTTCATTAGTTTGTCACATTGTCAAGATGATTAAAAATATCAGTGTGACAAAACAATTTTGAAAGAAATTTCTGAATAATTTTCTTTAACTTTTCTTTATTAATTGCATAATTCTCTTCTAGCCCTACAATAAAATTAGGTTGGTCTTTTCAGATTTTTATTTGTGCTTCAATAATAAATCAACACGTTAGGAGTTGAAATTCAGGTCTACAAGATAATCAACAGCTGTAGCAAAACAATTAACTACAGTATATTAGTGGATAGTTTCACTAATTTATACCTCCTGATTAAACTTGCTAGCTAGTAAAACTCTTCCAGAAGGGTTGAGTACCATCAAGGATTCTCTCTTATCCTTGTAAGATGGTCCCTTCTGGCCTTAGAATCTATGAGTCCTAGACTACCTAAACATTTCTTCCTGTTTGCCCCAAATTCTAGCATAGCTAAAACACTGAATATATCCTGCAGGTTAGTTGTGTATTGTTTTTTTAAATCGTTCATTAGAATTGTCTTCTATGGGGATGGTATTCTTGAAAGCTGTCTAGCAAGAAATATAATGTATCTGCTTGTGTGTGTGGTATTTCCACAGAGGACATCCCAGAGTCTCCTGGTTCCCCTAAAGTTGCTCTGCTTCCACCTGTGCTAAAGAAAGTTCCTTCTGAGAAAGAAAAAGATGGTCAAAGCAGCCCCCAGCCCGCTATCAGATCATTTTCTCAAGACGGTAAGATTGTTGATATAGTCACTGTCCCAATATCCTTTGCCTGGCCTGACTCGGTTAATGAGTACCTCTTCAAAATAAACCAAACATGATTTCCTGGTTTCTTTGCTTTGTACTTTGGGATAGAAAACAGGAAAATGGTGTGTGATAACTCATGGGTCAGTATTTTCCCTCCTGTCTTATTTCATAGTTTTATCAAAAGAGAAGAAATAAATCCAATGTCAATATTAATATAATATATAATGTAGCCATTTCACAGTGAAACCACAGCAATAGAAACATGAAGTAAGTGACACTTGTGTCATCTACATTATATTTTGGTCAGTTAAAATCAGGCCGGGGCTGTGTACTGCTCACAAAAAGGTAAATGTGGCTACCTTGGTGAGCTGGTTGGAGTGGTTAAATTTCTTTCTCTAGTCTGCTTGGTGGCTCTGTCTCCCTTCTGGGATCATTGCACTCTGTTGAGTTCATGTCAAACACATGCTCAGTATGTCAGGGTGCTTGGGCAAGAACGCTGAACATTCCGAGTTTCTAGGGGATTCCGTAAACTACTTTCTTCTCTTTGCCTCACGTTTTGGATTCCAGCTGTTGCTGCTGTGCTGTGTGTGTCGCACTGAATTGGCTTCCTCTTAGAGGAGCTGGGAGTAGGGAGACAAGAGAGTTACAGGGTATGTCTGCACTGCAATGTAAGCCCAGGGGCAGTGTTCGAGAACTGTGTTGGAGAACTGATCCATGTTAGCGAACCCTGGGCTTGAGTACATTATATTTTAACCCTATATTAAGCCTTTTCTAACCTGTGCTCGAACTTAGGGCTTTGGTGTCCACACTGCAGTGCGCAGATCTGAGTCAAAGTAACCATATCCCAGAGTCCCTAACATTCCCCACCACACCCCTGAAATGTGGCTGCTCTAGCCCATGGTGCACTGTGGGAAAACTTTACTGCCAGTCCTGCATGTTCACTTTGCAAAAGGCTTGGTTGGTTTGCTCTCCGTTCCAAGCCTAGAAGGCTCTCTGATAGTGTGCTTGCAGATCGGTGATCAGAAGAGAATGGGTTAACATTGACCTGAGCTGCTGCTGTTCGCAAAAGGGGGTTGGCTGCCATTTTCAGCAGAGTAGATTGCATGTTGTTGAGACAGGACTAAGGAAGTTTTCCCAGGGAATTGTGTGATACTTCTGGTTGACTTCCAGGAGTCTAATCAAGAGGGGCTGTGTCTACACTGCAAAGTGATAGGGTCAGACCCTCGGTCCTGGCTTAATTTGAGCTTGGACTCTTCAGCCCTGCAGGTTACTGGGACCCTGGATCTGAGGCCCGAGTTAGTGCAGTTGCAGAGTAGATGCAAGAGCTGTTGGGTTTGAGCTGCACTCAAGCACAGGCTTACGTCTCAGTGTAGACATATCCATAGAAATCCAGCTCAGCACAGTAAATTGCATGTAACTCTCATTATCTTTGTGGAGATCACCAGCTAATACAAACCAGGGTCTTTGAAACAGTGCAGAAGTCATACCTTTAAACCAGATTAAAGGGCCAGAGCAGTGTAAAAGGGCTCAAGAGTTCCAGCTAAGAGAGAATTCCTCTGGCACAGGCACTGCAGAAGACAGCCAGGCTGTCTTCCAAGGACCCCCTTACGAATCCTGGCATAGAGGTTGTGCCGGAGGGGGCATGGCAGTACTATGGAGATTGTGAACAATGCCCATAGCTTAGGCCCCCAGGGCTGTCTGAAATACTCCAGGTGCTGTTTCAACCCCAGAAGCAGCGCAGGATCAGGAGGACATAAAGGTGGCTTAAAATCACTTTTCCACTCCTCGCCGTCCACCTGGGCTGTAAGTTCTGTGTTGTGCCTCCTAGAGGTGCAGCCCAGGCTGTCTGGATGTCCTTGTGTCAGTCATAGCTTGTGGAGGCTCGTGGACTAAACACAATATTGCACTGCTCAGGAAAACAGAATATCACCAGTATAAAGGGTCTATATCCAGATCTTGACTCACACTTGAGCCCTTATGTGCCACACTGGCAGCCCAAAGGAACCATAAAGCTGTCCCAGTGGGGCAACTGGGGAGTTCCTGCGCTCCTTCTATGTTGGCGTTATGCTGGGAGCATGGCCAGAGCATGCAACAATCCATGAGCAGTGTAATGGACCCTAGGGAGCTGCTCTAACTGGCTCCAGGGCCAAATCGGCCCCCATCAGCTCTGGGAATTGGGAGATTGCAAAGGTAGCATAGTGAAACCTTCCTTCCTACCCCCATACTCCATGGGTCTTGCACTGAGACCAGCTTCGCTGGACCCAAGGATTGGGACCTGGAAATGCTTATCATAGTCCCTGCCTCACACTGGAAAGTAGAGAGAGTCTCTGCGTTACTTCCTGATAAAACAGAGGCTTTAGCTTACAAATTGATGAGAAAGTGGCCAGAAAATGTAACCCTAGCTTGTTACCACATATATGTAGCAATAACATCGGGTCAGAAGATGTGGGACAGCTCCCAGCTCATGTGAAGTCTGAATACCCTGCTCCTTTGCCAACCCCATTCAGCAAAGGGGGCATGTTAGAGAAGTGAAGAGAAGCGATTGTGTCTGGAGTG
The DNA here is from genome assembly GCF_013100865.1 of Trachemys scripta elegans. Lineage (NCBI taxonomy): Eukaryota > Metazoa > Chordata > Testudines > Emydidae > Trachemys > Trachemys scripta. The sequence continues at coordinate 180,609,664 of NC_048299.1, forward strand.
CTCTTGCATTCCAGAAGTGCCTGGCTATCTACATCAGCAGGCAATTGTAAGGTACTGCTTCTCTCAACCCAGCGGGATCCGAGTTGACCATTTTGATAGTGCTGGAATATGCATATGGGTCCTGATGGAGTCAATGAGACTCTTTCCCTTAACTTCTGTGGGCTTTGGATATGGAGAAAGAGAAGTTAACATTGAGAGATACAGTGGTACCCCTTAAAATCTCACCAGTTCTGCTTCAGATAAATAGATACAGTTACCCCCGTATTTACTTACTCCTGTATAGTGAAGACCTAGAGGATTACAACTATTAAATAAAGTTTAGTTATCTAAGGCAGTTGTCAGGTTTTTGAATTACTGTATGTTTGTGTATGTCAATAAGTAGGGTTATTTAAAATAGTCCACAAATTCTTGTTCTTAAAGGGAGTCAGCCATGCTGATGATTTCGCCACTCCTTGCTGTCTTATATCTTGACTCCACAAGAGACATGATCTAATAGACGGTTTTGATTGCAACTATGGAAGACTGAGAACATTGTTCACAAATAATTTGTGATTGCAAAAATAGGATTTCCCGGTCCTTAAGTCTGTGATTTATCTCTCTCACAAAATAGACGATTTATCAGTTATTTAAATTAGAATTGCCTGGGGAACATAGAAAATTATGCTTCTGTTTGGTTTTTTATCCAGTTATCTTTTTCATTTATTACTACGGTACTTGTTCATGTCAGTTACTACTGTTTCTTTATTCTGTGCCTCTTTTCAGACTAGCATGCTTAACTAATTCCTTAAACTGGTAAATCGCTGCAAATCTGCCCAAATTGTTGCTTGGTAAACATGATTATATCCATTGAGAAGGCAGGTGGAAATTACTTAGATTATAAAATCCTCTTATGTTAATGAATACAACTACACTATTTGGGATAATCACAAAATACACCTCTTTTTACATTGCATTTCCATAGATTAGCTGCTGAATTCTGTAATATCAACAAATGCAGATAACTGTGCCAATTAAGTTAAACATGCATCAGACTCTGTAGACTACTACCTTGGAGTAACATACTACAGAGCATATTACTGATTATATGGAGTGGATAAGATAAAATTGTCTTTTTATTAACCATTACCTTCCATATGTGGCTTATACATAACGTTTGGGGGATATAAATTAATCCCTTTTCCCTGCTAGAGCAAACAGGAGAGTATAACAAAAGAGATACAGATCATGACTCTGACAAGCCAGCCAGTGGAGGGAAAAGAGCTTCAAGGCAGTACTCTACCAGTGCAGAAGAGGAGGTGAATGCACTTGGGCACAGGAAGTCACAGCCAACAACTGGTTAGAACCTTCCATTCTCATTTTTCACTGGCATAGTGCTTAACAACTGGCACTAACAAAGGTAAAGATGCATATAGAAAATAACAGCAGGTAAACTGATAAGTGTTTTGGTTTGCCACCAAAAAATGAGAGGGCTAAATCTAATGGGACATCCATCATTTCTGTGCTCCCACTGGAACCTCTTTCTCTAAAGGCAGATGTTATCCAAAGTGTGTGCATTCTCTCTCCACATTGACAAGCACTGAAAGCTATCACAATGCACATTGAAGTTCTCTGACTGAGAGGATTACACTGCAGTTAAAAAACCCACAGCACCAAGCATCTAAGCCTTGCTCAGCTGACTCTTGGGCTTGCAGGGCTCAGGCTGTGGAGTAAATGTAGCAGAGTAGACATTCAGGTTCGGGCTCTGAGTCCCTGCCGCTTTGCATGGTCTCAGCCTGAGCTGTAGCCCAAGCCTGAAAGTTTACACTGCTATTTTATGCTCCCACAGCCCGAGCCCTGCAATCCCAGGTCAGCTGACCCAGGCTAGCCATGGCTGTGCCCATTTTAGATGGAATGTTGTTAGTGCCAGTTTTAGCACATCACTCACTGAACCTTTTGAGAGCGTAGTCTGTTTATTTGGATACAGAACCTTACTAGAATTACTGGAGTATTGGTTCTTAAACTAAAAAACAAACTCTGCTCCGTGCTTAAGATTTTACTGAGGAGTAGCTTTAATTTACTGTAAAATTATTGAAATACATGCTTTCAAGCAAGTTATGAAAATAGTTTATTTCTAAAATACCTTATAATAACTATTGTTCTCAAAATGTTGTGTGCTTCTCATTACCTCTCATAACTGATTAATATAAGTGATTCAAAATGACTTGGTTTAAGAAGGTATTTTGACACTAATGTACAATTTCATTCATCGACATTTTTTTAGCTACATCTTGTGTGATCATTTCATGCCCTGTCTGTATTTCTTTCACTACTTGTGCTATTTTCTTTCTTTCTTTAAAGAAAGTAGACTTTTTTTCTGTCTTACCATGCAAATTGATCTTTTCTCTTGGGAGGAATCAAACTTAATGTACTTGAATTTGAGACTTCCCCTTTAGGTGAGTCATATTTTTTTTGTCCCCATCATAATCAAACTTGCATTCTCCACATTCTTGATATTAGGTCCAGCTTTAAGATCGTTATCTTAGATGGTGAATATCCAAGGCCCAGTCATGCAATGGGATCTGTGCAAGTGTATCCCTGTGTCACTGCAGAGCCACATTGACTTGACTTCAGTGGCACTCTGCAAGGGTGCAGGGATGTGCCTGCACAAATCTGATTGCAGAATCCGGGTTTACATGTCCAGTGCAATATGTCAGCACCATTCTGGATAAATTTCCCAGTCCCATAATGTTATGGCACAGAATAAAATAGCTGCTACAGTAAGCTGAGTTTCAGCCTTTGGCAAAGGTGTGAGTGCACAATAGGAGAGAGGATATGTCTGGGTAAAACTTTCAACAGTGCCTAAGTCCAATTTTCAAAAGAAACTTAGAAGCATAAGTCTCATTTAAGTTGCTTTTGAAAATGGGACTTAGCCACTGTTATATATCAGTTTAGCATGACATTTGCTACATGAGAGAGCAGGATGTTGTTGCAAAATTTGGCAAATCAAGAGATACTTTTATGTTTGCAGTCTGACAGTTCTTGGAGTCTTAAAAGAAATACAGTAATAAGGGACATAGTGCCCATTTCTTTATAACAGACTTTTTCAGCTACTGAAGTCTGTGCACTAGTGGATTGATCATGAGTCTGGGAGTTGGAGGCTTGGATTTTATAACAACTCTGCCACCGACTCACTGTGTGACCATGTGCAAGGCACTTAGTCTCTTTTTGCCTCACTTTCCCCATCTGCAAACCTGGGATGACGATGTTTGCCTTGTGGATGAAAATTGCTGCATAATTGCTACTTACTTTTATTTCCATATTTTGGATAGCATCGTTTGGAGTGTCACACTGATAGCGGGGCAGGCAAGATGCACTGCATGTGTAAGTGGAATTGTGTGAGATACGTGCAGTTGTCCCTAGTGGTGCAGGGTATTTATTTTTTTTAATTTCCCTCACACTAGAGATCCAGAAATGTGCTATTGGTGGTCTAAATAAAACTTGTACAGAAGCAATAATGTCATTATTTGTTAGCATTTTTATATAACCCTATAGCATGGAACTTTATAGAGAGAATAAGGACATGAGGCCAGCTTCTGTGTTGTGCTGTTACCCCTTTGCACCTTGGTGGCAGTGTAAAGGGGCTGTATGTCTAGCAGAATCAGACCTCAGGGAATACCTCTGCTGGGGTTAGCAGGACAGCTCTGCACCACCTAGTCCCACTGGAGAGGAGCACGTTGCACTGTAGGTGTTATTGGTCAGTGTAGCAAACCAGTGTAGCCGTTTAAAAACTGGCACAATTTAGAGCAGACTTGAGGCTACACCAGGGGTGAACCGGATAACCTCAAAATACGGGGAGGCAAAACATTGCTTAAAAGGCACCTTTGCCCCCTGTACATTCCTGTTCCAAATGAAGCTTGGACAGTGTGGTGAATCAGGCCCAGATTCCATGCCCTAGGTGCCATTCAAACAATAGGAGTACAAATTGTTATGGTCAGTTTGATCATGTGGAAGGTATTCATGGAAAGCTTTGGAGAGAATACAACCTTTGAATGGAGTTGGAATTTACTTGGTCCTGCTAGTGAAGGCAGGGGGCTGGACTTGATGACCTTTCAATTTCCCTTCCAGTTCTAGGAGATGGGATTTCTCCATTAATTTAAAATTTATTTAAATTTATTTATTTAACACTTCTGCATATGTCATCCTGTCTACACTAGGCTTCTTTCTGAAAACTTCTCCACTGCTGCTAATAGCTATACAGCTCCGTCCCCACTAGCAGTGCTGGCAAAACTAGTGTAGGCTGGCAGCTGTTGGCATTTTAAGCACTGTGTTGGCCAAATCTACTCACAGCAGGTCTGTACAACATGGGAGTGGGAGACTCGAACAGCTACCAGTGCCTTGTCTACACTAGCTCTACTACAGATGGGACTGCACTGGTACAGACAAAGTGGGCAATTTTTCAGATAAGGCTTTAGATGAATAATGTGTGGGAAGACTTCTGGTTATGCTAGATAATGGTGCCTTGGTACATTTCACACCAAATGTAAGCAGCCTAAATGATAAGCAAGATGTACAGATTTGATGATGCTAAGAGTAGAAGCTATTTTAACTAAAATGTTTTGTTTAATAGGGTGGGAGGAGATGACTTGTAACAAAGGGTGTCATCCCCATGGGTCTCCTAAATGTTTAAAATGTCATTTTAAAGTGAAATGTGGCATTTTCTTCAAGTGCTCAGCATTGCCCCAGTTCCACTCCCCTTCAGGTCAATGGTAAAACTCCCATTCATTTCAACAGCCATTTTAGTTAACGGTCAGATCAGAAAGCTTCACTAGCATTAAAAAAATTCTTTTCAAACCAGTTTCACTGTTTATACATTACGAGAAATACTTCTGACTCCTTGAGATGTTAGAATGCTGGGCTGAGGTCATTTAGTGCCCATTTAAATAGGTGGTGATTTCACTACCACTTAATTGACAATATGCTGTAGTTCAGCAGTTGTACTTTTCAATCTAATTTTGCTAGATCTAGTATGCTAGTTTTACCACTCTTCTTTCTTCACTCCAACTTTGTCCTTCATATTTTCCATTGGGTATGGTATGATATTTAAACTTCAGTGCTAATGGCCAAATTCTGTTCTCGGATGCATTCATGCTGTTGAATCACTGGAAAGCAAATGCAGTCATCCAGTGACACAACGGAAGGGCAAATTTATTTATATAGATAGATAATGCAAACTACTGATTTGGGGGTTATTGTGAGTGTCCCTGAGAACTTGTGGGTACATCGTGCCAAACACATGTACACCTGGAGGAAGTGCTAATCTTGAAATGACATTGACTTGTTAAGTGTTTCAATTATAAAATTTAGGAAACTTTTATCCAAATCATCATTTTAATTGTATACAGCATAGTGCTTTGTTTTAGATCTCAAACCAAACCTTCCCTGTTTGCAGACTGACACTGGTACAAAGTTCCTTTCCTTTTCTTCCTCCCTCCCCTTTCTAGTTTTAATAACAAAGGGCACACACCAGTCACACTGGAGGGAAATGGTAAAGCTTCTATTGAGTTCACGGGGTGTAGGAGCCGGACCCAAGTGTGCTAATGTTTTTTTCCCCTTGTGAAATCATTAGTAAGACCTGCTTCCATATTTTATACAGCTCCTAAAAGAAGCCCTGGACACCAGACCCATGAATACCAAGAACTAAAACAGAGGTCCTTAAGTAAAGATGGCCAGCAGGGAAGCAAGTCCAGTGACTCTGGAGAAGAAGCAGATAAAGAATTTATTTTTGTTTAGTTTTCAGTACAAATGCTTGGTAGTAGTGCAAGATCCTTCATAATAATCTGGGTACAACAATCAATGACCCTTCTACTTACCAGCCATTGTTTAACCCTGGATGCATTTTCATGTATACACTTAAATGATCATGATTTACAGTACACTCAGTATGCATTGATTTGGTCTTTAACTTCTGTTATGTATGATTTCTGACCTCCCCTTCCATGCCTTTGCTAAAGCCAGCAATTATATCATGTACTCTACTTGAATTTCTCTGAAGCAGCTATAAAGAACACCCTGCATTAGGGCCTTTAGAAACAAAGCAAATAACTGGACACTGTCTTACACTAATACACTGTACAGCAGGTAATGTGTTGTACTGCTGAATGGAAATGTGTCAAATCTGCACGTGACTTACTTATAAATATATTCTTGCGGTATGAAATTGCACATTGTAATTTATATTAACAGAGCACACTAATCAAATAATTTGTATAAATTATATATATTAGATGCTTGAGTATGGTTTTTAAATTCTCCCCTAGGGACCTTCTTTCTTCCTGTTGTGTTGTACATAAAACTCAGATGCCTACATTTGTGTACTGTCAGAAAGCACAACACAGAAGAATCCGAATGAAATCTTATGCTTCCGCATTCATACATTAATGTATATAGTTGATTGGAATGAGAGCAATTGACATTTTATTAATATTGGTGTTTTCTAGAGGCCTTCTTAAGTTCTGTCGGCATATTAGCTTACTTTTAATGTGTAATTCTAAGAGAAAGATAATTTGATGCCTGTAAAAACAATTCTGCTTGTTTTTGCATATTTCACAGACATTCACTTGCATTACAGGTTGAGGCGATTTTATTCATATGTATATTTGTACCAATAAAAATGATTTTACAACTGAAATATCAGTCTCTGTTTTTAGGTATAAAGCTATTTTATTTATCATATTTCGGTTCATATGTTTGAATGATGTTAGTGTGTCATTATAGACAAGGCTTACAATTTAAAAAAAAATGCTTTAAAATGTCCATAGTAACACACATCTTCCTGTTGCGGATGGACATGAAATGCTTCATAGTTTTCTTTATAAAACTGTTTGAGGACACATACATTGATGGCTTTGCTCATGACCTTCAGGTAAATCATCTTTCACACAGGCAAATAGCCTCCAGTTACATCCAGTTTGTGTACTCTGAACTGCATTACAAGCAGAGGGCCTGAATTCTACAAAGAATTAAGCATGTGAGCAACTTTACTCACATGAGTAATTCCACTGACTTCCCTGTGGCTGCTTCAATGAGTAAAGTCACTCACCTGTGTGTTTGTAAGATTGGGCGCATATTTTGTATTTCCAGGGGGCCTGATTCTCTATGGCCCTGGATTAGTATGCAGGTGCTGGGTGATGTTTGTGGCCTGTGGTACACAGGAGGTCAGACTGGTTGATCAAGTGGTCCCTTCTGACCTTCAATTTCTATGACGCTATAACAGGGTAGGCAAACTTTTTGGCCTGAGGGCCACATCTGAGTTTGGAAATTGTATGGGTGGCCAGGAATGCTCACAAAATTGGGGTTGGGGTGCAGGGGGGGGTGAGGGCTCTGGCTGGAGGTGCGGGATCTGGGGTGGGGCCAGAAATGAGGAGTTCAGGGTGCAGGAGGGGGATCAGAGCTGGGGCAGGGGGTTGGGGGGCGGTGAGAGCTCCAATTGGGGGTGCAGGCCCTGGGGTGGGGCTGGGGATGAGGGGTTTGGGCTGCAGGAGGGTGCACCGGACTGGGACTGAGAGGTTCGGAGGGCAGGAGGGGGATCAGGGCTGGGGCAGGGGCATGGGAGGGAGGCAGGGGTGCAGGCTTCGGGTGGCGCTTACCTCAAGCAGCTCCCGGAAGCAGCAGCATGTCCCCCCTGCAGCTCCTACGTGGAGGCGCAACCAGGTGGCTCTGTGCACTGCCCCATCCGCAGGCGCCGCCCCTGCAGCTCTCATTGGCCACAGTTCCTGGCTAATGGGAGCTGCGGGGGCAGCGTGTGGAGCCCCCGGCTTCCCTTAAATGTAGGAGCTAGAGGGGGGACATGCTGCTGCTACCGGGAACCGGGGCACATGCATGTGGAGTGGCCCCTGACCCCACTCCTGGCTGGAGCGCAGCAGCAGGAGCTTGAGGGCCGGATTAAATCGGCTGGAGGGCCAGATGTGCCCCGCGGGCCATAGTTTGCCCACTCCTGCTCTATGATGTGCCCTAGGTTGCACAATAGGTTAGTGGCAGATCCAGAATTAGAACTCAAGTTTCCTGACTCCCAAGTCCAGTACCCTATCCACTAGGCCACACTGCTTCTCAACTATTAAAAAGTGTGCACAGGTCCTAATAAGAATCATGCTGGGTGCTGTATAGACACCTATTAAAAGAAAGTTCTGGTCCTGAAGAGTTTACAATCTAACCCAATATGCAACATAAAGATGTAATAAATAGCTGGAGGGGAGATTGACCATAGATGAGGGTCACAGTGATTGGAACATGTGGTTGCAACGCAACTGTGTGCATTTCAAGGCAAAAGAATTTTTTAAACTATAATTCAGAAATAATGAAGAGCTGGTGATTTATTGTGAAAATATAATAGAAGTACAAGTGGGTCTTCAAGAGGGCAGAGGCTCTACAGAGGGATTTTGGGAGGGTGTTCTCTGCATAAGTGGGGACATGGAAGAAAGGGAGAAGGTGTGAGTGGAAACAGGTAGGTGATGGATGCTGGAATCTGGCGGAGTAGAAAAGGGGAGAGGGTGACATGCTAGGATAGAGGCAGACAAGTAGGGAACAGGTAAGTTGTGAAGGGCTTTAAAGATAAGCCCAAGAAGCTCATCTTTGATGTAGTAGAGAAGGAGGGAGCCAGTGGATAGAATTAGTAGGGGTGATCTTAGCATTTATGATTTGAGTAGACCTGTCAAAGTGGATGGACTGAGCCCACTTACGGATCCCTTCCCAAAATCCGTTCTTTAAAGGCTCTACAAAAAAGTCAACAAAAACATATTGTCAATGCTAGCAAAAGCTGCTGATTGGTCTAACCATCAGCAATGACACTATTCATGTGTCCATCACTAGACGGAGATCACAGATAACAAGAACATCTCCCTATCTGAAAACACAGGGATCAAACATACCTATCAGATCAAGATGTGACTTGAATTGCTTCAACACCATTTTCTCAATGATCTGCCCCCCAAAACAGTAGGTTAGAGATTAGATGATAAATTGTTAGTGTTTTAAAACATTCCCATATGTAGGATGGGATCTCGGTGGTGAATATCTGCTTTCTAAAAGGAGAACTGCGACCATTTGGAAATCCTATTTTTAGGCTGGTTGACCCACAAAACCACTATCCCAGAATGAACCAGGGATTAATTTGGCCCCTTAGACATAAATCTTCTACTTTGCCTGAGTGCCCCTTTCACATCACAAGCCCTTGCTGTCACTGAGAGCTGTTTTATTTCTCCATTAATTGAATAATGCTGATGAGATTATCCAATTTTTGTTTCCTGTTACACGCACAGTACCTACTGAATAGAATTTTGCAAGAAAACATCACAAAAGTTCTGCTAGACTGGGAATGTTTTTTCAGATGAGGCATAAAAGTGTGGTCCTGACCAGTTCTGGTCATTAAAGCTTCCATAATATTTTTCACATGATCAGAAGTGTTAACCCTGGGATACTATAGTCCGGCATTGGTAATTACACTCTGCCTATCTAAAATGTATCCTGTGCTTTTAAATAGTGAAGCTGTTCTTCCCTTCTCCTAAGGGAAAAACTTGTGGCACAGATTGTTACCGACAAATACAGCCCAGGTGAGTAGTGACCAGAAGTTGTCACCAGCTAACAGTGGTTCAGTGGCCAATAACTTGCGAGGTCACAAACCACCAATGCAACAGGCTAATTACACTCTTGCTAGCAGTCTCAATAGACTGGCCAAAGATTGAATGGGCATGGAGACCAAAGAAACCATCTTGTCCCTGGTGAGTGAACCCCTGTTGTTCAGGGGTGAGGCAGGGCGGGAAAACTTGCACTGCCATTGCCATTATGTGGCTGGACAGAAGACTTTAGTCTCTCATGCTTATGTACAGTGTTGAATTGACAGTCCTTTACACCCCACAGAAAGCAGCTGTATTTCAGTGATATGGTAATTGAATGCTCCCTATGAAGAGTCTGCTAAATTATTTGGGTTTCTTCTGGATGAAAATTTCTGTACAAATTGGATAATAGCTCTTTCTCTTTGCTTAGAATGTAAATATTGTCAAAAACAATGCCCTTGACTATTTACTTCATGCAGTTATTCTTCAGTCCTAATACCGTTTTAAATTGTACCATGTATATGAAAAAAAGAAATCCCAAACTTCTGGGCTGAGATTAAGTTCAACAGAGCACGGGAGGTACAATGTGGCTATGTCTGAATAAAAGCAACCTAAACCCAGTTAAATGCCCAAATGGTGTTGCCAGTTGGTCTGCAAGATGACAAATTTGTAGGCCACAATACTTGGATAATTGCTTATAATACCTTTTTGTGTGTGTGTGTGTGTGTGTGTCTGTCCATTAACACCCACTAACTCTGCTTTTATGGTCACTTCAGCATTTTAACCCATATTTCAGTAGATCAAAAGTCCTCCTCTCCTTTTTATGATTTTCCTCCTCTCACCTCTTATTATTGGAAACCCCATCTTTCTGCATCCCTGTGCTTCTTTTCCCCCTTACTCTTTTCTCTCTCTCCATCTCATTGCCACCTCCTGCCCTTCTCACTAGTCGCAATATCTCTGAACCTCCAGAAGAAACACCTAACCTGTAGCTAACTTCCCACAGTGAATTACAGGAGAGGGGATGCAGTAAGTTATTTCTAGCCAAGAAGTATAAGCTCATCAAAGCAGCCAGGCATTCCTTCTCTTAAGGCCATGTATGCATTGTTACTTAAGTAGGCACTGTTCGATACTAGCAGATTAAAACACTGCTCACTGCAGGTGGGAATCTTCTTTTCCTCTAGTAAAATCTTTAACTCCTTCAGTGCATTCTCCAGCCAAGGATGGGGTATAGTTAGGCCTGACAAAATTCAATTTTTATTTTTTAAACATTTTTATGGATAATATTTTTAAGCAATTTTTTATTTCCATGCATTTAAGTGTTCATAGTCGTGCAAAGCTCTAGATTGTATGCTTTTTTCATTTTTTACTGATTGTACATTTTCACTGTTCTGGAAAATTATGGGGGTCGGACAATTATTTAATGACAGATGTTGTGATTCAAAAGGTTAAAGCTTTCCAACTATTAAAACCCAAAATTGTCAAATCACATGTCAAAGTATACATGGTAAATATCCTTAAATCAAACTCTAGCAAGTTCTCAAGCATTTTTCTTACTTTGTGTATCTGTACATTCTTCTTATTATAGAGGGAAATGATTTTATCGTGTACTCACAAACCAATGAAAAAATAACATTTGCTGACAAATCTGATCCTTCCAAACCTATTTGTAGTGTAGCGCTCTTCTGAGCAGGTCAGTTTTGTTGATGGCTTTGGCTGTGCAATACGTGGCAACCCTCTCTCCTCCTTATGAGAACAAGAAACCAGCAGTTGCTGAATGCATTCTCCTGCATGATAGTGCAGAGAATATCCTGTGGTTCCCAGGCCAGCTTACAGTGCAGAAGTTTGGTAAATTTTCACATGGCTTCCTGCATATGAGAACAGAGCAGAAACAGGATTGAGCAGGGAGGGTAGATGTATACATCTGCAGCTGGCAAACTCATCATTGGTAGTTTGTTATAGGCAGTGGGTGAAAGACTGACCCAGATCTGAAAAAGAATGGCACCAGAACCTAACCTTAGCTGGTCTGGTAAAATACTTGAAGGCTAACTTTTTGGCTTGCAGTTCCTCCTGCAGCTAGAGTGATGTTACAACAAGGTGAAAATCAGGTGGTTTGTGTCCGAGAGCATGCTTAGGGTTATTTTGTGCAATATTCAAAGGTTTATTGTCAGCACTCTTCTGCAGATGTTAAAGATCATGTTGAAAAAGTAGTTTCTGAGGAGTCTTAAACACTCTAAGGTTGTAGGTATAGCCTGCAGGGACTTCAGTGAGGAGTTCTGTTTAGTTTTTTGGCCTTCCATGCCCCATCCTGCACAGAGTCACTTGCAGGTTTAAACTAGTATGAACGGTGGATTGTCTGTAACATAAAGTCTTTAAATCATGATTTGAGGACTTAAGTAACTCTGCCAGAGGTTAAGGGTCTGTTACAGGAGTGGGTGGGTGAGGTTCTGTGGCCTGCAATGTGCAGGAGGTCAGACTAGATGATCATGATGGTCCTTTCTGGCCTTAAGAGTCTATGAGAGCCTGGATCCTAATATTATGCTCAGGCCACCATTGCTTCTATAGGGCTTAGGAAGAGGATGAGTGCTAAATGTTTTATTACTACACTGCATCTCTCAGATGTATTGTGTCGCTGTCTGGTAGCATAACCCACTGGTGAGTGTGTGAGATAGGTCTCCCTCTGAGCCTGATCAGCAGAGCATGAGAATTTACCACTCCAACTGGAAAGCTGTGGCCCTTGAGCAGGGCTGGCTCCAGGCACCAGCCTGGCAAGCAAGTGCTTGGGGCGGCTGCTCCGGAGAAGGCTGGCACGTCCAGCTATTCGGCGGCAATTCGGCAGACAGTCCCTCACTCCCGCTCTGAGCGAAGGACCTCCCGCCGAATTGCCGCCGCAGATCATGATCGCGGCTTTTTTTTTTTTTTTTTTTTGGCTGCTTGGGGCGGCCAAAACCCTGGAGCCGGCCCTGCCCTTGAGCTCAAGCTTTTAGCTTTGGAAGTCCCCAGTTCAAACCCCATGTGTTTGGCTGAGATAGGGACTGTCACAGCAGCATTTGAACATACATCTCTTAGAACTCTGTTCTTCAAGGAATCTTCCTTAGCTTGTTTTCACCAACAATCTTTCCAGCCACTTAATAACCTGAACTATTTTCCTCTATATTGTCTTCTGCCTCTGTCTTGGTAAGTTCTTTGGAGCAGGGAATGTGTCTTACTCTGTTTGTACAGAGCATGTACAATTACACTGCTGTATGCATATATTTTAATAAAAATAATAGAAATGGAGGTGGAGCCTGAGTTTGCTCTCTCTCTCTTTGTTCTTCCTTCCTTTCTTACCCAACCCAAATCAGATTCCTCATCTGGGACCCTGTTATTGGACTCCTGGTTTCTACTTTCTGCCTGCCCATATTCTGCTAGTCCTGCTTGCTGTAGCAGCAGCTCAAGAGAGAGCTGGATGGGAAACAGTTATCCTGTCCCTGAGAATTTGAGATTTCAAAAAAAATTCCCATCCTGAATTGAGACAAAAAGTCAAAATCTCAAATTTTGACAAACCAAAAAGTGAAGGGGGGCGGGAGGGGGAGGAGGAGTCAATCAAAAGATTTCATTCCTATAATTAAAAAAAAAAAATTGCCCCCTTTTTTACGTTTTTAACCTGTAAATGAACTTAAAATTGGAACTGAAAAGTTGTTTACCTTGGAAAACAGAAGTTTTTTTCATTTTGAAAATATCAGAATATGATGTGTTGTCAATTTTGCAACTTTTTCCAATTTCTTTCTGAAACAGGAAATTTGTGAAAACAGACCCTGATAAAACAATATCAGTTTTAATTAATCAGCATTTTTTGATGAAAATGCATTTTGTCAAAAAATTCCCAACCAGTTCTACTCCAGAGAGACTTTTTCCATTTAATGATGGCAGAGTTTTTGAGAATCATGAGAATGGTGATTGATGGCTTATGAAAGAAGACTGCAGTGGTTAGACATATCTGGTGGGCATGAGCCTAACCACTCTCAGTATTATCTTCATTGACTTATTGGGATTGCATGAGGGGAAAGTTGGGCCCTTATCTATATATTCATATTGTGCTTTTTGAAATGCACAGCAAAGTAAGCAAGTGGCATGGAATATTTTTCTATAAAGGATATAAACACTCATACTTCCGGGCATAGGTCAGTCAACTTATGGCAGTTCAGAAATAGCTACTACCATGGAAGAGGTTAGTATAAAATTGCCAATTCTGGGGTTTCTTCACTTTCCCCTGAATAGCTGGTGCTGTCATTTATCACAAGATACTGGTCTGAGCCAATAAAGCAACACCTATGTGCCTACCTCTTCCTCATGTATAGATTAATTAACATGATGGTCCTTTTCCCAAGCCTTAGATTTTGCTTCAGAGGTTTCCTGGAGAACTCTGACACCCCACATAAACTATGAAGCTGACTTATTCTCAGTAGAGAGAGGCTGATCAATGGGACAAATGACTGGGAGGCTTCTTCCATTTCAGAAATTCCTGCACTGTAGAAAAGGCAAAGAAATGTGGGCTTGGGGGAATGTTATATTTCTTTTGTCACTAAAGGAGTCTACATGGGAATCTCTTCTCAATCCCAGTGTTTCAGGCACTGGCTTCTCTTCATCCACATCCATCCACAAAGGTCCCTTCTTCCACAAAGTAATCAAATGCTGACCACTGCCACCCATAATATTAAAGCAAAGGGAGAGACAAAATTAGGGGAGGGTGGGAAATCCACCTTCATCTGAGTCTCCCTGTGCTTTGTGTTTTCTGTCAGTCTCAATGTAAAATTCCAACAGCCAGAGACCATGTTGTTTTCTGTGTCCAGTGCTTAATAATAGAGGAAGGATGGTCTGAGGGTTAAAACACTGGCCTGGACTCATGTGAGCTGTCCTGCTGTGCCACAGTGTATGACCTTGGGCAAGTCACTTAATCTAACTGTGCCTCAGTTCCCCAGCTGTAAAATGTCCCATCTTTGATCTGTCTTGTCTAAATTGTAAGTGTTCCTAGGCAGGGACTCTCCATGTGGATGTACAACACCTAGCACTGTAGAGCTCTAGCAGGTGCCGACTTTAAACCCCCCCCACTCCACCCCTTCCTCCAAGCCCCACTGCCCCACCTATTCCCACCCCTGCTCTGCCCCAGCCCTGCCCCCACTCCATCCCTTCCCCCAAGACTCCATCCTGCCTCTTCCTGCCCCTGCTCCACCCCTGGCCGTGCCCCCACTCTACCCCTGCCCCGCCTCTTCCCACCCCATCCCCCAAGTGTGCCCCGTACCCGCGCCTCCTCCCAGCTTTTCCTGCATGCCATGGGACAACTGTTCTGGAGCATGCAGGAGGCACTGGGAGGGGGGGGGAGGAGGTGATCAGCAGGACTGCCAGTGGATGGGGGCTCTGGGGGGAGGGTGGGAGCTTAGCTACCAGTGGGTGCTAAGCACCCACTAATTTTTTTTCTGTGTGCGCTCCAGGAACAACCACCAATTTTCACCAAAGTGCTGTGCCACCAATACCATCCCCCTACATTTCCAACAGGGAGAAGACCACTCCAAGTCACCTCTTACAGGAACTAAGGAAAGATGCACCTTTTAGGCAAGGTAGCAGGACCTGAGCTGCTTCTACCCTTGTGTCTCATTCCATATCCTACAGCAAAGAGAGTCAGATGTGCCAGCAAATACAAGAACTGTATTCCAACGTGAAAGGAATTTTTTTCAATAAAGTATCAGAGAGGTCAACTTCGACATCTCTACATCAAATATCCTGGGGCCTTATTATGAGAGTATGCATTTGATAAACCCAACCAAGACAGTAAAGATTAGGCACTCCAGTTTTCCCTTTCTCCGTAGCAGAGATATTACCTAAATGATAGTGTCGAGTTTTACTCCTATCTGATGAACCCTAACACCTGACCCAAGCCACTAAATCTTTAAAGTCTTTCTCCCCCCCCCCCCCCCCCCGTGGCAAGTTGAGTTGAAGAGGATAAAAGCTGCATGGGAGAATGATCATTTTAATTAGATTGATACTGCCCAGGAAAGGACTGCTGCCTAGCCAAATCCAATTTGCTTTAATTTAGAAGAGGAGTAAAGTTAACTCTCTAATCTCTGCTGAAAGACGATGTTACAGAGAGGCCAAACATTAAAGGCTTTTCTTTTTTTTTAGCTTGTTTAAATGGAACAGAATCAGAGGTTGGTGCAGGAGAACCATATGGAAAGTTTTCAGCTTCCACCTTATTAAAATTAATGTTAAAGCCTAGCAGATTGCTGAAATAATTAGTGTCATTAAGAATAACTGTGAGGGCAGCCCTTGGCTGAGTAACAAAAATCAGCATATGGTCAGCAAAAAGATTTTTGACTTTTGCTCCCTTAACTGCCCACAACTTTCTGCAGCTTTGCAAGTTGCCTAAGTGTAACAGCAAAAAGTTCAAGAACCTGGGCAGAAAGTAGCCAGGGGAGGGGGAGCTGTTGGTGATGGAAGGGAACTCCTCCCCCAGGGTTGATGGTTGGGTATAGGGGACAGATTTTTCCAAAATAGAAAAGGAGGTGATTTAGGAGAGACTCAGTTGGGCTGCCTATACTTCCTCATCAGGTGCTGCTCATGGTTCAGGTACAAAACTGGGAGTCCCAGAAACTCCTCAGTCAGAGACAAGCTTCTCCTTCTGCTCTCTCTAGGGCTGCCCTTAGGCATACGCAGCTGTGCAGGGCACCATGAAATTTGGGGCACCAAATTGCCCCAAATTTCATGGTGCCCTAGGCAGCTAAGTGCTGCATACACGGCAGCCCCAGCGACCAGCCCTATCCCTTGGCCAGCCCCCCCCCCCACCCTGCAAGGGGCAGGGCCATCCCTAGGGAGGGGTGGGGCCCTGGACAACTCCCTCCGCCCTGCTTCTTACCCTTCCCCCCCCTGGCCCGCCCACAGAGCTGGCTCTAACTTTTTTGCCGCCCCAAGCAAAAAAAAAAAAAAAAACAGCGCTGCTCCGCCGAAACAACCTCCTCCCCAAGCACCGCCCTGCCCCGCTGAAATAACCCCCCCCCCCCGAACCACAGTGCCGCGCCACCGAAACACCCCCCCCCAAGCACCGCCTGCCCTGCTGAAACAAATAAAAAAAACAAACCTCGAGCGCCGCCCTGCCGAACCAAAAAAAAACCCCCAAAACCCCGAGTGCCGCCCCGCCACCCAAAGATTGGCTGCGCCTTACAAGGTGCTACCCCAAGCATGTGCTTGGTCGGCTGGTGCCTGGAGCCGGCCTTGCCCGCCCCCATTCCACCTCTTCCCGGCAGAGGTGGGAAGCGGAGCAACCCGGTCCCAGCCCGCTCTACTCCGCCAGCTCCCAGCCACGGTGCCCCACTTCCCGCCGCAGGTGAATATAGGGAAAGGATTGCCCCCTGCTCTCACTGGCGGTGGGAAGCCAAGGCACACAGCCCAGCCCGCTTCGCTTCCCTTGCCCTGGTCCCAGCCATGTTGCTTGGGTTGGGGAAAGGACCGGCCCTGGCTCTCACCTGCGGCGGGAACTGGAGCGCCGCAGCTGGGAGCTGGCGGAGTAGAGCGGGCTGGGGCTGGGCTGCTCCACTTCCCGCCGCTGCCGGTGAGTGGTGGTGGGGATGTGTGGAGCCCTTCCCCCAGGCCTCCTCCCCCGAGCGACACGGCTGGGGCCGGGGTGAGGGAAGTGGAGCGGGCTGCTCCCGGCCCCCCACTAATCCTCTGGGCCTGTGGGGCCCCCAAACATGGCCCTCCACAGCTTCTGCCTCCCAGACCCTGGGGGACTGCATAGGGCACCCAAATGGCTAGGGATGGCCCTGACTCTCTCTGCAGGTTTCCCTGCCTGGTGAGTCCTCCCCACACTAACCAGGACGAGAGGGGGTTGCTGCTAACCACAAGCCAGTGAGAGGGAGGAGAGATCGCCCATACTTTAACCTGAAGAGTTGAATGTGAGCTCCCAGCGTGATCAAAAAAGCTAATGCGATCCTGGGACACATAAACAGGGGAATCACGAGTAGAAATAGAGAGGTTATTGTACCTCATATTTGGCACTGGTGCAACCACTGCTGGAATCCTGTGTCCAGTTCTAGTGCCCACAATTCAAGAAGGTTGTTGATAAATTGGAGAGGGTTCAGAAAAGAACCATGAGAAAGATTAAAGGATTAGAAAACATGCCTTATAGTGGTAGAATCAAAAGCTCGATCGAGTGAGTTTAATAAAGAGAAGGTTAAGGGATGGCTTGATTATAGGCTATAAGTGTCTACGTGGGGAACAAATATTTAATAAAGGGCTTTTTAATCTAGCAGAGAAAGGTGTAACACAATCCAATGGATGGAAGGTCCAAAAGCCTAGTGGAGTGGATGAAAATTGATGTCTGGAAGTGCTGTTCACTGCACATGATATGTGGATGATCCTTTGCTGGAACTCAAGTTGTGGCTACAGTCAAAATGGGATCATCATTTCTTTTACTAATTAGCCCAATCACCCCTTCCATTCCACCCTTCAATGCACATGATTTAGAGGTTGTATTGGTCACCATCCCCAAGTACCTGGATGTCTACCTTCAATATAATATATTTAAACAAACAAATAAAATGCCCACCCAAGCTGTGTTATTGGGAGCTGTGCTGGAGGGGAACAACAGGACTCAGGGTGGGACTCAAGGATTGCAAATAAGCTTGTGCCCATCTTAGATTTTGGGGGAGAGTGGGGTGGGGAAAGAGCATCTTTTTTTCAGGGTAGAGCTTTCTCTCCAAATTGATTTTCATGGGGGGTGCATTTAATCTGTTATTTTGATTTAGTTCCCCTTTCAGTATGTCTTTTATCTACTTCGCCAGCATTTACTTTTCTGCAACTCTCGAAGACCCCTTACCAGGCTGCAATGCTTTGTTCATACCATCTCTAACTCCAGCTGCTTGGAACAGTTCATTTGGCATAAACACTTCTGACTGCTCTAATTTAAATCATATGATGTGAGGCGATTAGTGCTGGGAATTAAAACTCATGCTCCTTATGATATTAATACACACAAAGTAGGTAGATGTGCACTAGACAAAAATTACCAGCAATCACTGCACGCTCATTGGGGAGGCAAAATCAACTATGCTGAGGAGTATCTATGCTAGCATCATCATTATTGTCTTTAACCATTGCAAGACTGAGGGTAGCAGCTGAAATTATTTGTTTGGGAAGCTAATCTCATTCATACATCTGCAACTTTTACTGTCTTTCAGATACTCTGTGCAAAGCAAAGGGCCAAATTCTGGCCTCAAATCTATGTGCTGAAGATGGCCCTAATTCTCCTTCTGGAGACACAAAAATATGAAGCTGATAGTTACAGCTGGGGGTCCTATTGCCCAATAACAATTTATTTAAATGTAGCCCCTTATTCTGTTTGAAAATTATCCACAGACAGACCTGGATTTTTATGCACATTTTGTCTTCTGCAATTACTTGATGAATCTTTTAAATAGACACATTTTAGCCTATGGGTTGCTCACAAATTATTTACTGTAATTATTACTCTGACAGTTTGCTATTGGTAATTCACTATTGCGCTTTGTGACTGGTCACCTAAGTTACATGGGATTGCTTCTGTTCCCTGATTGGAAGACTCCCATTCCCACAAAGATTTCAAGACAGCTAGCAAACACTTCCAGCATAATTATTCAGGCATGGGGCCTGATCCAAGCCCTACTGAAGTCACTGTGTATTTGAGGCACTTTCTCTTCTTGCAAACATGGTTGCGAACAAAACATGTGCAGTCCACAAGGTTGAGAGTCTGTTATGGAGAGTTTACAGTTTTGACTACAAAACAAGATAGGCGATTCAGAGGAAGCTGTCACCTTAGTTAATTGTTTCATTACCCCGGTCATTAATTTTATTAGTCATTAATTTATAATTAATTTATATTCACAGTTTTAAGTAAAACAGATATTGACATATGTTTTTTGCAGTGGTCTTCCAAAGTTAATGATAATTGTGGTTACATAAAAATACTTTTGCTCTATATGGTCAAAATGAGAATAGATCCCAGAACTATGTAAGAACCAAAAAGGCTCTTTGTGATTTGAAGTTTAATTGCCATAATTTGAAAATAAACCAATAAAAGAAACATCTGAACTAACAATCTGCCCTCATGAAGACTTAATGGAAAAATCTCATACTGCTAAATATTATTAGATTATCTTTCCATCTATTTCTGAATAAAAAATGGTGTAGATTTCAAAATATTAGAAATATATCAGTATGATGCAATGGGATGAAATGTAGTTATTTCAAGTCCTTTGGGCTTAGTTTTAGTAACAACTATTTTGAAATCCTTTATCTCTACAACTATGATGTAATCCACAGACAGGACACGACCTTTTTGTTTTAAGATTATGGCACCACACAAAAAAGGTTTATAGGAGCAATATTTTAATCTAAAATAATCCTAGTTTTGTTTCAAATGCTGTAAATCTTTAATCCTATGGCTTCAGTTAATGTCTAAAATAAATGTAAAACAAAAAGGATGGGTTACACACCTTACAGTGACTGGAGTTCTTTAAGATGTGTTGTCCCTATGTGTACTTCAGGATGCACATGCACCCCGGAACAGAGAATTTTCCTTAGCAGTATCTGTCTATACCCCCACTCTCCTTGTGCTCCCCACTGAGGGGGCAAAAAAGGGGCTGCAGACTGCCACTATCTTAATTCCTTGTCTACTGCAGTTCCCAGCAAGGGGAAACCAGGCAGTGGGGAAAGGAGAATGGGTAGTGGACATATGGGGCAACACATCTTGAACTCACTTTACTACAAGGTGAGTAATCTTTCCTTCTTTGAGGAGTGATTGTCCCTGTGTTGTGCATGTCAGGTGACTCACAAGTGGTGTTTCTTGAAGGAAGCAGGTGCCTGGAGTCCTATGACACAACAGATTGCAGAATTGCCCTGCGTAGAGAGGCATCAGAAGCAGCCGCTTGCACTAGTGCATAGTATCTAGTATAGGCATGTATGGAACTCCAAGTTGCCGCTCTGCAGATGTCCGTAATAGAGACTTCTCTAAGGGAAGCTACCCATGCTGCCTGAGCAAAAGTTGACTGCATTTGCACGTGGCTATCAACGAGACATTGTTCATCTTGTAGCAGAAGTAGGATGCACACTGAGATGCATTTCAATAGCCTCTGTGAGGAGATGGCCTCTCCTTTCGTAAGTTCCATGAATGAGACCGAGCCTAGGGAACTTCTGAAATGATTTCATTCTTTGCAGGTTAAAGGCAAGAGACTTACACATGTCAAGCGAATGCCATGCCGAATCTTCCTAGCTACATTGAGGCATATGGTAAATCACAGGTAGATGGATACTTTGGCTGATATGGAAGTGATATGAAACAAATCCCTAAAGCTACCTATAAAATGTTTTAAAACTATTTACAGAGAGAAGCTGAGACAGTCAATACAAGCACTGAACCTGACCATGGTTGTCCAGCAGCCCCTTGTATTCCCTCAGGGCAGGGCAAGGGCACATGTGCATACCACACGGACACTACTAAAGAGGTTCTCTGGTCCTGAGTACATGGAGTTAATGCACAACCTGAAGTGCTTTGCACATAGAAACAATCACTCCAAGAAAAACCTGCTTTATTAAGAAAACAGAATATACGGCAGATGTACTCATGTTGTTTTAAGTCTGGTGGTGGTAGTAAATCCACATTTCACTTTATTCTTCAAAAATATTGTATTCTGAGGAGCACCCTGCTGTTTAATAGTGCTATAAATGAAGAACCACATTCTGAGAGCCTTCCTTGCAGCAAGTAGTAACTTACTCCACAAGTACTCCCCTCCCCATTGACGTCAATGAGATTACTCAGGTAATAAGTGGCTACTCATCATGAGAAAGGGTATCAGAATCTGGCCCCAAAGAAATACTTCAGGCCTCCAACTCCATGCCTTATTGAGTAGCCTATACCAAATGGATGAATCATTGTACAATTACACCTTAAATGAAGAGCATAGTTTTATAGTTGATATCACTATACATTGTTCAGCATCTTTAGTACTTCGGTTTTTGCAATGACTGACATGTGGTCTTCCATGATATTACAGATCTTAAGAATTGCTGTGGGATATTTTCCCAAATCTCTTGTGTATCTTCCCTTCAGGGGCGGCTCCAGCAAGTGCATGCCTGGGGTGGCAAGCCGTGGTGGCAATTAGGCGGCGGGTACGCTGAAGGCACGGGACCCGCAGATCACCCGCAGAAATGCCGCCGAATCCGCATAACCAGCGGACCGCCCACAGGTGTGCCGCCAAAGGCCGCCTGACTGCCATGCTTGGGGCGGCAAAAAACATAGAGCCGCCCCTGCTTCCCTTTACCCTCTCAACCTTCCTGGAGTGTCTTTGTCATCTTTGCGTGCCTAGGTACGATTGTGTCTGGAGTGCAGGCTGTCCAAGTGATGATCCTTTTTGTGTGTATTTGTTACTTTACTGCTTCTGTTTGACAGCTCTGGAGACTGGTATCCCGTATTTACCACTGAACAGGTACAGCAGAGTGAGTGGCAGTACCAGCATCCTCATACTGCCCTGCCAATGGGCCTGAGCTCTGATCCAGAGGGGCTATCTCCACGAGAGAGAGGTTAATTCATATTGAGTACTCCTTCATACTCTTTGAGATGAGGCTGCCACGTAGGGCCAGTTGTGGTGGTGGTGGTGGTGTGGTTTATGATGTGGAAGCTTTCACACTGGGAATTGAACCACGGGATTGAAGCGAAGCTCATTGACAGTTACTGAAAAAACTCCAGAGGGCTTTGGATCAGGCCCTAAAACTGCCAAGCTCATTTCACAGAGCAAGCCTTGATTTTAAGGGTTGCCGCCTCCTCTTTGTTGTTCAGGAAAGTTTTAACTACTTTACCAGTGTGCATGGTGTCAGCATTATATGTGAGGGCAAATACGAGGCCAACAAAATTATCTCCTGATGGCACTGCACAGTATATTAAGATTTGCTTATGCTTTTAAGGATTATGGATCCATTCAATTTTAGTTAGTTTCTCTTGAATTAGTTTCCTTGAGGTGCAGCCTCAGATATTCCTAGATCCCTTCATCATGTTTTTCAGTTTTTATGGACAATATTTTAGGGGGAGGTTGTACAGACTAACCAGCTGAGTCAGCAGATGTGGGAGGTGTAACAAATGCAAGGGTGCGCTCCTCTCCCAGGAGAGCAACTTCATGCATGCTGTTGTGATGGCAGCTGAAGCTAGAGTGCATGGAGTAAAAGAGCCGGTGCTACAGCCAGAGATGAGATCAGGAAGGTCCTGTGAAGTGAGAGATGGAAAAGAAAGGACGCACCATATTAGCCACCTATACACATAGCCAGCACTGGCCCTGGGGATGGTGTGTGTGCATATGCCAAATTACCACCCACCCCCTCTTTCCTAATGATTAAACACCAGGGTGCCTGGGGAGTGGGAGGAAAGACGGGGTCTGAAGCAGCAAATCTTCATCATACTTACTAGAAGCTGTGCCCAGCTGCAGCTTCTTCTCCCTCCAGGTGGGACAGGATGGAATAACGGCATCTCTCTCCACCACTGTGTGGTGGCACGTTCCCATTCTTTTCTTTGAGGTACAATGAACCTGGCCAGCCTCTACCCCTCTTCCTCCTCTCTCCATGATGGCCAACCCACCACACATCCTTCTCCAGTGGCTGCAAGTGCAAGGGGATGGGGTGGCTGCAAGTATGGCTGGCCAGATTGAGTAGAGAGGCTGAAATCTCAGACAAAAGTGAGACCAATGGACAGGTGTGTGGATTGAAGTTTTGACAATGGGAATGGGGCAGGCAGACTGCTCAGGCAGTGGGCTGGGCCAGTCAACAGGAGCTAAAGGAAGCATGGTTCTGAGGTGGCAGGAGGGGACCAGCCCCGGGGTGGAGGAGTTAGACTTTATGGGGGTGGGAAGCAGAACAGATGGTCAAGCAGGAATGGAAGGCAAGGCGCACAGGTAGCACTGACCATGCAGCTCCTGAACTAGGTCTCAGGAGAGCTATGAAATCTGGAGAAAAGTCATAACCTCTCCCTCTCATTTCTTACCCTCAGCAGAGGACTTATTCTTGCAGATCCCAGCTCATTACTCTCATGGTCTCCAGCCAGGTGGCATCCTGGATGGGGCCCTCAAGCACAGCTAAAGAAAGGTAATTTTTCAGAAGTTGGAGGAGAGGGGCAAGGAAGAGCTGTGATGAATTGATGTTATGATCAGATAACTGGGGTGTGGAAACTGATAAAGCTATTGGATAACATTGAAAACAACAAGGAAATATGTTCTTTTAATTGAGTCCTATTCCTACATTTAACATAGCATCCTGGCAACATAGAGGAGACTTAAGAGATGGAGGGAATAAATTGTAGTCCTGAATCTTTGAGCCAAACTGAGCTGAGGGGACTGGGAAAGGGAGCTTACCCTCTACTACTTTGTTTTTCCTATACTAATATTGTCTGTCCCGATGTGGAAGGGGTGGGGGAGTCCATGTTCTTTCTCCTCCACAGGCAGATCACTGATAATACTCTAGGGTGGGTAGGTGGATGTTGCTGAAGAGTGAGTACCATCCATCCTCAAACTGTACAGACTGTGCCAAAGTTCAAATGACCATGGAGTTAGAAAACATAGTTGACTATATATCAATCAAGTGGGTCCCTCTTGCCTCCCTCCCCTCCTAAGCCTGGACCTGATTTGTTGGGGCTCTGGGAGGTTCTGAAAGGACAGCAGCAGTAACAGGAAGCAGATTTTACCATTCCCTGTCTGCTCTTGCTCCTGTAATGTCACAGCTAGGGAGCCAAGCTGCTGCCTACAGGACCAGAAGAGGAAGTTAGGAAATACCCTTACAGAGAAATCCTATAGAAAACTATTAAGTTTCTGTAAATTCTTTGCACTGTCCTATAAAATGTACTAGAGAATTATAAATATGCTATAGAATTCTACAGATTGGTTAAGAAACCCTATAGAAAGGATCTCTTGTCCGTATTAAATTGTTTGTTTTAGAGTAATTTTAAACCTTAACTTTCTATAGAACCTTCTTGCCTTTGCCCTATTAAATTCTATAGACACTTTCCATAAGGATTACAAAATATGGTAATATTGTCTTAAATCAACTAAAATGGGTTTATAAAGGCCAAGTTTAGTCTCCTAGGTCACCAATAATGGCCTCTGAGCAAACATTTATGGAAGAGCCATACTTTTAAAAGCCAGTTAATAAATAACTAGCAAATAACTTTTAGTGATATTTGTTTAATGCCCATATGCTCCTTCTCTGTGAGTAGATAGAACAGGGATCCTGGCTGGGTGTGCATGGGCAGGAGGAATGCCTCCCGCACTGCATCATTCCCCTTACCCTGCAGAAGCCCCTTATCAGATATCTTACAGAGTTTCAGCCCTGCAGCGTGATGGAGCATACCCAGGGAACTGCCACTCTGCTACATCACCCTGAGGGAATTTAGAGGGTAAGTGAACGCTGGCTCCAAGAAGCCATTTCAGGAGCAATGGCTGGTGGAACTGTGGGTCCATCAGGGGCAGGAGAGAGTCATGAGCTCCTACAGCAGTGCAGAGGCATGGGGCCTATGCAGAGATGGTTAAAGATCTGGGGTTCCAGAGAGCTGAACCCCATTCAACGTCCATGATGTGTAAGGGAGAAGCAGAGGCAGCCTTCCCCAAAGGAGTGATCAGATAAAGAATGGTGGAATGTCCAGTCCTGATGATGAGAGTACCTGTGCGGATACCCCCAGACTACCTGATTTATCTGTCTTTTTGCCTAATGCTCCTGTTGCGGGGGCTCCCACTTCATGGTGGGGGTCTTTGGCTGAGGCTGCTTACAGCCTAGGCATTCCATTGAACATCTCAGAAACCTTTTGTCTAGAATACAGTGGGGAGACCAGTTAGCTGGCTGTGATATAGTTATAATAAACAGCTCTCATGCTGTTAATTAAATGTCTCAACTCTATGGCAGCTGTTTTTTCCTTCCCCTACTTAAACCAACCAAGTGGTTTTATTCAATTACCTAAAAGGTTAGTGGGCTCTGGTAGCTTAGAATAGGTCCATTATGGATCTGTATGTTATATTTATCTAACAGATTGGCCACAGATTAAAAACTTTTAATTCATAGGTGTGATATCACTAAAAGCAAGTAATTTGCAGGTATAGTGTTCTCTGTGTGAACGGCAACATCTACTGAAGAAATGCAAGCAAAGATTTTCAAAAGCAGGGGCCTAAAGTTAGCCTCCTCAATCTGTATCTAGGTATCTGGCTAAGTGACTGGCAGGATTTCCAGCAGCGCTCCCAATGAAATCATATATATTTTCATATATATTTATAAATTAAGACAATGGGAGTTTCTGGGTATCAGAACTTTTGAAAATCTTGCGACTTACAAATGAGTTCTTTAAGGGCCTGGTCCAAAGCCCATTGAAGTCAGTGGAAGTCTTTCAATTGATTTCAATGGTCTCTTGCTCAGGCCCTAACAGTCAAACATTAGGCACCCATTTTTGATATTTGGCAGTGCAATTCTCCCTCTCACTTCAGCATGGGTGTGACTTTAATTTCACTGAAGAGTTGGAGAATCCTAGTAAATACCCTGGCATTCTTTTTATCATTTTGGTTTCTAGGGAACTTTTTGGAGTCTCGTAGGACATTTTTCTTTTAATTAAAACTCACATTTTCCATGCAAAATATAATTTAAGGACAACCCCCCCCCAAAAAAACCCCCATGTACATGTCTTTTTCAGAGTAAATGGATGCCTGTGCAATGCCAACATGAAGGATTCTTGTTTTAAGTCAATCCTCCCCCTGCTTCTAGGTGTACTTGAATTTCTAGGTCTACCCTTGTTTGAATAAAATACAAAAATGTGCAAACCAAAATCAATCTTGCAAAACTGTACGCAAGAGGACTGAGAAAACAAGCATTGGCACTGCACAAAAATACACCAAGGCTTCAACAGCACTGTACAGACAGCTCCAAGGGCTAGGTAGGTGTCATTACTGCAGCCTGATATGCAGATGTCATTCAGACCACACACATCCCCCTAAACAGGACCGTCAGGTGACTTTGGTGGGCTTGGGAAGAGCCACTGTGAGAGATGCTAAAATAAATACCCCCCAGCCAGCATTCTCTAAGTTGCCCTTCCACCCTGTATGGAGCAGAGCAGGGGTCAATAGGGAGGCAGTTTCTAAGAGCCCCCCATGTAGTTAGCGGTGTCCTCTCTTTGCATCCCTGCAGCTCTCAGACCCCAGGGAATGGGGGGTTGATTTTTAACTGGGGGGGGTCAGCTGCGGACAGCTGTTTTGCAGTGGAGTTCTCCCTCTCCCCCCGGTGGCTCGGCCTCTGCCCTTCCTCTCACCTGGGCCCATGCGCGCGAGCGCAGGGCGTGTCTCCCTGCGGGCTCCTCTTTGGAAAACCTCCCGCCCCTAGTCAGGCGGGGGGCGGCAGGCAGAGCGGCCGGCGCGCTGCAGGGACCGCAGGCGGGCAAAGCGCTCCAGCCGCCGCCGGGAGTTGGGCGAGTTCTCTCCTCCAGCAGCACCATGGACAGCAGCCCCTTGGAGCAGCTGGACGCCGCCGGCTTCCTGGACATCTGGCAGCGCTTCGACGCCGACGGTGCGGGAGGTTTGCTCGCGCGGGGAAACTTGGCGCAGGAAGGGAGCGAGCCGGGCGCCGCTGTCTTGGGGGCGCTGAGTGTCGGGCGAGGCAGGGGGTCCCGGGACTGGGAGGACGGGTCCCTGTGGCTGGGCTTGGGGTATCTTTCGGCACCTGGTGGCTGTGTATGCGGGACTCCCCCTGTGATGTAGCTGGGGCGTGGTGCCCCTGAGTGCGGCCCTAGGTGTGCATGCCCTGTGCTTGTGTGATGCACGTGAGTGTGGTGCCTGAGTCTATGTAACATGTGGCTGGGGCTTCATATATGTCTGAGACTTACCACGTACTTCTGTGTTTGCCAGCTGTGGCAGATGTTGCCTGCGCCCCGGATAGCCCGCAAGCAGGCTGATAGCGTTAACACCGTGCAGCAAAAATCAGGACAAATGTTCTCTTTGCGCACCAACGATGTTTTTTTTTATTTTAAATCAAGTACTTGCTGAGCATCCACCAACACTACGTAGCTGAATCAGTCCTTCCAGGAAATCCTGAATTTCACAGGGTTGACCTTATCTACATAAGGGAATTTTTTTTTTTTTAACAATAAATATCCCTTGCAGAGAATGCACTCAGAGCACAAAATATTTGTCCACTCTGTTACTGCTACTGCTTCTTTTTTCCTTTTGGCCAAGATCTTTACAATATAATAAAGAAAAATTAAAAATATGAAAATGCTAAGAATTTGAATTAAATATAACAACTTCCAACTTTAAGTGATGTGCCATAAGATAGGAAGGATGAATAGACTTATTTAGGAATAAAGAGAACATTGCTCCAACTTGGCACAGTTTCTATAAACATAAAAATGGTTCTATAGTATGTAAGTTGTGCTTAGAGTTAAGAGCAATAATTATGTCTGTTCAATCATGTATGTTTTAATTGTATTTAGACAATGGTTACATAGAGGGGAAGGAGCTTGATAATTTTTTTCATCATCTACTGAAGAAACTGGACACATCTGTAAGTACTTACCAAATTCCATGCATGTGAAGACAATTACGTTTAAAAAGGTTTTGTACTCTTTGCTCTGTGACTGATAGTTTCCTTAGTGAGACCAAAGATAAAGGGTTTTATTTTCTCCTAGCAACAACAGGTGCTAGGAGAAACAGGTGCAATAACTCTACCAGTATTAGAACTGTTTATTTTCAGTCCAACATCTGTTACTCACTCCAAGGTTATAATTTTGGCACAAACCAAATCTCCTCTTTGAAAGCTTGGAGGAAAATCCATTTAGATGAATAAAAATGGAACTGAAATTCTTTAATACAGAATTTAGTCTTGGAGGGGAAAGTAGCAAGTATTTATGCTTGATTCAAAACAGTGCTGATTTGTTAATATGATCATTGACTTTGGAAATAAAATTACCATAGAACTCTTCCTGCATTAATTTTAACCAGTGCTTATGAAGAGTTATGCCTTCATTCTTAAAAGTGGTTAAAGGATAAACATATGAGTCAAACATATTGCTCATAAGATCAAGACTTGTGTATCTTTGTTTGGTTTGGGTTGGGTTTTCTTTTTTTAGCTCTATTTCATACTATTTATCAGTGCTTCTCATCTTATGCTGTCCACAAATCAAAATGTACAAAAAGTTTTATGCTAAAATCTCCCTTTCCCCCTTATCTTCAGTTCATACTTTGCCTTTGAATGTCACTATATGCCAGAGAGAACTACTGCCACTGAATAAATCTGTCCTAGAATTTGTACAAAGATTACATTAAAAAAAGTATGTTTTCACTACAGGGTCAAATACAAGAAAGAAAAAAGTCAGCATCTCTTTAAATAGAAGAAATGCACACAAAGCAAATAAATGTGATGTGAAGCAACTCCATTAAATAAAAACAGATAATAAGACAGGAAAAACAGGCTAGTTAAATCTGAACAGATTTCTGACTACAATGTACAAAATTAAGAATGGGGGTCTTACATACTCCAATTTGTAATTATTCTAAACAAAAAGGAACTGTTGTTTCATTTGCAAAAATAATAGTTTTATTATGAAATATTGCTGGCATGTATAGAAAAGTCTATTTAGAATTTAGATATAAATTGCATAAAGACAGAGAGGATTCAGAGATGAGGAATGAGAATGATTATGGATATAGAAAAATTCATATGAAGAGAGGTTGAAAAGACTGTGATTATTAATTTTAAAAAGGAGATAAAATTGGAAGCTTCCATTCTCCCTGCTTCATAACACAAGATAAAAGGGCACTGAATTAAACTGAAAGGTGGCGTATTCAAAACTGATAAAAGTGTTATTTCACACAATGCAGATTGTGACTAGAACTCATTGCCATAGGATGTTATCAAGACCAAGAACCTAGCAATATTCAAAGAGGGATCAACATTTATATAGATAAGACTATCTAGATTTATAACAACGCTAAAGAAAGTATTGGAAGGGATATGAGACTTCAAGCTTTGGGGTTTAAGCCAGCCTTTAATTATGAGGTGTTAGGAGAAGAATTTCATAGTGCAGATTATCTGATGTTTGCCTGCTGTGGGGTTTCTTGCACCATCTTCTGAAGTGTCTAGTGCTGGCCACTGTAGTACTGGACTAGATGGGCCAAGAGACTGCTGCAGTACATCAAATCCTATGTTCCCGTGATCACACACAGAGGTCTATGTGAAGTCTGTTTCATGACATGAAATAGGGCATTACATACCAAAACAGTAGTGTACAGAAACCAGTGTGTACAGGGTTCATAATGGAACATATTTTTTCCCTTTGTTAAACAGGGTATATAATGACAACTCTCATTATTGCCAAAAGTTACATGTTCAAATGATTTAATTTAAATCAGTCTTCTTTTCCTTTCCGCATCTCTCATTTTCTATATCTACTGTTGCTATTATAAGAAAAAGTTTCACATAAATGAAACCCCTCTGAATTAAATTTAAGGAACAGATTCTGCCACACTTACTCATATGGAGAGTAGTATCTTGCTTTGCAAAGGATTCTCAGTGAAATCAGTGGGAGCAGTAAGGTGCTACTTAACAGTGAGGGAGCCAGTATATGGTCCTTAAACAATATGATCATGTGTTGCCTTGCATCCCTTCCCCTGGTATCCACAATTCAAGAAGGATGTTGAAAATTGGAGAAACTTCAGAGAAGAGCCACAAGAATGACTAAAGGATTAGAAAACATGCCTTATACTGATAGACTCAAGGAGCTCAATCTATTTAGCATAACAAAGAGAAGTGTAAGGGGTGACTTGATTACAATCTATAAGAACCTACATGGAGAGCAAATATTTAATAACAGGCTTGTCGATCTAGCAAAGAAAAGTATAACACAATCCAGTAGCTGGAAGTTGAAGCTAGACAAATTCAGACTGGAAATTAGGTGTAAATTTTTAATAGTGAGAGTAGTTTGGAACAATTTACTTAAGGTCACAGTGGATTCTCCGTCCTTGACAATTTTTAAACCAACATTGGACGTTTATCTAAAACAGTGGTTTTCAAACTGCAGGTCGTAAGGCGCTGAGTCACGGCGGCTCTGGTCAGCACCACCGAATGGGCCATTAAAAGTCCCATCGGCGGTGCTGCCCAGCTAAGGCAGGCTAGTTCCAACCTGTTCTGACACCACGCTGAGCCCTGAAAGCGGCCAGCAGCAGGTCCAGCTCCTAGGCGGGGGGCCATGGGGCTCTGCACACTGGCTCCGCACTCCCATTGGCTGGTAACCGGCCAATAGGAGCTGAGGGGGGGTGGTATCCCTGTGTGTGAGACACATGTGGAGCCACTTGCATGCCTCCGCCTAGAAGCCGGACCTGCTGCTGGGCTCTTCCGAGGTGCAGCGCGGTCTGCGGTGCCAGGACAGGCAGGAAGCCTGCCTTTGCACCCCTGCCTTGCTGCTGACTGGGAGCCACCCGAGATAAGCCCGTGCCTCAACCCCACGCCCCAATCCCCTATCCCAACTTTGAGCCCCCCCAAACCTGGAGCCCCTTTCTGGACCCCAAACCCCTCATCTCTGGCCCCACCCCAGAGCTTGCACCCCCACCCGGAGCCCCTCCCGCACCCCAATCCCCTGCCCCAGCCCAGAGCTCCCTCCCACACCCTGACCCCATCATTCCTGGCCCCACCTCGCAGCCCTCATCTCCATACCCCAACCCTTTGCTCCAGCCCCAAGCCCCTCCCACAGCCCAAACCCCTCATCTCCAGCTCCATTGGGTCACCAGAAAAAAAGTTCGAAAACCACTGATCTAGAAGATATGCTCCAGGAATCATTTTGGAGAAGTTCTATGGTCTGTGTTATAATCTGACCTCCTGTGTATGATCACAATGGTCCCTTCTGGCCTTGCAATCTATGGTCTATTTTCAATTCTCATTGTTTAACTAATGGCAAAATTATCTCAAATCCATAGGGCAGTAGTCAGTCTCAGCATTCTGCTTTCCCTGCATGGGTGGATCTCCCATTGAGGCTACTGAGAAATACTGTGGCTGAGTAAGTCTGAGAGTAGAATTTTGTGCTTTGATTGGAAGCTCCTCAGGGAAAGGACTTTTTCTTATTTGTCTCTTAAGCATCATGAGCCTCGTAGCACTATATATGAATGACTTATATTTGTATAATTATCATATAACATTATGTTTACCCACCATTTTTCTTCCTGTACACATCACCTATTCCGTACATGCTTCCTACTGATGTGTGAAGAACCCCTTCCCACAGTGTAAAAAGTCAAGGGGCCCCCTGGAACTATTTTTCATTACCCTAAAGAAACACATTGCCTACTGATATCAGCACAGGGATGGGAGCTAGGATCTCTGCATTTTAATCCTAGTTTTGACACTGATTCCTTTTATGGGCACTTAACCTCTATGCCTCTTCTACCCTCTGCTACAGAGAGACAATAACACTTAATGACATACCTTGCAGACGCATTACAAGGATTAATTAGTTACTATTTCCAAAGTGCTATACAAGTGATAAATAACATTATCAGCTCTCGAAGTTGTCTCTGCTTGAATAGTGAACAGTTTCATAATTATATTTTTTCAACCTCCGCTCTCTAAGCTATTATTTTCCCCTAATGACCACTGTAATCTGTAGCTCTGTTATTTTTCCCAGCTTCTCTGCTACATCTTTGTCTGACATTAAATGCAAGCACATCAAAGCAGCTGGGGAAACAATTAAAGACAGAGTCTATGAGCCACTTGAGAATCAGATTTGTGGATTACGAGCACTGGGCAAGAAAGAGGATTCAGAATGTGTCACTAGTGAAGATGGGTCCAAACCAAAGTCTTGAATCTAAATATCTTTGAACTTTTGGGGGTGTTTTGAAGTAAAGGAAGATCTGACTTTTGGAAAGCCCCCCTAACTTTATAATGGGCCAAACCAAATCTCAGATCCAACCCCCCCTTTCCTTATCTAACTATGAAAAGCTATCAGGTCATACAATTCTACCATAACTCCTTTGATTTGCAAGTAGATATAGATTAATGGGCCACTTCACCTTGAATGGTCCCTTGAAATCTGTTACCTATTTATGCTAATCTGTTCAACCTTGTATTTTGCAGAGACACGTTAAGTTAGTTTCCCAGACCAGAAGAAGAGCTCTGTGTAAGCTCAAAAGCTTGTCTCTCTCGCCAACAGTATTTGGTCCTGTAACAGATATTACCTCACTCACTTCATCTCTCTAATACATATGCAAAAGATTTTAGTAAATTGATGGAGTTATGGTAGGATTCTGTAGTCTAATTACCAGTCTATACTGATGGGCTAAGGACTAGAGATCCACAAAGGGACTTAGGCATTGCAATGCTCAGTGTTGCAGTGCCTAACTTTTAGGCACCTTGCTGCACCCAGTGGAATCCACAGCCTCTGAGTTAGGTGCCTACATGCCCAGTGTATGGGAGAAGAGTTAGCTGTCAAAGAATGGGATCCACCATCAGACTGAGGCCTGGTCTACACTACAGGGTGACGTTGACGTTAGCTGCGTTGCGGCGATCTAGCTGTGGAAGTGTTTTCACTTAAATTTGACTCCCACTGACGTAAGTGCCTCTTTACGCCAATTTAGTAAGACTGCTTCCCCGTGTGGCATAGAGTCATGGGCGATGTAACTAGGTGGACGCAGTGTCAGTGTGGACACTGCATTGCTTACATCAACTGTTACTGACTTTCAGCAGCTGTTCCACAATGCCCCATGCTGACAATACAATCGATACAAGTAGTCCTGGTGAGGATGAACACCGACAACACAGGGAGCAAAGTGTGCACATACACACAAGCGATTTAATAACGGCAGTGGCTGTATGCTGACATAAGTTAGGTCGGCATAATTTTGTAGTGTAGAAATGGCTTGAGCGGGGTGCTGCCTAACTTAGCTAGTAGGAAATGTCAAGAAGAGGGGTGTGGCCTGAGTCCTAACCCTCTCAGGGAGTTTGGTGCTGCAGGGAGGCAGCTATCACTGCTTGGAATTCACAGCTCTCCTGGAGCTAGGCCCCTAAGCAGTTGTTTTTTTGTTTTGGTTTGGGGTTTTTGTTTGGTTTGTTTTGCAAGAAAAACACTCCGTGGGGTGGGAATAGGAAGTGGTGGCAGCTTCCCTTGTAACTTTTAGCCTAGTGACTAACGTATTCACTTGGATGTGGGAGACCCGGGTTACATGTCCCTCCTCCCCCGCCTGATGTGGAGCAGAGATCTGAATGTGGGTTTTCTCAGTTCTCAGGTGAGTGCTCTAACCACTGAGCTATGGAATAGTCTGATGTGGGGCTCGCCTTTTGAAGCTGGTTCACAGGCTATAAAAAGCATAATTGTCCACAATACCATGCAGCTTTCCTAAGCAAGCATGTTTATTCTTAAGGTGAAAGCATTACAGAAAATATATTAAAGTATTAAAAGAACTTACACCCATGCTAATAAGTTTACCGGAGATCACGAGCCAAACTTCCAGCCTCATCTAGGAGGTTTTATGCAGCCATAGGTTCGTAACAACTATTAGCTCAGAATAAGCGCACCCATGAATCTCAGAGTCACTCCTACTATTTGGGCCTCTGACCTTGTCCTCATGTAACAGGCGATCAGCAGACAAAAGGTCCCCTCCTCAGGGCAGAGCTTCAAAAGGCTGAGCTCTTGCATAACTTGAGGGGGTAACATTTGCATGTGCCTCCTCCTTGAAATTTCCTGGGAACCCCACTTAACTTTAAAAGTTCACATTGTTTCAAGTAGTCCTTTGAAGCTCGTAACACTTCCCCAAATTTACATTAGTCATGTCTCCCTTCTAAACAAGTTACATACAGTCCAACAATAATACATGAGCATTTAAATTTTTAATATAGTAAACTCCTAAAATTCTTAAACTTACTTCAGTAGTGTTCATCCAGGATACTGCTGGAAGTTGCCATTTCTGTCATACGTATATAGGTCCTGATTTCCAGCCTGACTTTAGTTCCATTTTTGTGCCCACTATTCTTTTGAGTGGACATATCTACTGGTTCATTTTCCACCCACAATCAATTGTAAATACACTTGGTCATATACATGCCTAAGATTTATGGAGGAATAAATTGGACCATCACATATTTGTGCCCACAATTTGTGGGTGCAAGTAGACGGCTAGCTTTTTTTAAAAAAAAAGAGGCTATTGCAGTTACTCTGCATAGGAGGCACTTAGCACATGGCAGATTCAGGCTCTCACATGAGTTCAGTTCTCACTGGCTTCTGTGGGAGTTGCATTGACGAAGATCTCAATCCTGCATCTGGCTCCATGTGGACACAGGGCTTTGCATGCATGCAGCCTGTTAAAGGATCAGATCCTAAGTGAGGTCTGAATTAGTCCAAGGATTTGTTGTTCCAATTTGGCAGACGCTGACAGCTAGCTGCAGACAGAATTGAATGGTGCAATCTGCCTGCCTTTTGTACCAATGAACAAGGGAAGTTGGGAATTTAAAAACAAAAAAATCACTTGCAAACAAGCATCTTTCAATGCTTTAGACTTTTTTCCCCCCCTACATGTGATGTACTTACTTAATTGCAGGGGAAAATCCTATTTTCCATCTCCTCATGTGGGGGAGAATGGTAATTGTTAATGGCATGACCTGTTCTTGATTAAAGTGATACTCTCAAGGTTGGCATATCCTAAATTAGACCTACTCTTACATCACGTTCTAAAATCCCCGTGATTCTCTGCACATTTTATTTTTTCCAAAACAAATGATTCATCACTGTGTTTTCATTAAAATAAATCACTACCAGCAGCACAGCTCTCTTAACAAGCAAAGAAATATGAGAGAACGTGGGGGCAAGGGCACCCAAAAGAAAAAAAATGTGATAAAAGGAAAGAGATTATTGTCAAGTTTCCAGAAGGTTATGGACAACTATTCTTAAGAAATTAAACACTGTGGGGATAAAAAGGTGAACATGTCCTTTCCATCATAATGAGAAGTACGAATATGTCGATTACATTGCTGATGTGAAATATTTTTAAAGGATTTTTCACAAAATTAAAGGACAGGATCAGATGTGAAGAGGGGAAAATGTACTTACTATGGTGGGTTGAATTACAGTAATTGTCCCATGCAAAACTTTGTGGAGTATTATCCTTAATAAGAAATGTTCTTGTAAAAAAAATTGTCCTTAAATCAAGTGATTTATGATAACTGCCATGGGCCATATTTTTTACAGCTGTTTATATTTTCATAGTAAAATTATATAATCTTTTGTTTGCTAATAACATACATGTTACGGACTTGATCCTAAAAAGTGCTGTGCCTTCAATTACCATAGGCTTTGTTATCCATTGAGGATGCTCAGCTGCTCTCAAGAGATACTCAGCACTCTGCTAGATTGGGACCTAAGCCAGTGGCTTTGAAGTTTTATTGTTCACATGATGATAGCTAAGGGGTAAAAATCCTTCTTCCAGACTTGGTTCAGTCACCATTATAATCTAATACAGATCTTAATTCTTTGAGTAAGGTGACCTTTCTTTTTCCAAAA
Organism: Trachemys scripta elegans; assembly: GCF_013100865.1. NCBI lineage: Eukaryota > Metazoa > Chordata > Testudines > Emydidae > Trachemys > Trachemys scripta. The sequence continues at coordinate 180,645,796 of NC_048299.1, forward strand.
TGAAAACTGGAGACAGGCACTGCTTTTTATTCCTGTCATTTCTATCAATTGACAGTAGCGATCTGCCCCTCCTCCTTTCTCTGTCACCGATAACTATCATACTACCAATGGCTCCTCAGCTTGCAAACTTGGTGTCATTTTTGATTCCTCCTCAAATAGCCACAATTTCCATATGCCTAACTTTGAGCAAAGTTTGGAGAATTCTTATTTTATCTGATGCTGTTTGCCCCTTTCTATGGAAGAAAAATCCCCTTCATTATACTCACACTGTGTTTTGACTAGGGCTGTCAAGCAATTAAAAAAATTAATCGTGCAATTAATCGCGCTATTAAACAATAATAGAATATCATTTATTTAAATATTTTTGGATGTTTTCTACATTTTCAAATATATCGATGTAAATTAAACACAAAATACAAAGTGTACACTGCTCACTTTATATTTATTTTTATTACAAATATTTGTAATAAACAAAAGAAATAGTATTTTTCAATTTACCTAATACAAGTACTGTAGTGCAATCTCTTTATCATGAAAGTTGAACTTACAAATGTAGAATTATGTACAAAAAAAAACTTTCATTCAAAAATAAAACAATGTAAAACTTTAGAAGATAATGCTGCCCGCTTCTTATTTACAGTGTCACCTGAAAGTGAGAACAGGGTATTCACATGGCATTGTTGTAGCCGGTGTCACAAGATATTTACGTGCCAGATGCGCTAAAGATTCATATGTCCCTTCTTGCCTCAGCCACCATTCCAGGGGACATGCGTCCATGCTGATGATGGGTTCTGCTCAATAATGATCCAAAGCAGTGCGGACCGACGCATGTTCATTTTCATCATCTGAGTCAGATGCCACCAGCAGAAGGTTGATTTTCTTTTTTGGTGGTTCGGGTTCTGTAGTTTCCGCATCAGAGTGTTGCTCTTTTAAGACTTCTGAAAGCACGCTCCATACCCCATCCCTCTCAGATTTTGGAAGGCACTTCAGATTCTTAAACCTTGGGTCGAATTCTGTAGATACCTTTAGAAATTTCACATTGGTACCTTCTTTGCATTTTGTCAAATTTGCAGTGAAAGTGTTCTTAAAATGAACAACATGTGCTGGGTCATCATCTGAGACATCTATAACATGAAATATATGGCAGAATGTGGGTAAAACAGAACAAGAGACATACAATTCTCCCCCCAAAGAGTTCACTCACGAATTTAATTAACGCATTTTTTTTTAACAAGTGTCATCATTGTGGAAGCATGTCCTCTGAAACGATGGCCGAAGCATGAAGAGGCATATGAAACTTTTGTGCATCTGGCATGTAAATATCTTGTGACACCGGCTACAACAGTGCCATGCAATCACCCTGTTCTCACTTTCAGGTGACACTGTAAATAAGAAGCGGGCAGCATTATCTTCTGCAAATGTAAACAAACTTGTTTGTCTGAACGATTGGCTGAAAAAGAAGTAGGACTGAGTGGACTTGTAGGCTCTAAAGTTTTATATTGTTTTTGAGTGCAGTTATGTAACAAAATACATTTGTAAGTTGCACTTTCATGATAAAGAGATTGCACTACAGTATTTGTATGAGGTGAATTGAAAAATACTATTTCTTTTGTTTATAATTTTTACTGTGCAAATATCTGTAGTAAAAACAATATAAAGTGAGCACTGTACACTTTGTATTCTGTGTTGTAATTGAAATAGATATATTTGAAAATGTAGAAAAATATCAAAAATATTTAAGATATTTCAATTTGTATTCTATTGTTTAACAGTCCAATTAATTGCAATTAATTTTTTGCGTTAATCGCTTGAGTTAACTGCGATTAATTGGCAGCCCTAGTTTTGACTGCAAAAATTTTTCATCTCTAAAAATGTTCCTGTATTCTATAGGCAACATGAAATGGGCAACTTGCACACACCTCCAACCCAGGCCAGTGAAGGCTACTGCACCCCAGGATTCTCACACAGGCCCTACTGGGGAAGGCAGGCAGTGTTAGCACAGAAGTCCACCCCCAGAGGAGGGCAGGTTGAGCTTGTTGGAAATACATGGGATCCCTGCCAGCAGAGAGTGCCCAGAGAAAGCACTGAACCATTTTTGCTCAAAACTTTCCAAAAATAAAGTTATCAGACAGAACAAGTCTAGAATATTGCAGCCCATAGTGGCAGGAGGATAGTTAGAAGGAAGTGCTTCTACAACCTTGAAGTGCCATTTTGCTCTGGATGGTGACTATGCAATAATGGCACCACAAACCCTTGAGAAAGACTATGCTTGACTACAGCTGTTTATTTGCTGTCAAATCATCCCACCAGTTTATAAAGACAATAGGCAGAGAATCCCATCAAGCTATTTCCCGGGTCACTTTTCAGGTCAGAACTGTATTGCCACTATAGCATTTACTGCCCACTGTAATTGACGGCTCTGAAACAAATCCAATGTAACCTTTAGACATATGAAACTAGAGCTTGTTTGGCTCTGCCTTTTCTGTTTGCACCAACTTTGTTGAATAGCGAGTTAATAATTTAAAAAAAACCAACCACACAACCTTCTTTCCAGTGGGGGTGGGTTGTTTTAACAGCCTTACTTTACATAAAATCATAGGACTGGAAGGGACCTTAAGAGGTCACCTAGTCCAGTTCCCTGCACTCAAGGCAGGACTGGGGGCATGGCTACACTGGAAACTTCAAAGCGCTGTTGTGGGAACTCTCCCATGGCAGCGCTTTGAAGTGCGAGTGTGGTCATGCACCAGCGCTGGGAGAGAGCTCTCCCAGCACTCCTGGTAATCCACCTCCACGAGGGGATTAGCTCCAAGTGCTGGGAGCCTGTTAACATTAGAGCTTTAAAGCACTCAGACTTGCTGCACTCAGGGGGGTGATTTTTCACCCCCCCCCCCCCCCCCCCCGCAGCAACTTAGAGCACTATAAAATGTAAGCGTAGACAAGCTCTAAGTATTATCTAGACCAATGTTTCTCAAATGTGGCCACCAGGGGCTTTTCATGAGGCCACGACAGTCTCCTGGGTGATGATGGGGAGGAGGAAGCATCGGCGCCTCCTCCTCCCTCCTTATTGCTCCTGGATGCGCCTCCCTGCACCACCTCTAGAGAGGGGCACAACACTACAGGAGCAAGGTGAGTTCTTGACCCATGTTGGGGGGAAGGGGTTTGGGTGGCAGGCTCCAGCAGCAGGACTTCAGGAACCTGGCCATGCGGCCCCAGGCTCCAACCACGGGGCAGCGGGTACTGACCCCCCAGCTCTGGCCATGCGGCCCTGGCCTCCAACTGTGGGGCTTCAGCCTCCAGCCCCTGGTTCCAACTGCATGGCAGCAGGTACTGGCTCCCGGCTCCAGTCCTGGGCTTCAGCCATGCAGTAGCAGATGCTGGCCACAGGCACCAACTCCAGGCCCAGCCACATGGCAGCAGGCTCCAGCCGCGGGGCTTTAAGTGCCAACCCCTGGTTCTGGCTACAGGGCAGCAGGCACTGACCCCCGCTTCTGACCACGGAGCTTCAGTCAACCTCTGGCCCCCAATTCTGGCCATGGGTCCTAGCCCTTGGTGCTGATCCCCTGCCCCAGCTGCACGGCAGCAGGCACCAACCCACAGCTCTGTACCCTGGCTCCGGCCACACGGTGGTGGGAGCTGGCTCTGGTTGCCGACCCCTGGCCCTGGCTGCGCAGAAGAGAGTGCTGGCTCCAGCCACACAGCAGCGGGCGCTGACTCCTTGCTCCAGCCATGCACTCCTGGGCTCTGGCACCCAGCTCCAGGCTCTAGCCCTGCGGCAGCAGTCACTGGCCCTGGGTGCTGACTCACAGCTCCGGCTGCATGGCAGCGGGCTCCGATCCCTGGCTCCAGCCACGCAGTTCCTGTCCCCAGCACTGGGTTCTGGCTGTGGCACTGAGCCCTAGCCCTGGCCACATAGCAGCAGACACCAGGCCCTGGCTCTGGCCACACAACAGCGGGCCTCATCACTTGCCCCTGGCCCCCACTGCCTCCCACAGCCCTGTATCCATCCCTCCTCCCCCTGCCCCAGGACCCTGCTGCCTTCCTGGCCTTGCATCCATCCCCCCATTGCCCCGGGCCGCTGCTGCCTCCCACAGCCCGGCATCCATCCCCCCATTTCCCCGGACCCCCGTTGCCTCCCACGGCCCTGCATCCATCCCATCATCGCCTCTGGCCCCTGCTGCCTTCCCCTTCGTCACTCCCATCCAGGGCTTAATGGGTCCAGGGGTTTGCTAAGGAAAGTGATATTAACAAACATGCAAGTATCTCTTTTCACAGCAGACTTACTAGCTATTTGTGAAAAATTATACTTGTATGTTTGTTAATATCACTTATCACTTTTCATAGCTGTGATATTAACAAATATACAAATATCACTTTTCACAACAAGCCTCAGGACCCACTAAGCGCTGGATGGGGTGAGGGTGGGGGGCGAAGGAGGAGGCAGCATTATTTTTGTTACCGAGTCTGCCAAAAAACCCTACAAATACCCACCCAAATCATTGTAATGTATATCTGTGCATATTTAATTGTTTTTCCTAAAGTTAATTAGTATTTTAGGGGAAAAGTGTCAGTGCGGCCACCAGTGAGAGTGGTCACTCTGAGGCCACCAAAAAATTTGTTGCGAAAAACCCTGATCTAGACCATCCCTGACAGGTGTTTGTCTAACCTGCTCTTAAAAATCTCCAATGACAGAGATTTCACAACCTTCCTAGGCAATTTATTCCGGTGCTTAACTATCCTGACAGGAAGTTTTTGCTAATGTCCAACATAAACGGATATTGGACAGAACTCGATCCAGAACTGATCCCTGTGGGACTCCACTCAATATGTCCTTCCAGCTTGACTGTGAACCACTGATAACTACTTTCTGGGAACAGTTTTCCAACCAGTTATGCACCGGCCTTATAGTAGCTCCATCTAGCTTGTATTTCCCTAGTTTGTTTATGAGAAGGTCATGCAAGACAGTATCAAAAGCCTTACTAAAGTCAAGATATACCACATCTACTGCTTTATCCCCCGCATCCACAAGGCTTGTTACCCTGTCAAAGAAAGCTATCAAGTTGGTTTGACACGATTTGTTCTTGGCAAATCCGTGCTGACTGTTACTTACCACCTTATTATTTTCTAGGTGTCTGCAAATTGATTGCTTAATTATTTGCTCCATTATCTTTCTGGGTGCTGAAGTTAAGATGACTGGTCTGAAATTCCCTGGGTTGTCCTTATTCCTCTTTCTATAGATTGGCACTACATTTGCCCTTTTCCAATCCTTCCATGACTTTTCAAAGATAATCGCTAATGGCTCAGATATTTCCTCACTCAGCTCCTTGAGTATTGTAGGATGTATTTCATCAGGCTTGTTCTTTCCCTATTTTAGTCTCCGATCCTACCTCATTTTCACTGGCATTCATTAAGTTAGATGTCCAATTGCTACTAAACTTTTTGGTGAAAACTGAAACATAAAACACTTCTGCCACTTCCACATTTTCTGTTATTGTCACATCTGGCTCTGATCAGTGTGGTAGCTCTGTTTCTATGTAGTTGATGTTTGTCAGTCTGGAGCGCGCTCCCTCTCTCACTTCTTCTCCTTGTAATATGAACAATCTCAAGTTACCCAAGATTTGGGGTAGGGAAGAGGAGAGCACTAATACGGGCTAGCAGTTACCTTTCAAACTACAGTAGTATCTTCTGACTGTAGAAAATGCATCCTCAGGTCACATCCACACCGTGTAAATTAATTGTGCATGGGCAAGACACTTTTTTTAGGGACATTTGAATCTTGTCATGGCAATTATTGAAAACCAATTAAATTTATACAGTTAACTGATAGTAATTGATGTTTGTACTGTGCTTTGAAGATATAAAGATCTGTAAGTATGTTAAGCTCTATAACTAATAGTAAAAATGTATGTCATTTGTTTAAACATTTTCCACTGTAAAACCCAAAACTGTCTTCAGACCCAGACCTCTAGTATTTTACATTCTGCTTCCAGGTTGTTGGGTAAGAATTTTTTCCCTGCTGTTTCTGGGGTAAGCCCCTCCCAAATGCACAAGACTTCTGAAGTTTTAACTATCAGCAATATTTGTTACTGTGATATTAACACTATCATCTTTCCAGACTCACTGCCTCACTGTAGCAATATTATAGCAGTGATGTGAAAACAAAACCTAGCACCCAGGTTAGATTCAGACTTGTTTAAGCTTTCTAGAGTCAATGTTTGACCCCTGCTTCCCCCTTCCTTCAGATGGGAACTAAGCTGCCTCAGGTCTTTTCATGGAGCAACTTACTTGGCCTCTGCAACAGCTTAGCTGCAATACCTGGCATGCTGGGGTACAGAGCCATGGCTGCCCTAGTCCCCATCCACCTGCACAGTGGAGAGAGTAGCAGCCCCAGGGCAGCCACATCAGATGCTTTCTTACTCCCCTATGTGGGGGTGAAATGCAGCTCTTGACTGCCCTGCAACAACAGCAGAATAGATCCTGTCTTTCCAAATGTTGGGTACGGCGCTAAAGAACAAAGCTGGAGATTGAAGTTGATGTTGTACAATTTGATATATAAACACTTCACTTCTAGCCTACCTCTCCGAAAACCCAGATTGTGCATTTTTGACTCTGCCTTTGCTCTCTGGAAGTAAAATGATCTGCTTAGTGACAGGAATAGACTCCTATTACCTTTTACATTACAAGAAAGAGAATGGTGCTGCATAGAGAGGGAGGGCAACTTTGAAACATTTGTCAGACTGAAGAACATCTGGACCAAAAGCTAATGGTGCTATGGTTTGCATACATTCCAAATGATGCATCTTTAAGTGATTTAGCCAATAAGATAGCTAATTGTAAAAAATCCTATTTTTATTCTCATTATCAATGCTCTTACATATCTAAAATTCAGTGAAGTTGTTAAAAGCTGACATACGGTTGAACAATAAGCTTTTATAACAAAACACTAGTTTGAATTCCACAGCACATTTTTTCAAATATCCGTGATGATTATAGTTTCAAAAATAACTTATCCTACTGGGCATGGAGGAGGATAATTTCAGAGTAGTTTGCCAGGCTATTGAAAATAGCAACTGATACGCTTGCCTAACGCCTGGGAAGTGTTCTGCTCTGGAAGCCAATTTAAATACCACAAGAAAGAGTTATAATTTTTAGGTGAAAGAAAACAGTATTGTGTTTGTTCAAAAGTGCCCCACTTTTTTGTTTTGTCTGTCTATCCATCCATGTTGGCATAAGAAGTGTCTACATGGAAGCACTACAGCAGTGCACCTGCACCACTGTAGCACTTCAAGTGTAGGCAAGCCCATAATCTAATCATGGTTCCATTCTCTCATCTATGAAATCCTGATGTTACTCTACTAAAGTAAGTTCTGCTGACTGTGGCAGAGGTTCTAAGGGAAAAAATCCTACACAGTAGTATTCTTTTGAACCAGCTGGAAATTGGTACCATCATATTGTGATGCTTCCCCGTGGGTACCAGGGCTGTGAGGCACTTCGATACCACCTGGTCTTAGCGTGAGGAAGCCTTGTCTGTGTCACCTCCACTGGCCACAGGCAATACAAGCACTCCCCTCTAAGACTATGCATGCCCCACTCTGATTCTGCAGGTTAGCGATAGGCACACTCCAACCCCCGAGCCCTTTGAGGTCTCCCTGGAGTGTCCATCCCCTGTTCACTGGACACTCAAAGTATTCACAGATTCACTGCTCCCAAAGGAATAGTACAACCCATCTTACCAGGAACACCTCAGACCACTGTTCCCCTTAACACACAGCACTTAGGTAAGTTTATAGTGAAAACAAAGAAATTAATTCAATGAAGTACAGAGATTTGAGTGATAACAAGTAGAAGTACTGGAAAAAAATAAATAAAATCAAATCATTCTAGAACCTAGGCTTAATTAACAAGACCCTCGTGTCTAATAAAGTATTACCAACACTTTATAGCCACACAGGCTATGATCCCTTTTTCATGAGACAAGCCACGCTATCAGCTTCTCTCCTATGTGAAAAATCTAGACTGTACCTCTGCACTCCAAGGAATACCCCACAATCCATTGTCTTTACTGGTAAACAGGATCCCCTCCTGCTGTTTATTTCTTCCTGTAAATATTGCAGTGGGTATTGGGCTCAGTATGCAAATAGGCCTGCATTGTGAGACATACAATGTCCAATACACATATGACCAGACAGAGCTAAGTATCTGCTACCTCCTGTTTGAAAGGAACCTGTTGAAGTCATGTCATCTCTTGGTTATCTGCCTTAACTCTAAGTCTTTGAGAATGTAATTTCCAGCATAGATCTCCAAATCCTTAATTATTATCCATCCATACATTTTGAAATGATTGGGGTGACTAGTGGGCTATTGGCTCTTACTAGAGACCTCACACACCACACTTTGGTAAACTTAATATGCATATATCTGACCCAGGGGATCCCTATTAAAATCCTATGAATTCCCTTTCCCTCCGCCAGTTGGCACCAAAAGATTCCTGGGTCACACATGACTACTGATTATTCTGCATGGTATCAAAAAGATTTGAGATTCGAGGCATGGGTGCCCTTACTGTAATTCATTTACAGCAGGGAGCAAGTTTTCAAAATATCGACTTGTGAGTTAACAGTGATAGTACAGTGCTAGCCTTAGTCATTGTGCCTACAGCACAACCATGTTAGCTGCAAGAAGTTTATAGATTGTTCCGGAATGAAAGATTGAGGGCCTGATTCTCTATGGCCTTGTACCTCTGACAGTGAAAAGTGGATGTAAATGCTAATTTCGCCCATGCTTAAGTATTTTGCTGACTCAGGGCCCAATGACAAGTCCTTCGGTCATTGCCTTGTTTAAACCTTGGAAAGCTGCTGCAATAATAATTAGTTAAATTAAGAATAAGTTCCACATTTGTCATCCTCAGAACACTTTATAAACATTAACTACTGTGAAGCAAGTAGTTTTGATCCCCATTTTACATGTAGGGTAACTGAAGCAGAGAGGTTAAGTGACTTGCCCCAGACCCCACAAAGAGGTAGTGTCAACACTTGGACTGGAACTCAGGAGTTCCTGGCTTCTAGTCCCATGGTCTGACATCCCCATGTGCTCAGCTTTTCCTGTGCTTGGACCGCAGCTCTCAGTATCTCCGGCTTCATCACCCTCAGCAGCGGGAGACAGAATTGGTATTCATTCTTTACATCAATCAATTTTGATTTTAACATTCCTTTGTCCTTAATCGAGTGGTATGCAGTCATGGCAATTCTCTTAATAGGACTCACTTTTCTAGGACTACCTGTCATAAGAACCTAGGAATTACCATACTGGATGAGACCTAAGGTCCACCACTATTCTGTCTGACAGTGGCCACAATGCTTCAGAGGAAGGCATATGAACCCCACAGTAGGCAGAGAAGGGGTAATGATGAGTCTCTGAACTAGCCAAGTGGGGAAGCAGAGAGGTGTGACATAAATGGGTATTTCTATTCAGACTGCCTTATTAGTGCTATTTATCTGAAATTATTGGAGATATCTCCTTTGGAAATTCTAATTGTCAGCTGTGGTGTGTTTCTTTTTGGATGCTGTGCGTATCATCACTAAATTTCTTCTCCCTATCTCTGCTTGAGTTTTTCTAACCAAAATAAGGTGTAGCTGCTTTAGTATCACAGGTGGTGCAGCCCAGCCAGACCAGTTGTTCAAAAATGTTGCCAGGTTAAATTGGCCACAAGTCAGTATAATACCTGCCAAATCATATAAACAGTTAAACTCTCAACTTCTCACCTTCACCACCTAGAAATTGTTTGAAAGGGGAATAAGTCATTGGACATGCAAGTACAAAGAATGCAGGATGCTTAAAATTCCATATCATAAACACTGATACCTCCAGGACTTAGTTTCAGAGCAGTTCTAGATCTCCATTCACATTGGCAATAGCCGTATGAAACAAGCCAGCTACAATGTCACCAACATCTGCTAAGCCAAATGACCTAATAAAAAAGTACAAAGATGTATTTCCCAGGAAACTGCTCTAATCCATAAAGTACAAGAGTAAAATGGACATTCTAGCTCTTGTAATACACACTCCCCGCCGCCCCCGGGACCAGCTGGCTAAGGAGAATGACATTGAAACATTTAGGCATCTCCAGATGCCTGAAATGAGTCTCCATCATACTGTTTATGAGCCACTGAGCTACATATAGGGTTCCATTCTAAAACTTACCCTATGTGGCATCTGTGCATGGACCAATAGAAGCACTACACTGAGAATTCTAAATGATGTAACATTCATATATGGGACAATTGGGACAGTAAATTTCATCCAGGAGATGTTCTAGTGCCCTAAATGATTCTGTTTGAGTGTGTGTGTGTGTGGCTTTTCAAACGGCAGGATGCCATAACAGAGGAAAAGCTTCAGAGGGTGAAAGAGCGATTCATGTCTGCCTACGATGTCACTGCAGATGGACGTTTACAAATACATGAGGTAAACTCCCAAAATATCTCTTTTTTTGAAAGACAATGAAATTAGAAAATGGATCATGCATAATTGGGACGTTGGGGGGTGGGGGGAGGGAATGGGGACCCAAAGATAAGCCAGGTTGTGTGTAAATTTCAAACTGCTTGCTCAAAGTGTAATTTACATGGAAACAACATGGTCATCTTTTATTTGCTGCATAGTGTCACTAGTCATGTAAATTTGCTCTAATCTTTACCTGCCTCTTTTAGCTTGCATATATGATCTTGCCAGAGGATGAGAACTTTCTGCTGCTTTTCCGACGGGAAACACCCTTGGACAACAGTGTGGAGTTTATGCGGGTGCGTGTCTTTTGCTTTCACCCCTTGTACGTTGCTGTCAATTATTCTGAATGGCACCTATAAGCAGACTCTTATTTAAAGTAGTTTAGTATATTAGACCTCTGTGGAATTTTGTACAAGTTCATGTTCAGTAAGGAAAACAGTGTTATTTTTGAAGGCTTCATTTTCTTAGGTGTTGAAGTTGTGAACATTCTGGTAGGAATGCTCAAAAGACAGAGATACCGTAGATAGGCTGGGGATGCATATATGCTTGCACTTTGCAGACTTTCTTAAAGATACATGTCCATTTTCTCCAGAGATGAAAGGTTTCTGTAGCAACCCACTGAACAGTTTAACCCTTTAGAGAGCTGGGGTCAGATCCTCGGCTTTATCATTTGTGCACTGGACAAAGATCAATGGGAATTGGCAAAGAAGGTTTTGAGCCACCTTGGTACTGGCACTCGTCACTGATTCTGAAGATGTCCGTCGAGTTCCAAGGCACAATTTAGAGTGGATTGAGGGATTTGCTAAGTGGCCCTGGGGTGGGGCTGTGGACTGCCAGTGCAATTCTGTCAGTCGGGGAGCACTGGGGTATAGGGATGCCCTAGAAATGCCTCCTTTTCCGTGCCACACCTCTGCACAAGGGGGGCAAGGAAGGAAGCAGAGTGAGAGCCATTATGGCAACTCTAGACCACCCAAGATGCTCCCCTACATTTGGGGAAATCAAGTGGCCTGATCTACCAGCTTTTGAACAGCTTCACAAATCTGGGGGAGGATTTGGTCCTATATTCTTGGCATTGCTGCCTGCTGCAGAAACACTATGTCAGCCTTGCAACACTCATGAAAATTGACCAGCCCAAACAAAATTTACTTGCTTACCCTTTATTGTGATGATGGTTATAACAAAAGATATTGCACTTGCTCATTAGAATTACTTGCCCACAAAAAACAAAAATACCCCACCTGGGTGAATAGCCAAACAGAATTATGCACGACTCCTTCATAGGCATGGAGCGACTTACTCCTATAGGAAAAGCTCCAGGGTAGTGAGAGCTTTTAAAAGCCATTATTAAAAAAAAAAACTTTATTTTTAAATATATTCCTCTATGTCAAAGGCTTGATTTCCAAACTGAATATATAATCTTGATTAACATGTAAATTGGGTGTTTGTGGACACAATGACCAGGCAAATTACCACTGTGAGTATGCAACCATGATGGCTTTGTGCACAAATTAGGTACAAAATTTTGATCAGGTTCTCAGTCTGATTATATTTTTCCTTTATAGAAAGATACTGTCTGTCTGTAATGACTAGCTGATTGCAGATTCCTTTTTTCCACAGCATGCTATACACAGTTCTGTCAACATCAAAATAAGAGTAAAAAACACTGTGTGTGGATAATTTTACTTTGTCCATAGTGAATTAAGTACTCAATAATATGGCTACATGGAATTATGGAACTGAATGAGATCTCATCTAGAGCTGTATGAGATAATCAACTTATTTGATGATTAAGTGCAAAATTAATGTGGTCTTACCAATTTTTCCCCTCCAGATTTGGCGCAAATATGATGCTGATAGCAGTGGATTTATTTCAGCTGGCGAGCTCAAAGTAAGTTATTTTATCCCTCTTTTGGGGCCTGAAATCAATGGGAGTCTTTCCACTGGCTTTAGTAATTCCACTGCCTTTTCGTGAGCTTGATAAATGGCATTTTAAAATTGTTCTGTAGCAATCAATCACTAGAGAACACATTGGCTGTAATTGTAGCTGCTAGATCTGTGATTCTCTTGCACGGTTGTGTGAGGAACTGACCAGTAGATCCTCTTTTTTGTGGACCACCTGAGCTCACCTTTGTGTCCCACTCCTTCCCCCCATCCCTGGGCTTACATCCCTTCCTCCCACCCCCGACCCAAACTCACCTCTGGACTGCTGTGGAGACAACCACCAGAGCACTTCTCCATATCTTACAAATGTGCACAGTCCCTAGTCCAGCCTCCCCTCTCCAGCCCCGGCAGAACAGAGCCACAGCAGTTCCATTTTATTAACTAGCTAATTACTTTTGTGCCTATTAATAAATGGTTTTCTGTGCCTGCAAAGGTGGGGGCAGGATTTAGCTCAACATTTATTTTACTTTCCAGCCCAGGTCCGATTCAGGAAAGCACTTAATCAAACACTTCACTTTTCAACACGTTCAGAAATCTATCATTGGTCTGCAAAGCACTTGGGCAACAAATTCGGCAATGAATCTTGGTCACATGCCATCTGACTGTAACCCCAATGTATTGCCATCTTTTGACTTCTGAGCCATTGGACTGGCACTTCGAATTCTTCAGCTTAATGTTGAGGGTCTGTCAGCAGCCAACACAGAGTCATTAGTCCTTAGCCACTCGCCACAGTACCGATGTAATCTGTTTGCAAGAAACTTATGTTGCTATCAGCATGGCAGGATGTTATGGTACTGATGACTTTGACCTCATCTCACACTTCCCTGATGTTTCAAATGGGTTTCTCTAACAACCTGCGATGTAGATGCAGTTAACTTCAGACTATGTTGCACATCCTTGACGAGTGCCTGCTGGCAAACTTCAACCGCGGGCTACCGGCTCTTCACCTGGCTGATGATGATGCTATCAAATGGCTGGGCACACTATGCATATGCCGAGAGAGAGCATATGTTTAAAGTTAAGCACATGCTGAAGTCCCATTGAAGTCTGTGGGACTTCAACATATGCTTAAGTGTGGATTTAGGTGATTAAACACCTTTAAAAGTCTGGTCGTAAGTGCTTTGTTGAGTTTGGGCCATAATGATTTAAGATTATTTAGAAAGTTAAGTGTTTGGGGTGTAATAAATATCACTTAAAAAAAATCCACTGTCTCCTCATACAGCTGATCCTCTAATTCACGGTTCCATTATGTCTGTTACAAGAGAATCTGATTATTTTAAAATATATTTTAACACTATATATAAATTTAAAAAAAATAAAAGATCAAATAAATTTAAATTAAATTGAAGCCAATGGAACTTCTCATGTACTCAGAGTTAGGCTTGTGTTTAAGTAACTTGGTGAATTGGGGCCTCAATTTTTAATATTATTCCTTGAACTCCAAAGGGTAAAGTCTATTACTCTATTCTTTTCTGTCAATAGGACTTCCTGGGAGATCTCTTTTTGCAGCACAGAAAGATGATTCCTGAGGCAAAGCTGGAAGAATACACTGATACAATGGTAAGCAAAGATAGTATTATTTATTGTGACTAGAATTTTAGACAAATCAAACTCTGTCTAAACTTGTTCAAAAGTTCAGCTAAGGAGGTACCTTCATATTTACACAACCTAGACCCAACCCTCAGCTCCCTCTCCCTGCATAGATGCCATCTCTCCCAACCCACACATAGGCTTTCAGATCTCTTGTTCCTCAAAACCCACAATGCACTGCTAGTTCCCTTCTTCACCCCACATGCTCACAGGCTTTCCAGCTCCTTCCCTACTAGTAACAGCCTTTTGGGTAAGCAGCAACATTTTGAAATTCACTAATCTAAGCCTGATCTTCAGGAAAGAACACACACATACTTTAAATCATTGGTGGTTACGATGTGTCCACAACATTGTGGCTGCAAGCAAGCATTTGTATATGCAAAATAGGTAGTTGTGTGCATAACGTATGTACCCATCTGCTTACATAATCAGCCATTTTGCATGCAAAAATGTGGGTTTTATGCAAACGCTTAGGTACCCACATTTGAAAATTGTATGTGGGGTTTGTGTGTGTGTGAGAGAGAGAGAGAGAAAATAAGAAACAAACTCAGAGAAAAATTGTTCATTTCTGATGTCAGTAATGAAGTGGAAGATGTCATCTGAGTTCCATCAAAAGCTTCAACTAATGCTACTTTCATAAACAGTTTGTGGACACATTCATAAGCACCCATGACTTCAAATTTGACCATTTATATCTAACTTAAGAACTAATTTAACTTCTTTTTGTTTTACCGTCAAATCTCACATGTCCACTTATGACAGTACATTTCCACTCCCCCCCAAAAAGGGATGAAATCAGACTACAGAAGTAATTTTATAGCAAAAAAACTTGAAAATAGAAAAAAAATCCCCACAATTAGCATAAAAGTCGTTTCAGGAGAAATTTCTGGTAGCAAATAGCTTTTGCAAGGCTCCATTAAGATTTACTTCCCTGGTGAGTACTCTGAGCAACAGTTGGAGAGTAAGCAGGGCCGGCGCAACCCATTAGGCGACCTAGGCGGTTGCCTAGGGCACTACAATTTGGGGGGGAGCAACCACGGCAGTATTTCGGCAGCAAGACCTTCCGCCACCTCTGTGGGGGGCAGCATTTCGGGGCGGGCCTTCCACTGCATAGAGTGGCAGAAAAGCTGGCGGCGCTCCTGAGAGTAAGCAATTTGAAATTTGTAGAGAATGATTGGCTCATAGCCTCTGACTTATTTCCCCTTCCTATGAGTTTCCCCCATAATTTCCCAAGACACAGCAACTGCCATTGCACATAATATGATTACTAACACAACAGATACAGTTAGATAGTAATACAACTGAGAAGAAACATGATCTAGTGGTTCAAGCATGGGGCTGGGACTCAGAAGTTATCTGGTTTCTATTCTTAGATGCTCTACTGTCTTGCTGTGTGTCCTCGGACAAGTAATTTAACATCTCTGTGCTTCAGACTTGGAAAAATGGTTGCTTTAGTGTATCTGGAGATGCATAATCTGAAATGCAAATATGCATCAGGAGGAAGAAATCTGCAAAGCAGTTATGCCAGAAGAACTTAGGGTGCTATCTAACAGCAAATTAGACTTGAGTTTGCAATGCAATATTGCAGGGGGAAAAGTCCAATGCTGTTTTGGGCTGTATATGCAGAGGTGTAGTGTCACAAAAGAACACTGTGATAATCCTCCTCTCTGTGATTCTCAGGCAACTGCATCTGGAATATCGGGTTCTGGGCACCAAATTACCATAATACTGTTGACAAACTGGAAGGAGTTCAGAGATGAGTAGGCCAGAGGGATTCATTTACTAGGAAAGATGCAAAATATTAATTATGTATAGCTTGATTGTGCTATGACTAATGGGCACATCGTAACAGTCCACAAATATTTGAAGGGTGTAAATATCTAGAAGGGAGCAAATATAACTTGGAGTAATGGGATGAAACTCAGAAGGGGAAATTTTATCTGAACGTTAGAAAAAATGGCAAATCATTAGAGTGTGGAATAGACTCCCTTGGGAAATGATGGAAGCCTTATCTTTTGGCACATTTAAAACTAGACCAGACAAAGTTCTAGTAAGGGAATAATAGGAAACAAACCTGCACTGGCAGGAAGAGAGATTAGCTAACCTAATGTATACCTCTAATCTCTAGATTCTAGGATTCAGTTTCTGTAAAATGGAGATAATAAACCTTAGCTATTCCACATTAGTACAGTGGGATTAATTCATTAATATTTGTAAAGTCTTTTGAAATCCTCAAATCAAAGGTACTATAGAAGTGCAAAATGTGATTATTATTATTAATCATCCTGTCTATCTAGAGAGAAAGAGAGGTTTGCAGCTACTGCACTGACCTGGGGTTCAGGAGTTCTAGGTTCAGTTCCTGGCTCTGCCACAGACTTCCATGAGGAAGTCACTTAATTTCTCTGTGCCTCAGTTCCCTGACTGTAAAATTGGAATAATTATACTTTTCTCCCACTTGTGTCTATTTAGATTGTAAGGTCTTTGAGGCAGAGACCCAGAGTAAGTACAGTGCCTAGCACAATGGCACACTAATCTCACTTGGGGTCCTAAATGCTTGAGTAAAAAAGAAAGAAATAAATAAAAATAACAAATAATATCATGGTGTCAATAAAATGTGTGATGACCTAAAAATGTGTCAGTCTCACCAGGAATGTCAAAGTCTGTGCATCGTGGCATATATAGCCTAGGGCTGGTTGCACACATCTCAAATAGCCAGTGACTAGATGCGTGGGCCCCAGTGCTTCTGAAGAAGTGAATAAAGAACATACAGATAGGTGTACTGTTTTTGACAACATGAAAAAAGAAGCAGTCTATGATCCCATGCTGGGTATTTATAGCTTCTTGCTTGTGAGAGAAGATACAGGATAGGTATCTGACTGATCAAGTGATGCAAACTGTTGCTCCTATTAATATAATTGCAGCCCAGATGAAAGGAAGGTATCAGAGGCTTTGCAAAAGTTAACTATTATTTTCTGAGGTCCCAGAAATGGGCCAGGTGCCTCACAAAACAAGTGAAGATACTCTCCCTGCCCCTTTTAATTACTGCTCTGGGCATTAGCAACACTATGCTTGTCTTTGGAAGACTGCCTCCAAAGCAAATGATTTTAAAATCAGAGCACTAGGATGGAAAAGATTAGATTTGGGAGTAGGGCTTGTAGCCCTCCCCACCCACCCTCTCCAGCCATGCGACCTATGTCATAAGGATTTGTCCCTCTGCATACTTTTATAACATATTCTGGGTCAGGAGGACAATCTTATGGACCAGAGAGTGACTGCAGTGAATGTTTGTCTTTCACTGTGGAAATTGCTTTCATAGGCACTGACATCATGGTAACTTTGCTGAAGTTTATTCTACGTTGCTTTGCTTTATAAATTTTATTTCTGTTTAACCACCACTTTCCACATACCATAATACATACCCCTCTTCTTCCTCATCTTTATTCATCCATCCCTTAAGTGACACAGATCATCTATGTGAAACACAAGGCTTGTCTACATGGATGTCTAGTTTGCTGCAAGTTGGGATGTGCATCTACCCCGTGCTAGCCCTCTTTCGAAGAGGACTAGATCAGAGCTCATTAGTGAACTGTTAATACAGGTCAGTAGGGTTCACATGGAAAGCTAGTCTGCGGGAGATTAGTATAAAGTCGAATGACTCCCCTCCTTGCTGCAAACTACTTGTTCATGTAGACAAGCCCACAGTGTCCAAGGCAGTTTCTTTGCTCTATCTGTTTTCAATGTGAATTGGAGTCTTTTCCCCATTTTGAACACCCCTCCCTGGGTAATGTGGATTTTTCTCATCTCCAGGAATGCGTTTCAATTTAGCGTGTTGCTTAGCAGCCATGCATTACCAGATCATTCCATTTCTTCACAGTACTTTATGATCTTTGCATCCTTTTTGCTCCTTCATCAAAAGACTGTTGATTGTGATCCAGGGCTTAACAACAAATGGAAAGTGGTGAACCCTCAGGGATAGAAAATGGGCAGTGCTTTCACTCGTGTTTATAGGGCACGTTATGTAGGCAAAATACAATCTTCAGGAGCATCAAAGTCATTGGAGATAGTCATGATGGAAATAGATGTAACTGCAGGATGCTTATTTTCTTAGTGTTGGTGGCACTCTTTTGAGCCAAAATGAACAGTCAAAGTTCAAGGGATATAATGAAGAGGAAAGAGATGAAATTAAGCAAGGGAGAATTTAGGCTCAATAGCAGGACGAATGTCTAACAGTAGGGCCTACTAGACAGTGAAACAATTTCCCAAGGAAAATGGTCGCTCAATAATTTATAATTAGACTGGAGATTATATTCTAGCAGTTGGGAGTTCTGAACAGTCTAGGGCACAATCTTTCACTGGCAGAAAGATGAACAAGATGATTTAACAAGTCTTTTTCATCTCTAAGTTATATGGTTCTGTGGAAACCACCATATGCAGTGAGAGCATCCTCCCTATCCAAAGCCCAAGTCAGCGGATTAGTGAGGGAGATTAACTGGCAGTTGTGGGATGAAATTCGCAGCCTGTGACCATGGGAGTTCAGCACAACCCACTGCTATCACTGTGCCAATTTATGGGCTGAAACAAAGCTTAATGCACCTCTCTGCTGTAGAGTAGGCCACTCCCAATGGACTGTTCCATAGATTGTAGAGGGTGGGGCTTATCATGTGAGATATTGAGGCCCTTTGGGAAGTCAAAGTGCAGTGCTCTGTACCTTGCAGGGCTGGGCCCATGGTGGCGAGGCTTCTAGTATAATTCTCCTATTCGCAGGAGGGCTAAAAGGGCACTTCTGTGCTGTGGAGGCTGGCTTTTTTAGAGGCTGCATAGGAGTGAATTTCACCCTGTTTAATTTTTGTGTGTGTATATTTGCCTTCACACACATGTATGCATATACGTACAGCTAGATACATAGCATTTTGCAATTCCCCATCATTCAGGGAAATTATGTTTGGAAGTAATTTGTTCTTCCAGTTGGCACAGAACAAGCATTATGGGGGGCATATTCTCAGGGGCAGAGTTCAAATCACTGCACTTTCTACCCATAGCTCTTAGCAACAGCAGCCTGCCATAGGAATACTATAGCCGGGTACCAGGGGAGACCAGGCAGGTAGCGTAGTTTAGAGAAGAAAATGGGAGGTTTTGCTGATAGGCTGAAAATATTCCACCCTCCTAAACGTATGAGAAAGATAGTGAAAACACATGCGGTGATGCCTGCTACTGCTTCACCACAAAGAGAAAATATTGGTAATAATAGTAGAAATAATCTCTCTCCAGCTGCACATAATGAGGCTTCAATTGGACTTATGGGTTCTGGTGAAGTCACAAAAACCACAAGACTCAAGCTCATATGTTTGTCACAACCTCAGCATGGAATCCTAGTCTTAATGTATGTACTTTAGTGGGTATTGTCTATGGATGAATAATAACCAGACCTAAAATTAACCTTGTGCTTGAGTTAACATCTCTTTCTCTCTCATTTATCTGTCTTAGGTCTCCCCTGCTGTATTAGTAGTACTTCTTTACTGCCTCCTCCCCACACCTTATTTCTGATCCTTTTTACCATTTTATTTAAATTTCTTATTAGCCAGCAAGATATTGTAAATAAAACAACATCATTGGGCTTGATTCTCCATTGCCTTACATCTTATACCTGTGCTGAGAGGGTGTACATTGTTACCACTCTAACCTGATAGCATTTTACACCCATTTTGCACAGGTGTACTTGGAGTACAGTGCAGAGGAGAATCAAGTCCAGGGAGGCTTTCTAGAATAATGTTGTCAATGGGCCAAATGCCAAGGTCCTGACCTGATTTGCTTCGATGCCAAGTAATGATTGAATCAGCATTTGCAGCAGGTGACTCTTTTTACATCTGTTTTCTAAGCTTGCACAGAAATCACCATCCTTAATAAACTTTCTTGCATCTGTAACCATATAGCACTCAGTCATTTCAAGACCGAACAGAAACCTTTCATTCTTATGCAGAAGCCCCTTGCACTCCTTAGTTACCTTGTAAGTAAAGGCACTGACTGTTCTTAGCATTCTATAGTTCACAAAACTACTTTAGCTGTTAGTCCTGATGTATTAATGCTGCATGCAGGGAAAGCTCATTACCAGTTTGTGCTTCTACAAATCAGGTTACATAGGCTGTTGAAATAATCACATACAGAGCAAAGTTATTGTGGTTCCTTTTTGAATACCGCCTGATGATAACATCAGATTCACCAAAGGCTTTAATTTGAGCACCACAATATCCTACTATGTTTTAAAAAAAACAAAACAAAAAAACACTATCTTTGCCTACAAAAGAATAAAGCATTCGTTTTGTGTGATAACAATCTGAGTGCTGAGACCAAAAATTCAAACAGGATTTTGCCTGAATAAAAACTAATTATGAAGTACAGTATTTGTTCTATGGAAATTAGTGGTTGGAGAGAATCTAGGGTGAAAGCCACTCAGAAGTCAATGACAAAACTCCTATTTACTTTAATAGGGGTAGGCTTTTGTCCCTAATCTCTCCCCATATAATTTGATGGGGAAAGACTTAAAGCACAGGAGATGTGGCTTGCTTCTATTGTCAGCTCTGTCACAGACTTCCTGTGTGATCTTGAGCAAGTTATTTAGTCTCTCTTTGCCTTCCTTTTTCCCTCTGCAAAATGGAGGTAAAAGAACTTAGTTTCACAACACCCAGTTAATTCATTCATATCTGTGAAGTTCATAAGATCATCAGATGGAAGGCATATAGAAGTGAAAACCATTGTTTTTATGACTAATGCATCCTGACTGCAGTATGTTTATGCACTTTATATGTTGTTTAGTGCCTCAGGGTGCGAACCCCCATATCACAGGGTTTACTACTCACAGTTGGAGCACCTCTTTGTGGCCACATCTGAGGACTAGCTCCTGAACATTAACATCAAGTTTTTCACCACAAGGTTTAACGTTACCACCAAAGTTTTCATCACAAATGAGTGTTTACAAGTATCTTGTCATACAATACCTTCTGTTTAGATAGTCTGGTTTGTTCAATGCCCATTGTGTCCTTTAATTCCTTCCTGTACCCTTGCATGTACATAGGTACTGGCTTTCCTTTTACTACAGTGTTCCGTCCTGTATACATTTTTAATCCAAGCACATCTTTGGAGCTTTGATATTTAGGGTTTGGTGAGGTAAGGATGCAGTTACTGGCAGGCCCCTTATGGAGCTGTCTCCGAACCCCAGGGCTGTGCATATGCAAAAAGCCCACTTCCCCTCTTGGGGTCACCCTCTGGGTGAGTCCTTCCTGGCCCCCTTTCTGGAGGATTGAGACTTGAGCTCCCTTGGTTAAGGGAACCTACCTGCTGATTAGGAGTAAATGTTTCTAGCAGCACCCTGTCAGCTGTTTGCTCTGTGTTGTCAGCAATGGGCAAAGCTTCCTCCTTCCTGTCGGCCAGGTAATTTGCATGTTCACAGGGACATACTGCTGGTTGTTTGGATGTGGATTTAAAACCACTGTAAACGCAAAGACTGGGCTCTGCCATAAAGAGACAGCATCAATTTCCGCCAGCAGGTTAAAACTGATGTCTTGGTGACCTACAGTTACCAACTTCTGCTTCCACAAGGAATCAGATGTGTCTGAACCCACTAGGGTACTACAGAGATGTATTCACTGGCATCCGG
This sequence comes from Trachemys scripta elegans, assembly GCF_013100865.1. Classification (NCBI taxonomy): domain Eukaryota; kingdom Metazoa; phylum Chordata; order Testudines; family Emydidae; genus Trachemys; species Trachemys scripta. The sequence goes on from NC_048299.1 coordinate 180,667,472, forward strand.
CAGTATACTCTCAGAATTTGAGACACAGGCTGTTTGCCTGGATGGACAGGTGCTGAATCAGCCACTCTATCCTAGGTATTTGCCCACATGGGATCAGCATGACGATAGTCCTGTGCTAACAACATTACTTCCTCAAGATGCTGAGTAGGCAAAGACAACTGGTTACAGGGCTGCCTACATTCCATAAAGTTCCCTTCTCCCCTTCTGACGCCCCTTTTGAGACACCTTCCTCAGTGGTCTGTAAAGTGAGTTCAGGACCGTGCTCATCTGCAGAACTCTGGCAGTTAGCACTTGAAACAATTCTCTCAGCAGGCAATCTGCTACAATGGTCCCATCAGGAGCTAATTGGGCCAAATAACTCCTGTACCCTTCAGGCACAACTACTTACTTGCAAACCTCACCAGGAAGCATCTTTCCTGAAGGAGCTTTCCCAAACAACAATCCATTTTTCATTGAGCTTTGATAAAAATGCAATACTGTTTAAACCTGCTGGGCCTTATTCTCATTTACACAATGCTCTTTTACACCACTCTGGCAATGTAAAGGTACTTTAAAGTGGGTGTACAGTTCATTTGTTTCCACTGAAAGGCATCTTTATGCTGCCAACATGGTTTAAATGAAAATCAGGCCCACAACTATTTAAACCTCCCATGTGTGTTTGTACACAAATAGATCCATGATATGGGGGTGTACCTGCTGTAATGCTTTGTGTGTGTATGCAATTATCAGATTAGATCAAACACATGCTTGAAATTAGCAAGTTTAATAAATGTATCCCCAGGCACTTGATGTGTAATACATGCAGAGACAGTACATTGCAGATGTGCATGAGCTACAGTTGTCCAAGTAATGGGATTATGTCTAGTTTAGTAGATGTGGTACCTGAACTAATTTATTGAAAGCCATTCCATATCGAGTACATGTTTTCCATATTTCATGTGCAAATCATTATTATAGAAAGATACAACCTGGGCCTTCAGGTGGGACTTTCTTTTTCTTTGTTGACCTGAATGGACAAAAGATTAAATGTATTTGGAAATATTATTTAGGATGTTGGTCCTATAATAGGCAAAGTAGAATTTGAAAAGATGAGGGAGATCGGGGAAGGGTTTACAGTGGCTATAGCCACCCCAAAATTTGCCTTAACCCTCCCGTAGCCACCCCTCCCAGCACAAAATTCAACCATTGAAGAAAGGGTGGTATGGTATGGCTTTGCCACGCTTACTTCTGTGCTCCTGCTGGCAGCGGCACTGCCTTCAGAGCTGGGTGCCTTGCCAGGAGTAGTGGCCACCACTCTCTAGCCACCCAGTTCTGAAGGCAAAGCAGAGAGAGCGGCAGCAGCTAGTCTGGCACCCAGCTCTGAAGGCAGTGCTGCCACCAGCAGCAGCAGAGAAGTCAGGGTGGCATATCCAGCATAGGCAAGGGGTGGGAGCATGGAAATAACAACAAATGGGAGGAGGGAGCGCAGCATGCAGGGCGAGAGATTGGGAGGCGTGTGCATAAGAGAGGGGGATCACAGATGGGGAAAGGTGACCTAGGGGAGGGGGATCACAGAGGAGGGAGGTGGGGCTTGGATAAGGGAGGAGAATCACAGGGGAAGGATGCATAGCGGAGGGGAAAACACCGACAGAGGAAGGGGGGCATGGTTAGAGAAATCGGGAGCATGGACAAGGGGTGGAAAGCCCCAAACAGAGAGGAAGTGTGGATGGGGGAGGAGTTCCAGACAAGCAGGCATCATTCAAGGAGGGGATTGGCATGTGGTGGAATGGTAGTGCGCAGCCCGGTGCGGGGCACTGCACACCGCAAGGGTGGCACAGGGACGGGGAGCTGCAGCAGAGTTGGGAGCCCAGGGGATACTGCTGCTGTTAGCGGGCTGGGCAGGGGCCAGCAGATGCTGTGAGGCGTCCAGTCCCGAAAATGTGGCAGTCTGAGGGCACCAGCAACAAGCTTGCCAGGCACTGAGCTGAACTGTGCTGCAAGCCAGCAGGTGGTGTGAGGTATGCTGGGCTGTCCTCAAGCCGCAGGTCTGGAGTCCAGGTCAGCTCCAGGCCCCTTTCCATGAAGAGGCAGCAAGGGGCCGGAGCCCCTTCCTGGGCCCTGCCTGGGGACAGGGGAGCTTCAGTGCTCCCATATGTGTGCCCACAAGATGTAAAGTGCAGCCCCTGAAATTTTCTGTCTAGTCCACATCAGACACACACACACACACACAAACCCCCAGGAAGAGGCTGGCACTACCCCTGAGAGTTTTTCTTGGTTTGGCAAAGGCAGAGCCTAGAGAAAAGAGGCAGGTTGGGGAGCTGGAAGCAAAGGGAAAGAAATGATGCTGATTAGTTAGAAAATACACATTTAAAGTCAATAAAATTTAAACTTTAGGTCCAAATTAAAATTAGGAGGGGACCAAACTGCTCAGGAGAATGGTAATGGGCCAGGGATCCTTTCACACCTAGGTCACCAATTCTAATCTAGCCCATAGTAGTAGTCATGAACACAGGTCATGACTATTTGATGACATACACACAAAAGACATTTCCTACTCTAGAGCTCTTGTCATCTAAGTCAAACAGAAGTAAGGTAGACAACACACACTGGAAAGCCCAGATGAGGGAATAACTACAGTAGGGAGGTTTTTTTATTTTTATTATGTTATGTTTTATATTACGTACTCCTTGAGGGCATCCTGGAAGGCAAGGAGACTTTAGGAGACATGTGAATGAAAAAGTAGTGGCTTGGCTTGACCTATGCACAAAGAGTTATTGGCCTCAATACACTTCTTAGGGTCACAGTCACGTGTCTCTATCACATAAATTGCCATCACAATTGGTATTAATTAGTATCTTTATTTCAATCTCATAGAGAAGCCAAAGATTTAGTGGTCATGGAGGCTGAAATTCCCCCGAAGAGATCTATGGGTTTCCTATTTGATGTATCGCAGTGTATTGTGCTATTGGGCCTGTATTTAAAAATGTAAGGACCCTGAAAGAGGTTGAGATTTTTGCTGACACAAGAGCAGGGGTGAAAGTAACTTAAATGACTTACTGGTACTTACTGGTACGCAGGCCGGCCGGGGTCCTGAGCAAGGTGGTGCGGGGGGGAGCTCTGGGCCCTGGAAGAGGTGGGGCTGGGACCAAAATCCCCCAGGTGTGGTAGCAGCAGCCGGGAGCCCCAGGTCCTTTAAATCACCATCGGAGCCCCGGGGTAGCAGTGTCATCGGCTGGGAGCCCTGGGCTCTTTAAATAGCCAGTGGAGCCCCGGGACCCTTTTAAATTGCCAGGCCCCGGGGCAGCTACCCCTTTTGCCCTCCCCTTCCTCCCCCCATCAGTGGCCCTGCCAGTACGGTCGGCACTTTCTTGCCAGTACCCCAGACTGGACCGGTTTACTTTCACCTCTGCACAAGAGTATTTCTGAGGTTTATAACATATGGTAGAAAGTAAAAGAATAATTTCAGTGAAACAGAAATACCTAAAAGAACATGGGTGTAGTTTAGAAATAGTTTGACTATGTTAAATGATTTTAGTAATGCAGTGAGAAGCACAGTGTTCCTTCTTGTAAAGAAAAGATTAGGAAGGTGTCTTCAGCATATTTTGGTCTCTTGCAGTGAGGCAGAATGCAGTGGAATTACATCAGGAATGAATTTGGCCCTGTATTTTTTAGAATGTGGTGACTCTCACTTCATGTGGCTCTTCATATTATTTTTGTGACTATTGCATGTCACATTTGTCATCTGAGACTTACAGTAACATTTTCAAAAGCACCTAAGTCCTATTTTCAAAAGTGACTTAGGCAACTAAGTCCCATTAACTTTGAATGGGGTTTTTAAAATGTTACCATTAGTGATTTACTGCAAGAGGGGAAAGTGACTATTTACAATGCTTCCAAAATAAACCTTAATTTTGTGCATATAAAAAGTTCAAGGCTAAGTTTTTACTCCCTGATCTCACTCGGAGCAATCACACTAGACTTGCTTCACTCGTTCTTCCAGCTCCAGGTTGAGGGAAAATTAGAAAATCAAGGTTATTCTTAGTTCTAACATTTATAAAACTGTGAATGCACACAAAACAGGCTTTATGAAACAGGAATGAAACTGTAATAGACATTTATGTATCCATTGTACATTCCGATCACTTTGAATTGGTGACACAATTTTCAAAAGCTTTCAGCATAGATCTAACTCTGCTCTTAATTAATTTCGGTGGGAATAAAGTTGGGCCAATGTTGAGTACTCTTTAAAAACCTTATGCTGAATATATATAGGGTAAAGTATTTGGAAGAATTCATTCAGTAAAATACTGTTATTTGTTCTTATCCAAACCTAATACTATAAAGAGTATTACCACAGACTATGTGTCTCAAGTGATATGCAGGGAGGAGTGTTTGACAATAGTACTGAACATTTATATAGAGGCTTCTCAGGACATGCTGGCCCCTTCTCACATTCTCTACTTACGAGCTCTTGGGAGTCCGTGTAAGTATCAGGCTCTGAACTGAATTCTGAGATAGTTGCCCCAGTTCTGGAAGATGTTTAGAAACAGCATCTTGGTTTCCCTGGCAGTACTGTGAGATCACCCTTTTCTATTCTGTGTCACATGGATTGAGCTCTCTGCTGAACACTGTGCCTATTATAGAAGGTGTAAATAGGGGAGACAGACCACATGTGCCTTCTCAAGGACTTATAAAATCACTTGGATTTTTAGAAGAGTTATAACCATTAAAGGAGTAAGTTTAATGAAAGAAATGTTACTAGTTATCCCAATACTGAATATGGGAAAGAGAACAGCAACCTATCTTGATGAAATGTTATACCATTTTTGCAATAAAAAGTGGAATCATTTTTTTTCTACACCATTTTGCCATGAATTATTTATGTTTAAGATCTATCAAGCCTCTTTTCTCCTGGCTTAAGTGATCACCTCTTATTTATTCTTCAGACAGGCAAAGAACTCCAAAATAAAATAAAATATATGGGGGTGAGTCACCAGGAGGAAACAATCTGACTACATTAAGCAAAAGATGTCACCATATTTATATGGATTAACTCCTTGACACTGTCCATCTGAAATTCCTGAATAAAACTGGTGGTTCTTGATGCCAGGCTTTGCTCCAAATAAACCCACCAGCTTTGACAATATAAAATGCTGACATTTCTGTGTATCAGAATGAAGCATTTTCCCCTGGGCTGTGCCATAACCATTACAACTGATGAGGATAATGATGAAATCAGGACTGGAGGGTTTTAAAGTTCCTCATGGGCCAACATTTTTCCAAAGACAATAGTGTGATGCTGGTATTTAATTTAGTGAAGAACTTATTAGGGCCACAATTTACTTCTGTGCCAGGTGTGAATGGCTAGAAGTTGTGTTATGTGTTTGTTTCATTTCATATTTTTGGTGGCTGGACAAAAACAGGCCAGATTGTGGCTGGCACGTGTGTTGGGTGCACAAGGAAGTGGAGAAGGTGCCTGCACCTTAGATGGGCAGAATTACATGCTCCTAGCTACCAGCAAGGTGTCATGGCTTGGTTGTAGGTGGCCAAACCTAGAAGTCGGAGCCAGAGTCCGCAGTCTTGAGACAGGAGTCAAGAGTTGGCTGGGTCGGGATATTGGGAGGTCAGAGGCAGAAGACAGACAAACTGGCAGTCAAAAACCACAAGTCAGATGCCAGGAGATCAAGCTGGGTCAGAATTAGGAGTGCAAGTAGAGCGGTACCTTCCTGTATGCAGTACCAGCAAGAGATTCTTAGCAGGTATGGGGTACCGGGAAGACTTGGAGCTAGCCCCCCACTCCAGGGGGTGGGGCTGCGCTCTGCTCCTTAAAGGAACAGAATGCAGCTAGGGAGGGCATTCATTCTTTATATGGCTTTAACAGCACAATACATGTGCTAACAAACTTAAACATAGGTTTTATTTAAGTTTGTTAGCATATGTATTGTGCTGTTGCGTTGGTCAGGAGTCCTCAAGGGGGGTGGAGGGAGGGAAGGTGTTTAAACAATGTTTTTGATTCTGTTTCTCCCCATTGGTATGAATTATCCATGACATCCATACTGCATCACATCAAGTCCAATTCATTAGAGGAATGCCTCTGCTTGCACTGACCAGAGGATGTTTGGATTCTGATGTCAGCCCAGTTCTGCAGCCTGATGGGAATCAGATGTTGTCCCCAGTGTACATAGAATTCTTCTTTGCAGCCGAACTAGTCTAACATTCATTTTGTTAACTGGAACTGGAGCAGCAAAACAAAGAAAACAAGTGTCTCATTGTCCAGCTTTGTGGGTGAGAGAACTATAAGTGAAGATTATAATGCCGGACACTGATGGCCTTAAACCAGCTGCCTCAGGAATCTGAAAGAACTGTGCTGTAAATATGTTCCACATCTTAGCAACGGAGCTAAGACTTATCACACATCTGCCCACCTTTATTAAAATGAAGCTCCTTCTGATCTGACAGCTCAGGTATTGTCAGTTTCATCCAGAACAATTTACAAATTTGGAACCTAATCCTGTAAACCCTTAATCATTTGATCAATCCCACTGAAGACAATGGGACTATATGCATGATTATGGACCACTTTTGTGGACTGGTAAGAGTTTCAGGAGTCTGTTCCTATAAAGGAAGTTGAATCCCCCATTGAAATGCAATGTTTGGGTACAATACCATAGAGCAGTTTAGGATACAGTTCTATTTAAAATTTGTCTTTTAATAAGTCATACATATGCTGAAATGGCTCCTCACCCAACTCCCATATTCCATATAAACAGACTGAATACTACATATTTGGGGGGAAAGTGAGTAGTTAAGCATGTTGATGTTTGTATATACAAAGGGGGGTGGTGGATGGGGAGAGCATGGGGGCCCTGGGCTGGGGCAGGGATGAGTCACATGGAGGGTCACGTGGGGAGGTCACGTGCCCCCCTCTTGTGTCCCTCCCATGAGTGCAGTACCAGCAAGAAATTATTTCTACTTGCACCACTGGTCAGAAGGCCAGGAGATCAATCAGGGGAAGCAGGAGCAGGTATAGCTAGCAGGAAGCACAGGGGGCACAGTCTGGACCAAGATGAAACCCAGTTGTTCAGATGGCTTCCTGTTCCTGACGCTAGCTTACGTAGGGCCAGCAGGTCCATCAGCCACTCTGGGACTCCACCACTTGGACCTCAGGGGCGGAGCCTCACACTGGGGCTGGGCTTCATGGGTTTCAGGTAAGCTATTGCCAGCAGGCTGCCAGGTGGAGGGTTGGCGCATGGCTGCTCCCATGAACCTTGCAGGCCCTGGTTTGAGACCTGTGGGTCGTGACAAAAGGGATTGGTATGAAGAAGTAGTGATTCTCCTCTCCCTCCCCCCATTGCTGATCAGGTGTGGTGGAAGCATGCTGCACCATAGGAGGTGTATAGATGGTGTGCTAGGGTAGTCAGCACACTTCTTGGGGACTTGGGCAATATTGCATTCCCTCTGCACTGCTCTCCTTACAGTGGGAAGGGCAGTGCAATTTTTCTAGGCCATTCTATGTTCATATTTTCTTATCCAGCTATCTCAGTGTTACTATTTTATGGCAATTTTGTCTTCTTGATTTTAGATGAAGATCTTTGACAAAAATAAAGATGGACGATTGGATCTGAATGACCTGGCAAGGTATTTTTTAATGGTACTGTTATGGTTTAGCAGCTTCTAGTGGCAGACCTGGGCAAGCTGATGGTTTATACTGCGGAGGCCTGAGTTTGAATTCTTCCTACGTTTCAAGTGAAATCAGGCTGTCTAGGTGTTTCTACAGCATGGTCCCGTTACCACAGCATCCACGTGCTTGCTGCATTAGAGCTCTAGGGAATGCCAGGATTTGCCTCCCCCTCACTAAAATGCCCTAGAATACTTTGTACTGGCTGAAGAGATGCTTCAAAGGAGGTAACAGGGCAGCTGATGGAAAGTATTAGAAGGTTCTGGACTGTGTGTCTAGAGGTGCAGTCAAGGCATTACTGAATATATATAGAGAGGTGCCTTGACCTCGCCTCTATGCATATAGATATATATAAAGTGGCCCCCTTGTAACATGCATACTTAAAGCTGTCTCTTAATGAGGAGAAAATATATTCAGCCATGCCTTGACTATGCCTCTATACACACAGTCCAGAATCTTTTAATACTTTCCCTCAGCTGCCATGTTACCTCCTTTGAAGCACCTTCTTGGCCACTACAAAGTCTGTGTGTGTGTATTCAGTTGTGCCTTTACCTCACCTTTGTCCATGCACCCCAGAATTCTTTAATACTTGCCATTAACATTTAGCTGAGAATAATAACCCAGAATCCTTTAATACTTTACTTTCTGAGACACACATTGAGAGAGAGAATGAAAAATACCATAGGAAGGCCATTATTCCAGCTTCCTCTTAGATATGACTCTGTAAGTGGTCTGCTTATAACACATATGCTAGCTGACTCTTAGTAAAATGAATTTAGTAGATTCCCTCCAGCTCAGAGTGAACATTTGTCATTTGTCACATCACAAAACCTCAGTGAGGGCACAATTTGACATGACTGGCATTCTGTGCTCAGGGGAAACCCAGAGCTGGAATAGTTGCTCGAAAGACGGGCTTTTAATAGTGCTTCAAGGGGAAATTTGTACATTGTTAGTGCTCAAGACAGTATTATTTTGTCCTTTTTTCACAACCAGGGAATTCATCCATGAGAAGATCTCTCTGTCTCTCTCTCTCTTTTTCATATATATATTCCACTGATTCCACTTTAAAGAGAGAAAGAGAATTTCCTTTAATTCAGCACAGCAATCCAGTTACAGAGGAGTAACTGGACAATACCTCTTGCTTTTAAGGCTAACCGCCTCCACTGGTCCTAGCACTGGAGATGTTCTGTAAGCATAGGCACCAACTTCTTCTGGCGCCGGTGGGTGCTCAACCCCCACAGAACCACACCAACTCCACCCCTGACCCGCCCCCTCCCTTCCCTGACCCGCCTCGCCTCCATTCCAACCCCTTCCCCAAAGTCCCCGCTCCAACTCCACCCCCTCCCTGCTCCTATTGGACTCCTTCCCCAAATCCCTGCACCAGCCCCACCTCTTCCCCACCTCCTCCCTAAATGTGCCACATTCCTGCTCCTCCCTCCCACAGCTTATTATGCAGCGAAACAGCTGTTTTGTGGCAGCAAGCGCTGGGAGCTAGGGGGAGAAGTGGGGACGTGGCATTCTCAGGGGAGGAGGCAGAGGTAGAGGTCAGCTGGGGTGGGGGAGGGGAGTTTGGTTGCCAGTGGGTGCAGAGCACCCACCAGTTTTTCCCTGTGGGTGCTCCAGCCCTGGAGCACCCACGGAGTCGGTGCCTATGTCTGTAAGGGTCATTAACATAAAGGAGTCCATTTTCAGAACAGTGAGCCATGGGATTCGTACTACAACTCCCCACAAAGAGAGAGGGATTTATGGTTACATCACCCACAGATCTCTCGGAAAGTATCTCCTTCTTAAGACCGCTGTAACCTACAATCTTCTTGCCTTCTGGACAAGTAGAACTAATACAATAACCAAAAGGATCATAATTTAGATCTCTCCTTTTAGGATTTTGGCACTCCAGGAAAATTTCCTCCTTCAATTTAAAATGGATGTAAGTAGCACTATTTTCTAATGAATTTGTTCTACTTTTTTCCGCTGAGATAACTCAGCCCTAGCCTCAACCCATTATCATTTTTTCCCCTGCACTCAGGCTTGTAGTAAAGAAGAAAGGAAGAATGATTTTGAGAAAATCTTTGCACACTACGATGTTGTGAGTTCTGTGGGGTGTTTTATTCTACTGCAGTTTAAGTGGCACATCTGGACTTGAACTCGCATTCATTCCCATGCAATGTAGCATTGGGTGATGCTGTATTGTTAGGGGTCTCTTTCCTCAGGGGAAGCAGTGTTTATAGAATCACAGAAGCAGTGCTGGCCTTAGCTCTGTGTCCGTCAAGCAGTTTTGCACCACATGCATGCCTCACCCTATCAACCAGAATGCCACCTTCAAAACCCCATTCATAGCTCTTTTGACTGCAGGACCAGTGGGGCACACCAGAGACTGAATTCCCTAATTGTCCTATATCACTTGGAAAGCGGCACGTCAGTGCCATTTCCTGCCTTCACAGGACTTGTAGGGTAGTCACCAAAGAGCCTCACAAACAGCTGAGGGAAGATGTCATCACAGTTTATGGGGAGAGGAGAAATTTGGTTTGGAGGATAGGATTTTACAAATACATGGAGTTTGGGGGGACCTGATGGGTAGAAAATATTACTATATTTCTGACTTGGTGAAATGCCTTTAATGTTTCCTCTGTCTTTCAGAGTAAAACAGGAGAACTGGAAGGTCCAGAAGTGGATGGATTTGTCAAAGATATGATGGAACTTGTCAAGGTGGCTTCAGGATTCTTTGCATTTATTGTTTCCCATATTTTTCATAGGAATGATATGTTCCTGATTTGCACAAACCTTTGAAAATCTGGAATCAAATTTCGTCATAAGAAGAAATTAATTTCATGGTCTCCACATGAACACTGTTGGATATTTGTCCATGTCACACTAACACTGTCAGACACACAGTCTGGTATAATTCAAAATGACCAGCAGTTTCTTCTTAATACAGGCCTAAGATAGTTTATGTTCTAAATTAGACAGACAATGCAGTTCAACAAACACTAGTTGAAAGTTCAGTCTCTGACTGGTACATGTACACACTTTTTTCTTTGGTCAAATTCATGTAGGATTCAATGATTGAAGGGCACTGATTTAGCTGTCAGGGGTAAAGGGGAAAGAGGGGAATCTTGCATGGACAGTACTTGGGTCTGTCTTTTCTTATCAGTTCCATTATGAGTGCAAAGGAGTCCAATCCTATGAGGAGCTGAATGCTCAGTTCCCAGTGAAGTCATAAGTAGAGTGAGTGAATAATTGATTTTTTGATTTGGTGAACAAACCAAAAAATCTGGGGGATAAAAGTGGTTAGTTTCAAACTGAAACTGAATTTTTTCAGTTTTTCTTGCAGAAACAATAAAATGAAAATATTTTGTTTGGGTCACACAGAATGTTTCAAATGGTGATTTGAAATGATATTGGCTCCAGGTAAGACTGAGGTGATAGTAGTAGGCGGGTGGAACAACCAGAGGAAATGGCGGAGATTGCATCACTTCCTTCAATTACAAGGTTTTACCCACCTTTTATTACTGTGGTTCACAGTCCGGTGGGGGAGGGGGTGTTAATCAAGTCTTCAGGTGTTATTGGATGTGCAGATAGCAACTCTGGCCAAGACCTTGTCTACACTAGAAAGGGTTTGCTATATAACTATCCTGTCAAACTGTTGTAGTGGGGACACAGCTTATACCAGCTAAAGAGAGCACTTATTTCTGGTGTAACTGCATCTACACTAGAGCTTTTACAGACATGTCTGTGTTAGTTAGGGGAGTGATTTTTTTTCACTCTCCTAACCAACATAGCTATACCAGAAAAACTTAAGTGTAGCGCAGATTCAGAGTTCCTTTTTCCATTTGTGCTTGGCAGGAAAGTTGTAATCTTTTCTTTGGATGTGGCCCTGGCCATAATTGTCCATGTCTTTGCTATCTCCACATTGAATTAGTACATATGTGTTCTGCATAGAGCTACACCTGAAAATCATCTGGACTCTCCAGCTAGTGCAGGCAACGCCCTGCTGTTTACTGGTGCTTCTCACAGCCAGGAGACTATAACTGCACTGTATTCCATTTAGTTTCCAGGTGCAATTTGAACTTTTGATTTTGACCAACATAGTTTCAACCTTGGCTACCTTACAGTATGTCTAGACTGCAAAAAAACCCACGGCAGCGAGTCTCAGAGCCCAGGTCAGCTGACTTGGGTTCATGCTATGGGGCTAAAAATAGCAGTGTAGATGTTTGGGCTCAGGCTGGAGCCCAGGCTCTGAGACTTGACAAGGCAGGAGGGTCTTGGAGCCCAGGCTCCAGCCCAAGCCCAAATGTCTACACTGCTATTTTTAGCCCTGTAGCACGAGTCCCACAAGCCCAAGTCAGTTGTCCTGGACTCTGAGACTCGTTGTGCAGATGGACCCTTAGAGGCTTCCTGTGTGAAACTGCATTTGAGATATGCTGCGGCTAAGAGCTACCCCAGTTTAGAATCATCATCAGAGTTTGAACCTTCAGCACTGCAGCACAGACTGCTCCTACTTGAGCTACAGGGCTAACTGTATTAGCTGGCAGCAAGGGAAGGTTGTTTGAGAGTGGTTGGGGGGAAGTCCAGCCTGGCCTGGTGCTCTCTGTGTTTTCCAACCCTGGAGTTTGGAGAACTCCTGTCCTATGTGTCGCCCCCAGAGGTGGGAATGGCTTTTGGAGCCATATGCTGGGTTTTGGTGGATGATTGAAGGAAGCCGGATCTGTCTGTCTCTCTCTTCCCTCCCAGGAGTTGGGGGAGCTCCTGACCCATGTGGTAAACCCAAGGGAAAGGATGTAAATGAACCACTGGGGCCATTCTGGTCTGGGGCATGGGGTTGGGGTGTGGGAGGGCGTGCGAGGTGTAGGATCTGTCTGGGAGGCGCTTACCACAGATGGCTCCTGGCCAGTGGCGCAGCAAGGCTCAGGCTGCCTGCCTGTGTGCCATAGCCTCAAGATGCTCCTGGTAGCAGCTGGCTGCTAGCACGTCTCTGCGTCCCCTCAGGGGGGCAAGGGGGACAGCATGTCTCTGTGTGCTGCCCGCACCCACAAGCGATGCACCCGTTGCTCCCAGCCAATGGGAGCTGCAGTGACAGTGCTGGGGGCGGGTGCAGTGCGCGGAGCTGCCTTCCCTCCCCACACCAGGGGCCACAGAGACATGCTAGCAGCTGGCCGCTTCCAGGAATGGCGTGGGCCACGGCATGCATGCAGCCTGCCTGAGCCCTGCTGTGCCGCGGGACTTTTAGTGGCCCGGAGTTGGAGATCATTGCCTGTGATTTATTTTTGCAGGGTCCCCCTTGAGCCGGGGCCCTGGGGTGTAGCCCCTAAAGTCTCTGCCTTAATCCTGCCCTGGGACTAATAACTGTAGTCTGTAACCTATCATTTAAATCAGCTTCTGTACCAAATTACTGGAGGATAGCTAATGTGATGCTAATTTTTAAAAAGGGTTCCAGAGGTGACCCCGGCAATTACAGGTCGGTAAGCCTGACTTCAGTACCGGGCTACTGGTTGAAACTATAGTAAAGAACAAAATTGTCAGACACATAGATTAACATAATTTGTTGGGGAATAGTCAACATGGTTTTTGTAAAGGGAAATCATGCCTCATCAATCTACTAGAATTCTTTGAGGGGGTCAACAAGCATGTGGACAAGGGGGATCCAGTGGATAGAGTGTATTTAGATTTTCAGAAAGCCTTTGACAAGGTCCCTCACCAAAGGCTCTTAAGCAAAGTAAGCAGTCATGGGATAAGAGGGAAGGTTTTCTCATGGATTGGTAACTGGTTAAAAGATAGGAAACAAATGGAGAGAGGTAAATAGTGGTATCCCCCAGGGGTCTGTACTGGGCCCAGTCCTATTTAACATATTCATAAATGATCTGGAAAAAGGTGAGGTGGCAAAATTTGCAGATGATACAAAACTACTCAAGATAGTTAAGTCCCAAGCAGACTGTGAAGAGCTGCAAAAGGATCTCACAAAACTGGGTGACTGGGCAACAAAATGGCAGATGAAATTTAATGTTGATGAATGCAAAGTAATGCACATTGGAAAGCATAATCCTAACTATAGATGTACAATGATGGGGTCTAAATTAGCTATTACCACTCAAGAAAGAGATCTGGGAGTCATTGTGGATAGTTCTCTGAAATCATCCACTCAATGTGCAGTGGCAGTCAAAAAAGTGAACAGAATGTTGGGAGTCATCAAGAAAGAGATAGATAATAAGAAAGAAAATATCATATTGCCTCTCTATAATTCCAAGGTACGCCCACACCTGGAATACTGCATGCAGATGTGGTCGCCCCATCTCAAAAAAGATATATTGGAATTGGAAAAGGTTCAGAAAAGGGCAACAAAAATGATTAGGGGTATCGAACCGTTTCCGTATGAGGAGAGATTAGTAAGACTGGGACTTTTCAGCTTGGAAAAAAGGCGACTAAGGGGGGATATGATGGAGGTCTATAAAATCATGAGTGGTATAGAGAAAGTAAATAAGGAAGTGTTATTTACTCCTTCTCATAACACAAGAACTAGGGGCCACCAAATGAAATTAGTAGGCAGCAGGTTTAAAACAAACCAAAGGAAGTATTTCTTCACACAATGCACAGTCAACCTATGGAACTCCAGAGGATGTTGTGAAGGCCAAGACTATAACAGGGTTCAAAAAGACCTAGATAAATTAATGGAGGATAGGTCCATCAATGGCTATTAGCCAGATGGGCAGGGATGGTGTCCCTAGCCTCTGTTTGCCAGAAGCTGGGAATGGATGACAGGGGATGGATCACTTGATGATTACCGGTTCTGTTCATTCCCTCTGGGGCACCTGCCATTGGCCACTGTCAGAAGACAGGATACTGGGCTAGATGGACTTTTGGTCTGACCAGTATGGCCGTTCTTATGTTTTTATCACTCACTTATGCTCTGGGCCAAATTCAGAAATTATGTTAGACTTCCTTATTTAGACTCCCTTAAATCTAATTAAACCCACTGCACCTATGTAGAGCCACAAGATCCCTCATCCTTCTCTCCATTTCATTTGTATCTCCCCCCTCAATGTGTTTCATGTGCTTCAGTCATTCTGCAATTCCCATTGACACATGTTGTTAGAAAAATGACTGAGAGATTTTCTCTCCCAACAATGATTCTTTCTTTTGTCTCCAGCCCAGCATTAGTGGTGTGGACCTGGATAAGTTCCGTCAGATTCTGCTCCATCACTGTGATGTGAACAAGGATGGAAAAATTCAAAAATCTGAATTAGCCTTGTGTCTTGGGCTTAAAATGAACCCATAGATTTGAATGCGCTTCACCTATTGTTTGCAATGTTTTCTTTGTAAGAACTTGCTGCTGCCGGTAGAACTCTTTCAGTGCTGTGTTAACAATCTGTGTGATAGTGCTGAACGTGGAAGATATAGGCACCTCACTGCTGTAATGAAAGTGCATTTGCACCAGGATGCCACAGAGTGGAGAATGCATGAAGGGCCTTTCAATTCAATAACTAGATTCACATTGTTCAGTAGAAGAAATTACGTGTGGGGCCTCTGTATTTTTTATAAATAATGTCCATATCCACAGACATACAGTTTATCAAAAATGGGGGATGTCGTTCCATTACTTCCTTCATAAAATACTGCCACAATCAGTTCTTTGGCGTAGGATGAGTCTTTCCTTAAAATTGTAAGATTAGTGCTCTCATACCGTAGCTGCTTTCATTGCCTGATTTTTATGATGACTGCCTTCTATGTGAAGTCACTATATTTCTAAACATGAGCATTGTGCTTTACTTGTGCGTACAGCATTATAATACTGGATGGATTGCAGTTTATTTGTGCAAGAATAAAAACCGCAATTAAGGAAATACAGTAAGATTGGTGCTTATGCATTATTTATGGACAGCCATACATCACAGTTCGATAGTCATACTATACTATGTATATTCTAGCTGTCATCTCACTGTATTTATACAGAGCACATTAAGTGTTAAGATTCACATTGTTCAGTAGAAGAAATTACCAGTGGGGCCTGTGCATTTTTTATAAACAATGTCCATATCCACACACCTACCAATTGATCAAAAATGGGGAACACCATTCCATTACTGCCTTCATAAAATACTGCCACAATCTGCGCTCTAGAGTAGAATGAGCCCTAGTGGATTTGTCAAGCCTTGGCTTTACATATGCCAGGCTACAGAGTACAGTGGAAACTTCTCACAGAGAAATCACTTACTGCACAAAATGATTTCACTCTGGGCTAAATCCTTCTTTTGACACACATCTAAGTAAAATGGCTTCGTGCAGCGTTTCCCATTAGGGAGACTAAGGCTCAGAGTCGGCAAAGCACTTGCTCAACTTTAACTTTATTTCTTTTAAATATGGTCTTAACCACATGTTTACATGCTTTGCTGAACTAGGAACGAAATCCCTCCCTCCATGGCCTCCATGACACTATTGGAGCCTCAGTCCCATAGCATCTGCTGCACTCTGTGATCTTCCATTTCAGGGTAACCAACCAGTGGATACATGTAGTCAGCGACCCACTGGCCACACCCACAATGCACAATGCACTGTCTACTCTCCCTTCGAATAATCCCCTCTTTATTTACAAAGAGAAACCAGCTGAGGAGACATGTTCAGTAGAACCTCAGTAGTTCTGTTGCACCGAGGATCTGCCATATCCATGGAGGCAAGATTTCCCCCGTAAGTGGAAGTTCACTAGATCTACAATGCACTTGGCACATTGCAAAGCACTGAAATAATCTGATTCTATTTCATCATATAATAGTTACAGAAAATGACCTTTAATAAGTCGACATTAAGTCCTATTGATTTCAATGGGACTACTCATATGCTTCAGTACTTTGCTGAACAGGGATGTGTTTATTCGTGTCCTTCAGTGTTTTGCTAGATCAGGGCCTTAACTCTCAAAACTGATTGTTGTCATTCTGACAACAACACGGAATCACAACAATAATAACTGAGTTTTCACAGTGTTTCATGGAAGGCAGTAAACAAGCAATCATGCCTTACGAGTACAGAGATGCACTGTTATCCACATACACATTCTTTCATCTGAGGAACAAGCTGTGCTCATGTTGCATGACAACAGACAGAAAGCTCAATAACTAAGAAAACTATAAACGTGCTATACACGGAGACGTCCCTACCCATGTGCAAAGTACGCAGCTGCGTAGTGCTCCAGCCCCTGCTCTGCCTCTTCCCCATGGCCCCCGCCCCTGCTCTGCCCCAGCCCCGCCCCCACTCTCCTGAGAACATGGTAAGTGGAGCGACCCATCCCCATCCTGCTCCGCTCCCCTGGTTCCCAGCCGCGCCGCCAGCGAGTGCTGGGTGGCAGTTCCTTCCTCCCCCCAAGGCTGGGAGCCAGGGAAGAAGAGCGGAGCAGGCTGGGGCTGGTTTCCCTCCAGACTCCCCCCACAGAGGCTTGGGGGCCCCACACAACCCCCCCATGGGGGGGCTGCGTAGGGCACGAAATTGGCTAGGGACGGCACTGGCTATATATGATATGTAAGTTATCGTAGTCTTTAATAATTTTCTACAAAACATAATACAGGACATAACCAACCACAGTTCCATCATATTTCCAAGGGGAAAAGGTTCATCAACCAAAATAATGATCCCTTTCCTTTCACTCGTCTCCTGCCTCTTTGTCTTTCTGGCTGTCTTTCTATTATCATGTATTATATTGCTTTCTTAATCTAGTTTTCCATTACTTTGATATCAGAGATAATTCTGCACCATGATATTGCACTATTTTATATGGTTAAACACCAGCTCTATGATGCTGTTGACATGTTTATATGCTAAGAGGCTAATTCTGATCATATACCAGTTTAACTCCACTGACATTACTCCTGATTTACACTGGTATAAATGGGTTTAAAAAGTCGCTGTTAAAAAAAATTCTGAAACAAGTGGTATTGACTAACCTTAAAGTTACAGTGACTTTACAAGACCAGTTTATAAAGACCTCAACAAAGAAACATAGCTGAAAAAAGCTAATTTAGCAGCACCCCTGAGTCATCTCTAAATGTGAGTAGTTCAGTATCCTTGCAGGCTCTGGTGGGCTATTTATTGACTATGTCCTATTATTGCAGTGAAAACCGTCTGATACAAGATAATGTGAAAAGGTGGGATTTTTTTCTTTTTTTATAGAGGTCCACCTTGCTGACTACACATTTTCAACTGTAAAATTTATTTTTCTTCAAATGGCTTTTAGTTGCTAAACGGATCTATGGTGACAGCTATATTTCTCTTCAAATAAAAGTATTTCTTGTCTTATTGATTTTTTTCTGGGAGCAGAAAAGTGTTTTTATTACTTTTTAAAATGTTTTCAGCACATGAAATTGGGGAGAGAAAGGGTGTCTACACTGTAATGTAAACCCAGTATTTGAACTCAGGCTCAAGTTTAACCCCCCGCTTCGGTCCACATATAAATTGCAGTAACCCAAGGCTTGGACCTAGGGTCTGAGGACCCCACAGGAGGTGGAGGGTCTGGGATGGAATCACTCCAGGACCCAGGCTTCAAGCCCTGTTTCTCTGTAGTGTTTAGATGCAGTCCCACTGGACTTGTGCTCGGGGAGTTGGCCAAACGTATTCCACAATCCCATGGGCCGACTTTCTGTCCTCTGGACAGACAAGTTTTCCTACACTGCACCACAAACAAAGGGCTAGAGCAGACACTTTTTGGGAAGGTGCTAGGAAGTCTGGGATATGGGTGGTTGGACTCAGAACCACATAATGCACCGTAGATGCTCAAACCCTAGGTTAACAAACCCAGGGTCTGCTAACGTGAGTTCTACTAACCATGGGTTTACAGTGCAGTGTAGACATACCCAAAGAAGGTGCTGCGTAAAGGCCTGATCCAAATTGCTTTGAAGTTAATATAAAGCTTCCCATTGACTTTCAGTGGGCTTTGGATCAAATCCTAGAAGCTAGGATAGGAAGATTTAGAGACAGTGGGAGTTTTCCATCGAATTCAATTGAGGCCAGGAATCCTCCCTGTAATTCTTTTGCTCCTGGGTCATAAGGGTTTGAGATGCACATAGGAAATGTGGTTAGAGACTGTGATAGGTTTGGGCTTTTTGATTGCACAAGCACCAAGTAAAATAAAACTGAAACGCTACAGACATTTCCTGCTTGTTTGTTGTTTGTTCACTCTGGGCCTTGTGGGGAGTTTCTCGCTAGCTGCACAGACACTGACTCTGCTTCACAGTACAACTGAGAAATACAGACTTTAGTGTTATATCTGGATCCAGCAGAGAAGGAGATAGACCATGGCCTGATCTACATTATGAGTTTAGGTCGAATTTAGCAGCATTAAATTGAACTAACCCTGCATCCGTCCACACAACGAAGCCATTTACTTCGACATAAAGGGCTCTTAATATCGATATCTGTACTTCTCCCCGATGAGGGGAGTAGCGCTGAAATCTGTATTGCCATTTCGAATTAGGTTTAGTGTGGCTGCAATTCAACGGTATTGGCCTCTGGGACCTATCCTACAGTGCACCATTGTGACCACTCTGGACAGCAAACTGAACTCGGATGCACTGGCCAGGTAGACAGGAAAAGTCCCGCGAACTTTTGAATTTCATTTCCTGTTTGCCCAGCGTGGAGAGCACAGGTGACCACTCAGAGCTCATCAGCACAGGTAACCATGCAGTCCAAGAATCGAAAAAGAGCACCAGCATGGACCGTATGGGAGGTACTGGATCTGATCGCTATATGGGGAGAGGATTCCGTGCTAGCAGAACTACGTTCCAAAAGACGAAATGCCAAAACATTTGAAAAAATCTCCAGGGGCATCATGGAGAGAGGCCACAATAGGGACTCACATCAGTGCCACGTGAAAGTTAAGGAGCTCAGACAAGCCTACCAGAAAACCAAAGAAGCAAACGGAAGGTCCGGGTCAGAGCCGCAGACATACTGCTTCTACGCTGAGCTGCATGCAATTCTAGGGGGGCTGCCACCACTACCCCACCCCTGACCATGGATTCCGAGGTGGGGGTAATCTCAGCCATGCCTGAGGATTCTGCGGGCGGGGAAGATGAGGAGGAGGAGGAGGACGAGCTTGCGGAGAGCTCACAGCACTCTGTTCTCCCCAACAGCCAGGATCTTTTTCTCAGCCTGACTGAAGTACCCTCCCAATCCTCCCAAAGCAGTATCCCAGACCATGAAGACATGGAAGGGAATTCTGGTGAGTGTACCTTTGTAAATATAAAACATGGTTTAAAAGCAAGTGTTTTTTATTGATTAATTTGACCTGAGGACTTGGGATGCATTCGCGGTACAGCCACTGGAAAAGTCTGTTAACGTGTCTGGGGACGGAGCGGAAATCCTCCAGGGACATCTCCATGAAGCTCTCATGGAGGTACTTCAAAAGCCTTTGCAGAAGGTTTCTGGGCAGTGCAGCCTTATTCCGTCCTCCATGGTAGGACACTTGACCACACCATGCTAGTAGCAAGTAATCTGGTATCATTGCATGACAAAGCCTGGCAGCGTATGGTACCGGTGTTTGCTGGCATTCAAGCAACATCCGTTCTTTATCTCGCTGTGTTATCCTCGGGAGAGTGATATCGTTCATGGTAACCTGGTTGAAATACGGGAATTTAATTAAGGGGACAGAGGTGGCCATTCCTACTGGGCTGTTTGCCTGTGGCTGAAAAGAAAACCTTCCCTGCAGTTAGCCAAGCGGTGGGGGCGGGAGGGGGGCATTGGCGCTGAGCTTTTCGCTTCTGGCTAGCAGGGATCTTCCCTGATGCCAGCCACGCAGTGGGGGGAGGAATAAAGCGATCATCCCAGAGAATTGGATGGGTGGGGGGCGTTAGTTTGGTTTCTGCTACTGCACGTTAACAGGAAAACCGCAGCACTCAACGAGCTTTGCTTGCTTGCACTGTAGGATAGGTCCCAGAGGAGGACGCTGCTTTTATGAAGGTTGCAGAAGCCGAAAGACAATGGCGTACCACGGCTGCATGCAAGCCGAATTCTGTTGCCCGGACCTGCGTCTGATCTCTAACACCAAAGCCGCAGGCACTCAATATAAGATGCAAAATGCGATCTTGTACCGAAATCACATGTGCTATGTAATGTGAATAGTGTTGTTCACCGTGAAAGAGTATAAGCATTGTTCTGTAAAATGTATCTTTTTAAATACTTCTCTCCCTTTTTTCCCTCCCGCGCTGCAAATTTTTCAAGCCTCCCTCCTCCGTCCCGAAGGCTATCTCAGATAAGGCGGCAAAAAAACCACACGCGAGACGAAATGTTCTCAGAAATCATGCAATTGACTCGAGATGAAAGAGCTCATCTGAATGAGTGGAAGGACACGGTATCACAGTACAGGAAAACTGCCAGTGAACGTGAGGCCATGAGGGACGAACGTGAGGAGAGGAGGGACGCTCGAGATGAGAGGTGGCAGGATGCAACGCTGGGGCTGCTGCGTGAGCAAACAGACATGCTCCGACATCTGGTGGAGCTTCAGGAACGGCAGCAGGATCACAGACTGCTGCTGCAGCCCCTGTATAACCGCCCTCCCCCCCACCATGTTCCATAGCCTCCTCACCCAGACGCCCAAGAACGCGGGGGGGAGGCTCCGTGCACCCTCCCACTCCACCCCAGTGGACAGCCCAAGCAAAAGGCTGTCATTATTTTGAACTTTTGAAGTGGCCTTTTCCTTCCTTCCTATCCTCCTCCCAAACCCCACCCGGGCTACCTTGTCAGTTCTCTCCCTATGTTTATAATCAATTAATAAAGAATACATGATTTTTAAACAATAGTGACTTTATTTCCTTTGAAAGCAAGCTGTGATCGAAGGGGGGAGGGTAGGTTGCTTACAGGGAATGAGTCAATCAAGGGGGGGGGGTTTCACCAAGGAGAAACAAACAGAACGTTCACATTGTAGCCTGGCCAGTCATGAAACTGGTTTTCAAAGTTTCTCTGATGCGCAGCGCTTCCTGGTGTGCTCTTCTAATCGTCCTGGTGTCTGGCTGCGCGTAATCAGCAGCCAGGCAATTTGCCTCAACCTCCCACCCTACCATAAACGTCTCCCCTTTACTCTCACAGAGATTGTGGAGCACACAGCAAGCAGCAATAACAATGGGAATTTTGGTTTGGCTGAGGTCTGAGCAAGTCAGTAAAGTGCACCAGCGCGCTTTTAAACATCCAAATGCACATTCCACCACCATTCGGCACTTGCTCAGCCTATAGTTGAACAGGTCCTGACTACTGTCCAGGCTGCCTGTGTATGGCTTCATGAGCCATGGCATTAAGGGGTAGGCTGAGTCCCCAAGGATAACTATAGGCATCTCAACATCCCCAATTGTTATTTTCTGGTCTGAGAAGTAAATCCCTTGCTGCAGCCGTTTAAACAGAGTAGTGTTCCTGAAGACACGCGCGTCATGAACCCTTCCCGGCCACCCCACGTTGATGTTGGTGAAACGTCCCTTGTGATCCACCAGTGCTTGCAGCACCATTGAAAAGTACCCCTTGCAGTTTATGTACTCGCTGCCCGGGTGCTCCGGTGCCAAGATAGGGATATGGGTTTCATCTATTGCCCCACTACAGTTAGGGAATCCCATTGCAGCAAAGCCATATACTATGACCTGCACATTTCCCAGAGTCACTACCTTTGGTAGCAGCAGCTCAGTGATTGCTTTGGCTACTTGGATCATAGCAGCCCCCACAGTAGATTTGCCCACTCCAAAATGATTCCCGACTGACCGGTAGCTGTCTGGCATTGCAAGCTTCCACAGGGCTATCGCCACTCGCTTCTCAACTGTGAAGGCTGCTCTCATCTTGGTATTCTGGTGCTTCAGGGCAGGGGAAAGCAAGTCACAAAGTTCCATGAAAGTACCCTCATGCATGCGAAAGTTTCGCAGCCACTGGGAATCATCCCAAACCTGCAACACTATGTGGTCCCACCAGTCTGTGCTTGTTTCCCAGGCCCAGAATTGGCATTCCACAGCTAGAACCTGCCCCATTAACAACATGATCTCCAAAGCGCCGGGACCCGCGGTTTGAGAGACTTCTGTGTCCATGTCCATGTCCTCATCACTCTTGTTGCCGCGCTGCAGTCGCCGCCTCCTCCTCGCCTGGTTTTGCAGGTTCTGGTTCAGCATAAACTGCATGATAATGTGCGAGGTGTTTACAATGTTCATGACTGCTGTCTTGAGCTGAGCGGGCTCCATGCTTGCCGTGGTATGGCGTCTGCACAGTTCACCCAGGACAAAAAGTGCGAAATGGTTGTCTGCCATTGCTTTCCTGGAGGGAGGGGGAGGATGTACCCAGAACCACCCATCAGGCATTGGGATCTCAACCCAGAATTCCAATGGGCGGGGGAGACTGTGGGAACTATGGGATAGCTACCCACAGTGCAATGCTCTGGAAGTCAACGGTAGCCTCGGTACATGGACGCACACTGCCAAATTAATGTGCTTAGTGTGGCTGCATGCACTCAACTTTATACAATCGGTTGCCAAAAATCAAATTCTGTAAATTCGGAGTAATCCCGTAGTGTAGACATATACCCACATAGCTGAGCTGATAGAAACAGCTGTCTGCTGTGGTAGCTTTTATTGGTCAGGCAGCAAAACTGAAACCAACATGAAAGTGAGGCTTGGGGCAGGGAGAGTCCTCAAATATTTAAAGGGACAGGACATCACGTTCCTTCAAAAAGTTTTCCAAACACACACACATTACGGTTTACATGACTAACATGAAACACTACAGAACCTAACTAAAAGTTGTGTGTGGATTACTGCAGACTCTTGAGTTGCAAGGGATTATTCTGCCCTGGAATAGCAACTCACTAATTAAACAATTTATAAATTCAGGTGCACAACTGTTTTTTCATACTCTCTTGGGCTACTGTGGTGATGGTGGTGTGGCAGTGTCCTGAACAACAGCCTTCTCAGTGAGTGTAGTTTGTGCCCAACAGCCACACGGAAATTCCTTACGTTTCCATGGTTCTTTGTCTCACCAATTCATGAGATGAACTGCTCAGTTCACGCTTAAGCCCAAAGAATCCTTCTCTGCAGTTTCCATTGCAACTGCTACTTCAACAGCCTTCTTGCATGTCCGTGCTGATACAGTCCCTAACTTCTTCCAGACCTGGTCCTTGTGTAATTCAGAGGCTAATTGGTCACACGGGGCATCACTTAATATTTGTCTGAATTGACAATATTCTGACAACTTCCTTAGCGCAGCAATGAACTGTGCTACTGACTCTCCACTTCCTGATGCCACTATGGAACTGATAGTGTTCTGCTGCCATTGATGGGATAGGAGAAAACTGTTCCTGCATTGTTGCAGTAATTACAGCGTACGTGGCAATTCCAGGCACAGTTGAAGACAACAAGTCACGCAGTAGTCCACATGCCTTTCGACCCATCACTGTCAGCAAGATTGAAACTCATTGTCCATCTGCAGCAACTTGCTCGAAATGTTTGAGGTACACCACCCATGATTTGCGGTTGTCATCAAATTCACCAATGCTGCCCACAAAAATTGCCAATTCTCTGCTTTCCTGTTGGATGTCATGCCTACTGAATGTTTTCTCTGGGACAGGGAAATCCTTTTTTTGTAACCGCACTATCTGCATCAGTCACCCTCTGTTGGCTGTGTGTTTACATCGCAAACCGCAGAATTCCTCCTTTGGCTGTACTTGGACTGCCTCTGCTGCTATAGACCCTCAGTGCAGGCTAAGCTGTTTGTCTCTCTGCCTGGCCATGTGGTCAATCAATATGGTTCCTCCCTGCCCCCGCTTTGTCTCTGCACTTGCTAGGCAGCAATGGCAGAAAACTCCTCTTGTGTTCTGCCATTAATTGCCAATTTCCTCCTCTCCGCTTTTGTTTGAACAGCTCTGTCAGTAACTGCAGAGTCCTTCTACTTTGTTCTATAGTTGTTTGCCTACTTCCCCTCTCTTGCTGGATGTTCTCACACTACCCCAGCAGCAGTCTGTCACCTTGTGCCTCTAGGTGAACTTTTCCCTTTTTTTAAATAGTATTATTTGTTTACTGCTTCATCGTCTGTCAGAGGCAGCACTGGACACTCGTGGGATAAAAATCCTGCATCACCAAATGTTATATGTGGATGCAGCAGAGAAGGAGCTAGCTGCCACCACAGAGAGCGTTGATAGAAACACAGTCATCTGCTGTGGTTTCCTTTATTGTTCAGGCAGCAAAACAGAAACCAACACAGAAGTGAGGCTTTGCACTGGGGATGGGGGCATGCACAGACATTTCAAGGGACAAGACATCGCATTTGGGGTTTATTGAAAGCTGTGTTCCAAGTGTGTTTGATTCTGTATTGCTTTGTGAGCCTGAAACCAGGCACTGATGGCAACCTTGCTCGTAGGTGGTTAAACTGAATTAAAACAAGCTGGAATAGAGTTCTGGCTCCGGCCCAAAACCCTGATGTCAGTCTTAGCCAAAATGCTGTCAAGGCGGGTTGCATAAAGAACAGCCAGTCCAAGACTGTGTGCTGTAGTGACTGCAGCCCCAGCACACAAAGGAGTGACAAGGGAATAGTGACCTGCCCTTTCCCTCGCTGCCCTAACCTGTGATGAGCACTCTGCTTTTCCCCTTGCCACACAACTGCCAAAATCTTTCTTGGAGACAAGAGCCCTGACCCCTCACCCAGCCACCTGACACTCTCACTCCCTTCTCCCCCCACACCCAATGTCTCCTCCACGGTCCAGTGCCTGACCTTGGCCTGTCATTGGAGGGAGTTCATAGGGGGAAGCTCTCTCCCTGCTCACTGCCTTCCTGGAAACCCCAAAGTTCTCTGCAGTAGGCATCTCTTTGCAGGCCTTCTGTCCTGCTGCATTTGCTCACCTGCACCCCTGCTAGTGCATGAGGGAAGGGAACAGTAAGTGTTCCTGTGGCTTCTGCACCACATGCATCCCCATTGGTCTGTTAGAGCACCAATGAAGTCACAGCACGAGCAGGGCAAGTGCTCCCCCTGCACCTTCCCTGCCTGGGCCCAAGAAGGGGTGTGCCTGATATAGGCTGGATCCTATCCCTGTACAGCCTGGGGGAGGAGGTAGGGAGAAGATGCTCAGAACCACTGCCTGGAAGGAAGGCTGGGAGTAATTTTAGGGAGGAACAGATTGAATTCATGGTGTGGCTGAGACACATGGTGCCAGGAGCAGAAGGTTGAGAGGCCCCAGTGTCATTTTGCTGGAGCGTAGAAGGGACAAAGGACGAGATTAATTGGCTGGGGCCAGGTAGAGGTTCCATTTGCTGGTGGGGAGGAGGCAGAGGATGAATTGGTTGATGCGGGGCAGATGATCAGTTGGTTAGTGGTGCTTGGGAGCTAAGAGATGGAGGCAGCAAGAAAGCAAAAGGCTTGGGAAGCTACTGGAAGAACTACAAAATATGGGGGTGGGTGGGTAGGAGTGGGGTGGAATCAAGAAAACCACATGTTGTGAAGGTTCTTCACACAAACTTTACATATGGGAGATCCATATTTTCACTAGGATTCTGTCCCCACAGATATTCAGATCCATTATAATCAAGACAGAGTGAAATAAAGTGCAGCGGTATTGGGACCATATTACAAATCTCACAATAGCAATAGTTAATGAGTTGTCTTTCACAAAAGTACACAGAATATGCTCTTCCTTTAACCCCCTGGTGAACAAAGCAATGAGTCGAAATTATATCGTGGCAAGCAGGTCTTTTCATACTTCTTTTTATCATGAAAAGAACACATTCGCCTCCCTGCAGAGACTCCTTTCTAGTCTTACTAAAATGATGAGCACCCCTAGGCATTTCAGTTAGTCACAGTTTCAGCTGCAGTTCTTTTGGCAATTCTCCCCCCTCCCCCGAGAACTACAGCTACAGATGGAGGCAGCATGCCAACTTCGCTCCATGAGGTGATTTAGCCATTTGCTATCACTCAAATGCAGAGTATTTTTACATGGAATTTAGATTCCCTTCCATATTAACATATGCGGGACTATTTAAAGTCATATTTGAATGACTATATGAAAAAACCTTCAAATTGTCAAATCTAACTACAAAAACTTAAGACCATATATATTATGATGCTTTAACTACAGTAAATATGTTGAAATATACCAATAGGATCTTGCCATGTTGGATAATTCAGTGCATCCTATGTCTGCAAGTGAGCAAAAATACTTGTTCACATTATTTCATGGAGATTAATATTTTTCCCTTTGCTATTTCACCAGAAAACTGGAATTCCTGATGGTGTTGTTTTTAATGTGCACTTTTACTAAAGTTAAATTGATACATTGTACCCAATGAGACTTACTATCTAAATTTCCAAGGTAGATTTGGTTGTGCATAAATCCTGAACTACTAAATGTTTTATTCTCCTCAGGCTTGCTCTCTAGCTCTCTCCCACTATACTTGTAGCAATCTATATACACAATTTCCCCAAATATGACTTGATAAGTGTTTTGTAACTTTGGCAAACTACTGGATGAGTAAATCAATGTATGAACTATCTTAATACAAATCTGCTGCCTTGCTTTCCTTTCCACTAAGAATTATTTGGAGAGCAAATTCAGAGCTTCTGCATTGCTTTGTGCTCATCTCAACTTTTCTCATTTTCAGTCTTTAATATCTTTTTCTGGATGACTTGCCCTGATCACTGTGTTTGGGGGACTCTGTGTCTGACAGTTTCATTTGCCTGTATGAAACTGATACCAGTGCAACATGTGTGTTCGTGGGGCTTTTAACTCAAATTCATGCCTCCATTGGCTTCACTGGAAATGATGTTATAAAGACACAATCTTTCCTCTTCCAGCATTTTGTACCTTAACAAGCCCCCTTTTTATTCTGTGCCATCACCATGGAGATCTGTCATAGGAGATGCATAATTTAACGCATGAGTCCAACCTATTGCAAATTGTTCTTGTGCCATCTTGTCCCTTGATCGTTACCTATTCAACATTTTCCAGGATAATGAACCCCACTGAGCTCTGTTCATCTCATTTCCAGTTTTGGACACATTTTGATAGCCTCTCTTCGCTGCATGAAGCTTTAACCAGATGAGATGTTTATAGAGGCATAACGTTTTGGTTTTGTCAGCACTTTATTTTCAAATTTTTAACCAAAGAATAACCTTTGTTCTTATAATATTGCTTTAAACAACATGGGCAAAGCCAGAAGTGTCTCTTTTGGAAAGTGCTTTTCACCTTTTTGGTTACTGAAAGCAATTAATTGAGCAGAAGCCTCAAAAAGAACTAGGAACATAAAAACCTAACAAAATATTTTGATTAGTCTGGTTGTTTGTTGGTTTGGTTTTTGTTTTGTGTGTGTGTGTGTGTGTGTGTGTGTGAAATATTGTTGATATTATTGAAAACAATAGCTACTAATGCAGACAAGTATATCATCGAAACATCTGCCCACATTATAATAACAACCCATCATGAGAAACACCATAATTACAGCTATTATCTCTTAAAATGGTTGGGTAACTGTTGCATTAATCTGATTTGGAAAAGAAAGTTGCCGTTATGAAGTGAAACGTTTAATGGGGCTTTGCTGTGTAATTACATGTGGTAAAGTAGCTATGAAAGCCATTTTTGTATTAGGTTACAACAACAGATAATGAAATGCTATCATTTTCCGGCTGTTAGTTGCACCTGTATTTTCAGTAATTCCATGGAGAATTATGTCTCACTGAGGAATGCTTGCAGTTGGAAACACAAAAAAAGACCACCAGTTACAACTATTGGGAGAGAAAAAGAAGGGAGCCATTTTTTAGTGAAGCAGTAGAATTTACCTCACACAAAGTGTTATTTTACAGTGCATCCTGTTTCTGGGATAGAAATGATCTCCCTGTTTGAAAATACGCTTAATAATTGATTACTGATTATTTTTTTAACCAAGCTTAAAGGGGCAATACCAATTTGCAATCCAAGGCCCCAGTTCTTCAAAGAGCTCTGTCCAGGCAGAATTTTGCACTAGTGAGGAGACCTATTGATCTCATAAGGCAGGGGTCGGCAACCTTTCAGAAGTGGTGTGCCGAGTCTTCATTTATTCACTCTTAATTAATTTAAGGTTTCACGTGCCAGTAATACATTTTAACGTTTTTAGAAAGTCTCTTTCTATAAGTCTATAATATAGAACTAAACTATTGTTGTATGTAAAGTAAAAATATTTTTAAAATGTTTAAGAAGCTTCATTTAAAATTAAATTAAAATGCAGAGCCCCCCGGACCAGTGGCCAGTGTGAGTGCCACTGAAAATCAGCTCATGTGCCGCCTTTGGCACGCGTGCCATAGGTTGCCTACCCCGTCATAAGGGCTACACACAGACTCACTTTCAGGATTTGAGCCCTCAAAAATTGAATTGATGGTAATTTCAGGTACTGTACTGCCCCCTGAAATTCCTGGTGGTTTAACAATCACATTTTACTATTTTCTGTACCTTGTTGCTGAGTCAAAAACACACACAGACAGCAAAAGAAACTGCCTGACTGTATAGGAAATCAAATCAAAGTGACTATACAGAAAGTTCCTTCCCCTGCACAAAGTAAACAAAACTGAAAAAACAGAGCAAGATATGTTTTTCCACTAACTTCTTTCAGAGCTAGCAATCTTAGGTGTTAGTTGTAATGACAGCAGGATGAAGTGGGAATTTGTTTTAGATTGATGGAAACATCTATTTCTAGTAAAACTGAACTAAATTCATCCCTGATGTAACGTCATTGGCTTTGATGGGGTTACACCAGGATTTAGTTTGGCCTAAAGAATTTGGGAATGGAACTACAGCGCTGCTAATTACCTGGATGGTATTTAAGGAGTTTGTATAACTAAGTGTGGTACAGTTTTATATGTGTGTGTGTACGCGCATACCTTTATATGCAAACATAAACAATGTATAATGTATCTGTGTTCAGTTGGTTAGCCATGACAAAATAAAGGTGATTGTATATAGCATCACACAGAACTATAATAATCTGCTTATGCTGATTGATATCATTAATGATACGGTGCTTATCTGAGAGCTTTATTTTCTCTGTTACATCAGGATTTTTGGCATAGTGGTATCCCAAATTAAGCAGCTATATAGCAATGCAGCGCTTCTCTAGAGAAAGAGGATTGTCAGGAACAGGGACAGCCTAGACAGCATATAATTAATTCAGGGCTTGTCTATACTTACCGCGCTGGTTCGGCGGCAGGCAATCGAACTTCTGGGTTCGATTTATCGCGTCTAGTCTGGACGCGATAAATCGAACTCAGAAGTGCTCCCCGTCGACTCCGGTAATCCTGCTCGCCGCGAGGAGTACGCGGAGTCGACGGGGGAGCCTGCCTGCCGGGTCTGGACGGGGGTAAGTTCGAACTAAGGTATGTCGACTTCAGCTACGTTATTCACGTAGCTGAAGTTGCGTACCTTAGTTCGATTTGGGGGTTTAGTGTAGACCAAGCCTCAATAACATAAACACCAAGGGGTCTATAGGCCTGATATCTGTGCTCTGAGCTCAAAATGACCTTCAGCAGTTGCAGATTTTTACAATGGAAAGATTTTTAGTTGGGACTGAAGAGAGAAAATAATCACTGGTAGAGAATCAGCTGTATTGTTTTTGATTTTCCTTTAGATCTCAAAGAAGGAAGCGCATATCAAATTGATATATTCAGTTCAACACATGGTTTTCAAATTCAGGAAAGGTGAACTCTGTTTGTTATGATTGGCCACATCAAATGTGGGAGCTAGGTACTGTATACATATAATAGGTACATATAACAACACCATAGAACTTCAAGGGCTGCAAGTTAGGGTGAATCTGTTTGCATGTCTTTGAGTTTTTTGGACACCAGAGCTACTTTAATTAATACATTAATAATGTCTGTGGAAGGATCTGCAGCCGATTATGGGTGGTTAGCAATAAATTGAAGATATTCTCTGGGGACAACACTATTTGAACTTTTAATTTCTGTCCAGACCCAAATATAACATCTGTCACTGTATATTTATATTTGTGTTATGTCCACGTTATTCAACTTCATAAAATAACAGTATTACAGTATCAAGAAAGAGAACTGGGTCATAGTTGAGAAATTCCAGAGAAAACACATATTTTATACTGGGTAGGAGTGTAGCTTTAATTCTGCCCTGGAGATAGGGATCTGCTTTGATTTCACATTCTTTTTGCAGGTTTTTTTAACCAAGTGGGGACAGAGGCCCAAAAAGCAGCAGCACCCGGATTCACTCGCAGTGGCACATCTAACCTTCCCAGCAGCCATTTTTCAACTGGAGTCGGGCCCAAACCAAAACCAGATTTCTGAATATCCCTGAAAAGTTGGGGAAGTTGCATTCCAGATCTGGTCTCTCACTAGGCCGGTCTGTGTTTTTAAATGGGTGAACGATTATAACCCAAATAGCAAGTTTATTTTCAGTTGATGAAGATAAAGACAACATGACTTCCTGGTTTTGAATTCCATGCAGAATCTTGTGTAAGGCTTGATAACTCTAGAACAGAAGTTCTCAAATTTCATTGCACCGCAACCCACTTCTGACAACAAAAATTATTACACCACCCAAGGAAGGGCGGGGGGGGGGGGGGCGGGCGAAGCCTGAGCCCCACTGTCCTGGCAGGGTGGCCAAAGCCCAAGAGCTTCAGTCCCAGGCAGAGGGCCTGTAACCTGACCCCTCCCAACCAAGGCTGAAGCCCTTAGACTTTGGCTTCGGTCCCAGGCAGTGGGGCTTGGGCTTTGGCCCCAGTCTCAGGCCCCAAGTCTGAGCCAGCCCTGGCAACCCCATTAAAATGGGGTCGTAACCCACTTTGGGGTCCTGACCCACAGTTTGAAAACCGCTGCTCTAGAAGCCTCTGAAAGAGAGAGAGAGAGAATGTGCAAACACTGATGGGTTAGAATTTTCTATTGGAGCTGCTGTTTGAACAGATTGTTGTCAGTCTCTCGGTTTGGCTAGGATTTTCCTAACTTTGACAGCATGGCCAAACACAGTTTTTTATTTACCATCCTTTTATTTAATCCTTAGGAAATTGACTAATTCTCATGAGGATGAGAAACCAGGAGCTAGCTGATTTCCAGTGTTTTCCCTGTTCCAAAGGTGGCTAGGAGGTCTGGAGAGGACTCATTTAAGGACAGGAAGGAGAAAATTATGCTGTAGAAATCAGGTGGAGGTAGTGGTATGTGGAGGAGGGAAGGTTTGGAGGTAGTCAGAATAAGTAATAGTTCTCCTATTGCATTCAAGGTGAGTATATTCATCCTAAGATTCCTTAAACAATTTTCCAGTACTGCAGCTGTCTTCCAGGAAGTCATCAGTGGACAGGTTAGGGAGTTTGCAAAAGAAATAATTGTGGTAATGTGTGTTCATAGAAACCATCCTTTTGTGTGCAACATAGTCTGAAAAAAATGTATCTGGAGGTCAGCGATGTGGGAGTAAACCTGACGCTACATGCTGTTTCCATAATGTTTGCCAAAGGTTGATCTTGCTGCCATATTTTTCAATATCTGCAATGCATATTGTCATGTTTTTTCTCCTGATGGTGCTCTCAGTCTCCATGATTTCCCATTGTCCTCTGATCAGGGCAGGTTGAAATTTTTCAGATGAAACATTTTCCCATTGGAAAATGATGTTTTCATCAAAACTGGATCAGGCCTGTGATCCATCTAATCCAGTGTCTTCTGTCAGACAGTAGCCAGCACCAGGTGCTTAAGAGGAAGATGCTAGAAACCTCACAATGGACAGTTGTTAAATAACCTGCCCAGAGTGGGGGGTTCTTCATAACACCATCAGCCAGTAGTTGGCTCATGCCCTGAAGCATGAGCATTTTTACCCAACAATTTTTGATCTATTCTTTTTAATCTTTGCCTACTGCCTGGCCTGCTCGTAAGAGAAATCCACCCAGGGAAAGACTACTCTGCTCCCCTTTATGTAATGGGTTCAAAGATTGAAGAACAGTTATAAGTGTCTGTTTAGATTGTTGCAGTTTTGTCTGTAGTCCAGGGCAAGTGTGTGTGTGTGTGTGTGTGTGTGTGTGTGTGTGTGTGTGTGTGTGTGTGTATATATATATACATATACATACACGCACGCGCGCGAGCGCAGAACTGTGGGTACAACTCATGGGCACTCACCTGAGTGTCACCTGCATGGGCTTGCAGGAACTGATTATTGAGGGGAGGATTCAAAGCAAATCAAGTCGATATTTTGTTTCTTATTATACCATGTGAAATCTTAATGTAGATACTGTATGGTTTATTACAAGAGCAACAAATTAGTCTCACATCATTATACCAATATTTAAAGGCTCGTTTTAGTTTTCTTTTAACAGTTTCCATAAAAAGTCATCTAATGTTAGTGTAATCTTGGGCTTGTTTACTTTCTCATCTCATCTATGCTTTGATAAAGGATGATGGAGACTCTTTGCTTACCATTAAGGTCACTCAGACAGTGGTGTGTTAAGTTTTTTAAAAATTAGAAATTGTCTAGTTTAAAAAAACCTTTTGGAGACTTTTACTTTTAGATTCCAGTAAGTTACCAAACATTTTCTGTAAGGGCTTTATATCCTCTCTATTTTCTGAATGGGAAATTCACAGTTAGGCTCACTGGGCCTGTTTCTTGTCTCATATTGGTGTATTCACAGAAGCAATTCAAAGCAATCTGAGCCCAAGCATTCAAACATCATGAGTCAGGCTTCCTAAAATCAGGAGGTGGGCTTAAAAATCATTAGATTTCTTTTAAATATCTTTTACGATTTTGATTCATTTTATTTGCCTTCCGAGTCTTTAGGCTGCATTTGTGTCACAGTTTCAAACTTTTTTCCACAACCAGGAGGGCTAGAAACTTCTTTCTTTCTTTCTTTCTTTCTTTCTTTCTTTCTTTCTTTCTTTCTTTCTTTCTTTCTTTCTTTCTTTCTTTCTTTCTTTCTTTCTTTCTTTCTTTCTTTCTTTCTTTCTTTCTTTCTTTCTTTTAATGAAAACTAAGATTTCTTTTGCTCTCTTGATTTCAGCAGGTAGCGTTTTGCAAGCACTATCAAGTATCATGAAACTCGTGATAAAAATCACTAGAGTTGGCAATACTACAGATGCAAATCCAATGAATTCCTTAGAGTTACTGGAGTGGAGAAAAATTGCCAGCAAATCCACCTATTGCTCTTTTCTCCTTCCTTGTCAGTATGAAGCAGCTCTGTCAACATTCAAACGTCAGCATGGTACACCTGCAACTATATGGTTCCCATTTGGCTAGCGCTGGGGATTTGAGCCAATGACATTCAGTGCTCAAAGCGTGAGTCTTTACAGTTGGTATTAATGAGTCAAGCTCTCACTGTGAGATCTGTCCCAGACTCTCACCCTCTGCTCTGCGAAAGAGGCGAAAGTTGAACTCCTGGTCTTTGCCTTCCTTCCTCAGAGAGTTTTGCCCTAGTCTATAGGGGTATTTGGTGAACCCAGCCAGCTGTCCTACTCTGCCTTTCCCTGTTGCATTTTCTTCTATGGCTAAAAAGTTTTTAAAATGCTCTTTAGACAAACAGTATCGATATATAACTGATATTCTCAGAATGAGCACGTGAGGAGCAACCCAAAGGACTGGTCCTACGGTGTTTTAGATCATTGGCTTTCAACCTTTCTAGACTACTGTACCCCTTTCAGGAGTCTGATTTGTCTTGCATATGCCCTACTTTCACCTCACTTAAAAACGATTTGCTTACAAAATCAACATAAAAATACAAAGGTGTCACACTATTACTGAAAAATTGCTGACTTTCTAATTTTTACCATATAATTATAAAATAAATCAATTGGAATATAAATTTTGTACTTACATTTCCGTATATAGAGCAGTATCAACAAGTCATTGGCTGTATGAAATTTTAGTCTGCACTGACTTCATTAGTGCTTTTTCTGTAACCTGTTGTAAAACTAGACAAATATCTAGATGAATTGATGTCCCCGCTGGAAGCCCTCTGTGTACCCTCAGGGATACAGGTACTCCGGGTTGACAGCCACTCTTTTAGAATTTTTCCAAAAGAGGTATGAAAACAAATTGAGATAATCCAGCGAAAAATTCCCTAGATTTTTAAACTTTCATTTCTCTCTCTCTATCAATTAATTTTTCAGCAACTCACCATGAAAAATTCAAATAGTCTCAAAGTTTGGGCCGCCGAGAGTGAGTTTGGGCCCCGGTGAAAAAATTTTTTCGGGCCCCCCAGCAAGGACCGGGGGGGGGGAGAAGCCAGGCCCTGGTCCCCCTTCCACACCACCGGGTCCCGGTAATTTGTACCGGCTCCCCCCCCCGCCGTCGGCGCTGGGGTGGTCACACCGCTCCAGCCCTGAAGGGGTTAAAGCAGCCCTGGAGAGGGCTTCAGCTGGAAAAGGTAGGCTGATGGGGAAAGCAGCCACAGCTGTGGCCAGCTTAATCAGGGCCCAGCTGGCCCTTATAAGAGGGCAGTGGGCCAGAAGCTAGCACAGACATTCTCTCTCTAGCTTTTTGAGAGAGAAGGACCTGGCTGCCTGGGAGCTGAGAGGGTACCTGAGGTGGAGCAGTGCTGGGAAAGGGCAGAGGGAGATAGGGAGCTCCAGCCAGGAAAAACCCCAAGCTGCAAGCTTTGCTCAAAGGGGCCAAATAGGTACTGGGGCTGCAGAGGGGCAGCCAGGGGGGCGGCCTGCTGGTCGCTGTGGGGGTGGCAGTCAAGGAGATTTCGGCGGCATGCCTGCAGGAGGTCCACCAGTCCCACAGCTTCGGCGGCAATTCGGCAGCGGATACGCCGAAGCCACAGGACCGACGGACCTCCCGCAGGCATGCCACCAAATCTGCATTACCATAGGACCTCCCACAGGTGCGCTGCTGAAAGCCGCCAGACTGCCGTGCTTCGGGCGGCAAAATACATAGAGCCGCCCCCAGGGGCAGCCCCAAGATAGGCAAAGGCAGCAGGTCCTAACCTCCTTGCCAATGATGAGTGGTTTATAGACTGCAGTCTGCCCCAGGGAACGAGGGCTAGATGATGACTGGCAGTAGCCACTGAGGCAAGATGGGGATAGAGGGTGGGGGTTCCCCTGGGAGGAGAGACCCAGAGTGTGGGGGTATTGTCAGGGGGCAGCACCCCAAGATAAAGGGACACCGGGGGTCCGAGAGGGACATGGGGGCCAGCGGCAGGCAAGACACCGGCCTGCAGAGGGCACTCCGAGCTGGAAGAGCTAATTCCCAAGACAACCAGCAGGACGCGCCGCGCCGGTGAATCGTCGCCCCGCCACATTTATATTCTACATTTTGTTTTTAGCCATTTCAATGAGATTTAAACCTCC
Source organism: Trachemys scripta elegans (assembly GCF_013100865.1). Lineage (NCBI taxonomy): Eukaryota > Metazoa > Chordata > Testudines > Emydidae > Trachemys > Trachemys scripta. Next base: position 180,703,362 of record NC_048299.1, read on the forward strand.
TGTTAGAACTGAACTGTGTAATGCAATCTCAACTACAATGTAGCGGTATGCACACACACTTAAATCACTCGACCAATCACTGAATTGCAGCTGCCTCTGGAGAGGTATATGGTAGCTATTTAACAACACGCAGCAACATTACACAAAATCTAGGCCAATTTAGGTGACAACTTTGGGGCAGAACATCTTGAAATTTATAGAGATACACATATTTCAAATGCTTCACGAACTAAGAAATATTCCGTACATTTGATCTGAAATGGAGCAGATGAGTCCTACCCAAGTACAACACATTCTATCCAGGAACACTTCCAGAGATCATAGAAATAGTTCAAATTAAACTGTGACTAACGTTATAAATACACTGACTGATTTGCTGAAATTTACATGCAGGCTTTCAAATTGCCTTCAGCCACTAGAGATAATTTTACAGGCCAGATTCATCTTCATTTCAACCCACACAAGCCCACTGAAGTTAACTGAAGGAAGAACCTGGCCTGAAATCTGTAAATAGCCCAATAAATATAATATCTTGGACAAGGGGGAACTCCCTTTCAAATTTCAAAGTTGACTAGGAAATACAGCCACACTACTTGGCTTTGAGCATCTCAAACTCTTTTCTTTAGGTGGCAAAGCACATGGGATGCTGAGAGGTGCTGAGCATCCAACTCCCATTGATATTACCTGGAGTGTTCCTATGTTCTCTGCCAGATTAACAGATTCACCAAAGATTGGGGGACGGTAGAATCCACAAAATCGTGAAATTTGTTGGTAAAATGAGAACTGACAGAGAGCAATGAATTGGTCAGGGACAAAAATGCGTCACACCCTATTGAAAGAATGGTGAGAACAGATGGGCTAGGTCAGTGTGCTGTGTGGGTCAAATTCTTGTGGATAATTACCCATTAAAATCTTGTGTAGTGCTCAGTGTTTTCTAATCAGGGGTTTAAGGTTTTGCTTTTTTTTAAAAAAAAAATCTAATTAAAGAAAACATAGGAACTGCCAACTTAATGGACATTAGTGTTATATCACACCATATTCTTCCTTTCTAGATCATTAGAGAGGGAGCCAGGCCACCTCAGACCTCCCCCCGCCCACACCTTGGGGGACTCATATCCAAAGTTTTCATTTCATTTCCATCTCTAAATACGAAGTACTGAGTCAGACCAAGCACTTAATCCAATGCAATTGCAGTCTTTCCATTGACTTCAGTGGACATGGGATCAGGCCCTGTATCTCTAGTGCTTAACAAATTTCTTGCAATGACTTTAGATACCTCCCCGCCCTTTTTGCTGTTGTTGTTTGTGAGATATTTGTATTTTTTTTCCAGGAGTTTACTAGTTGTTTTTGCCTCCTGCTTCAGAAAAGTTAACATTTTATCATTAGGAGGTGAGTTTAATGGTGCAGCTGTGGTCTTGAATCACACAGGTTAGCTTAGGAAGAGGTGGGAATTGTAGAAAATGTCAAACCTTTTCCTTGTAGGGCCATGCAAACCAGGTCTGCGGCACTGTTCTTAGAAAAAATGAGGGTATTGTGAAGTAGAGTGGTTGGGTAAAGAGCTTCCATTTAATTTTCTCTCACCACAGATTGTGAGCTGTCCTGGGTACTGCCTGTGTTGTTAATGCGGTGTCAGGTACAATGGAGTCCTTAGGCACTACCGCTAAATAAATAATGAGGCATATAATCATATAAATTGTAATTGTAGGGGTGGGGCATTGTTCGAGGGTGAGTGGTATTTGTGATGGGTGATCCTAATTTGCTGCACTCGTGTTTCTAAATTATGCCAAGGATGCTTTGATCACGTGGATGGACACCCCCCCCCTTTTAGCATTTCCATTGGATAAATAAATGCATAACTCTAGTATCAGAGGGGTAGCCGTGTTAGTCTGGATCTGTAAAAAGCAACAGAGAGTCCTGTGGCACCTTTAAGACTAACAGATGTATGGGAGCATAAGCTTTCGTGGGTGAATGCCCACTTCGTCGGATGCATGCATTTCACCCACGAAAGCTTAGGCTCCAATACATCTGTTAGTCTTAAAGGTGCCACAGGACTCTCTGTTGCATAACTCTAGTTTTGCAGCATCAGGTCAGATCCCTGTTTAATGCTTGTTTAATTCCATGGTGTAATTTCCTACCCCAAACTGCTCACACATGCATTCTTAACAGTCACTTGCCATGTGCATTAGTGCAAGTAAAATTCAATTGCTCAACATGTTACAAGAAATAAAACAAAGTGAGCATGAGGCTGGCCATTCTTTTAAATTCCAACTAATACTCATGGCATAACACTTCCATGGCGCTTGCTCAGCTTACCTTACAATTGTGAATGGCATCAGTATAGAGAGTGGAAATTGTTATGAGTTGATTCTAGTCCATTCTACTCTATATATGTTCTCTTACTGCCCTCATCGTTGTATTATCCCAGCGTCTTCCAGTCATGCACTAAGTAATGTGACTAACATCTGTTGTATGTTCATTCTCTCGCTCTTCTGCTCCCCAGGAAGGGTAGGGGCATGTGCGTGTGTGGGCACACATGCGCAGTGTTTTGTTTTAGTAGGATTTTGGTTTTGATGGAAAGAGGTGCCAGAGGAAGCAATTTGCAGTTCTCGAGTTTAATTCATTCTATAAAACTCAGGGAACAATGCATACATCTACAATGCGAAAAACAAACAAATCCTGCTCCAGCCCAGGCCAGGTCCACTGACTTGGTCACACAGGGCGTCCGGCCTAAAAATCGAAGTGTAGGCGTTTCTGCTTGGGCTGGCACTTGGGCTCTGAAACCCACCTCTCTCACAAGGTTTCAGAGCCCGGGCTCCAGCCCGAGCAGGAATGTTTACACTGCTGTTATTAGCCTCGTACTGTGAGCCGCGTGAGCCCGTCAGTTGATCTGGGCTCTGAGACGCTGCTGCAGGTTGGTTGGTTTTTTATTTATTTATTTATTTATTTATTGCATTCTTGAGTACCATCTGCTGACACCGTATCTATTAACTATTTACCAATATGCAGATATAGTACACAGATATAAATGGAACTTTAATGAACTAAAATTAATTGTATTTGATAAACAATTGATCAGCTCTAAATTAAATAGCTCCACATTTTCCCCTCCTTGTCTTCCATTAGTACTTAATACTGTTGCACCTTAAAGTTAGTGTTTTTCTTTAACTTCATTTTTGACAGTTTCTTGTAAAATTGTATTACTTTGTCATTGCTCCTTTTAGACTCAATATTCTGGATTCCTGGGTGTGTCCGTTTGTATGTATGTCGCATGCCACCCACCCACACTACTCCTCCTTGTGTAAACAAGAATTTGAACTACGAGGTAGGTAATTAGATACAATTACCCAGCTTGCTCAGGTAAATGTCTATTCCATGCACGAATGTGGGTTTTTGCAAAAGGAAACATATGCAAGAACAATTAACAAGACCTGTTGAAAATATCATCCAGAGAATTTATCCTGTCTGCTTGAAGAGAGTTTTGGCCAGTTAAGGCAGCTGCTGGAATGGTTGCTTCTGAATAAAACATGTTTCTGTGTATGCAATGGGCTGTGCGGTTGTTCCTTTGTTCTCTGCAATAAATGTTGGATGCAGTATATTTGAATTACTAGGGGCCATATTCAGGGCAGATGAAACATGTCCATCAGGCTTCTACCCTTTGAGCTCTCAGGGCTTGTGCAGCTCTTTGCTTTCAAAAAGAAAGTTAGGGGGATTTCTATTTAAGACCATAAATCTGACATTCTCATATAGCATTCAATGAGGCCAGATCCTCTGCTGGTGTACGCTGGTATAGCTCCCTTGATTTCAGAGTAGCAGTGCCCATTTGCAGCTGAGGATCTGACCAGTTACGGTAATTACCATTTTAAAACTTTGAGATAAAGCATGTGTTAGCCTTTATTTGAACATTTAGGCAGTTGTTTTTTACCAATAATTGACTGGGAGGATTTCTAGCAGACCAGGGAACTGATGTTTCTATAGTCTGTACATAGTACAGTGCATCACTGCAGTCCCAGTCCTACAGGATGATGCAGAGCAGTTAAGTCTGCTCTGCACCTTGCAGGATCAGGCTGCTCTGGGGCCAAGTTCATCCTTGGTGTAACTCCAGTGAAGTCACCAGGGATGAAATTGGCCCAGTAGGTCATAAGTCTGGCTCGCCAGCTGGCACTGAATTTCAGTTCATGTTATTCTCCTATTCGGTTCATGAGTCTTTTTTTCAGACAAGCTAATGTGAGTGCTTGTTTCATGTTTGCAAATGGTGCTCAGCTGAACAATATAAATCAAATCTTACATTTATGGTAGCTGGAAGCATGCTGAGCAGTGATAATCATGGGTATATTACAGTTTTTCATGACTGTAAATGGGGTAGAACAAAAACCAGGAGCCCAGTTTGGCTAATTATAATGAATGGTTAGGGTGAATTTTCATCCTCAATCACTGTGGGGAGGCTTTCTGCTCACCTTGTGTGAATACTGTGAAGTGCTGTTAATTTGGGCTTTAATCAACAGAGGAGCTTAGGCGGTAGTTGCAAAGCCTGCACAAGCTCCCCGCCCACACTCCGAGAAGCTCATCTCCCCAGGGCTCCATATCAACGGTGGCACAGAAGAGGGGACAGAGTCGTTGGATTCAGTAGCCATTGCACATGTTGGAGAAGGGGATGCAGATGCCAGAGGAGCTACGGCAGCTTTAGGGCCACATTAGCAGCTGTGAAGAAGCTCAGCCGCCACTCTGCAGACTTGGAAGACAAATTCTTTTCATCCTGCCACCTGGAGAACACCAGAGCACAACTGAGTCACTCAGGCTGTGCGCTGGGTTCCTGGACATGGGCCTACATCTTCATGCTGCCGAAGCCACACTGATGCCATCTGACTGATCATACTTGATGCAAATATTTCAGGGGACAAAAGCACACTGGGGATGGTCGTATATGGATTCATAATCCAAAGTACAGCTGTAAGTGTAAAGAAGCCAAGAAAAAGATCTTTAAAGAGAAGGAAGGGAATACAGAAAGCGTGATAAAGCCACAGTTTTATTGTTTCACAGTTTTTGTACAATAGTAAATCCTGTGCTGTACAATAATAAATCCCATCTATTTAAGATTTTTCTCCTGCTTTATTATATGCATGTATACGTATATAAAAGAGTTGCTCACAATTTTTGCACCCATGGGTGCAAATGAGGGTAGTCACACCTATAATCAGTAAGCTTTGCAATTCATTTGTAGGCATAAAAATGCAGGCACATCTTTGACAGGTGCTAATTGCTGCCCGACACACAAAACAATTCTGGGTGCAATTTGCATTTACCGCACACACAGACACCTACATGCACTTACATTGTGTGGGGGTGTGTGCATGTGTATAACTATCTACACACACACATATGCACATTGTGCAAGTGCATATGTGCTTTTGTCTATGCATGTGCTTTGTGTGGTTAATGTATAAATGTGTATATATTTAATTTAAATAAGGTAAGAATTGTTGATTGCATATACCCTTCAATCAAACAACGAGAGGGGCTGTGTATGTATCTCTTACAATGTAGAATGGTTTTTTAAACTTACACAGGAAGCTGAAGCTATAGTAAAATTGTTTCCCTAAGCAATTCAAGTTTTCAGTAGGTTGGTTTTACACTGTAATTTAGCATTTCTGGTGTGACTTAGCAGAGCTTTCGACAGACCAAAATGTAATTCCAATGGTTTGGGCTGTTGAACTTTTGCAAAATTTCTAAGTTTTGGCTGCCATGGAGTCTAGTCCAGCCTGATTCTGCAGCCAGAAGTTTTGCTTCTGTTATGTAATGGAGACTCTGACCTTTATTAACAGCCACTTTCCCCATCTAATATAGAACAAGGAATCAGGCTTGTAAGGAGACAAGTGATCATACAAAGGGAGAGAAATACAGTCAAATATATATGATTTTCATAGACATTTTGTGTGTGGGGGGGAATTTTAATAATTACAAATATATAACATGCCAGCTATCTCCATCTGTCCCTCCAGCAACTATTAAATGGCTATTTTCCTAGAGGCCTGTTGACAAATGTGACCCTTGAGAAGAGGTATGAAGCAGGAGAGGGTAGTGGTGTTACAGACCAGTTCAGGGAGGGCATTTCAGGCAGAAGTAGGCACAGATATTTTTGCGAGTAGCTGCGAGTATAGATCTGGGTTTGTGAATACATGCATGCTGATAACAGACTGTTCCAGCTGATTGTGATGGATACCCATAGTGGGAATAATGTACATGTGCTCAGCCACAGCTGGGTCTAGAAGTGTAATCCCAGTTGTGCTCTGCCACTGATTTACTGCAATGTGTGGCCTTGGGCAAGTCACTTAAACAATCTGCGTCAGAAAGCACTTTTTTACCCCAGAGCAATGTTCTGAGGATTAATCAATTTGGGTGTGTCCAGCACTTTGAACATCATTTAGCAACTGATGTTTTTATAATACAACATTTTTACAGAATGATTTTGTTTTGCTTCAAAAAATGTGTATTTATTTCTGCCTGAAATCTAATTTCATTAACATGCAGCTGATCCACATAATCAATAAAATGGAAACTTACACATGCAGCAAAAACCACACACTGTTTCATTAACCAAAGGGCAGTTTTCTCTTACAAGGAAATGTCCTAGGCTTTGCTTACTCTGTTTATTTCCTATTCATCTTTACTCCAGCACACATATTAATACAAGGCACAAAGATGCTGTCTAACTATATTATGCGAGTGCTATCAGTTTTGAGCTGACAGTAAAAGGCACAAAGAAGTTAGTCAAATATAATTTGTGCAATGTTTGCCTCGGTGTTCTAGTATCTGTTGACATAGGTGATGGAAATGTGCTTAACTATTGCTGCCACCTGTACTATGTTAATCTTCCTGAGACAAGGACAATGTCTAATGAGGTGGTATTGGAGGCAGGCAAATGAATTCTCAAGGAAGACTTCTGCCAGTTTATCTGAAATGTCCCCATGACACAAATAGTTCTCCAAAGGCAGCAGATTCTGGACCAGTTTTCAATGTGTTTAGCTATTACTAATATTTATAGAATAATTACAGGGGTAATTCACTGATCACGCACGGATCTGAAATGTAGTAAAAGCAACATCTTTACGGCTATACGTTGAAAATTCCAGAAGGGTGATTGGAGCAGCTTGCATGATGCCCGCCCGCCACCCCACACAAATTCTTTACCAGCCCAGCTGCTGAATCCTGCAGAAGTCACATAATGAAAAGAAAGAGCATCCAAAAGAATTTGCTAACAAAGAACATTTCTCTATGTCATGGAGTCACTGGGTGATGCTCTGGAATTACTTCATATGAATTGAGAGCGTGCCTCCTCTCACTGAGCATATTGTCGCCAGGGCAAGAAGCTTACACAGCTTTGACCTTCCTGGATCTGACCTCGGAGCATTCAGCATCCGCTTCCACACTGTGCGCTTCCTGCAGCAAGTCCACCTGAGCCGGGCTCCTGGGGAAGCCAGAGGGCCCTGCACCCCAACTCCGCAGTCAGACGTGACTCTCAGCCAGCCAGTAAAACAGAACGTTTATTATTCAACAGGAACACAGTGTAGACCAGAACTCAGTGACTGTCAGAAATCAGTGACTTTCAGCCAAGTCCATCTTGGGGAGTCCCAGGCCAGATACCAGATGGACTCCCCCACTTCCAGTGCCCCCAGGCAGACTGCCAGCTTCCAGCGATCCAACCTCAGACACTCCTGTTGCTCCCCTCCTTGTCTTTGTCTTGCTTCCTGGGCAAAGAATCACTTGGTCGTCACCTGGTTGCATCCCCCTCCTGGGTCTCTGGTTACGAAGGGCACCGGTCATCGCATATGTACAGACAGCTGGAGTAGCCTCACCTGCTCCAGAGGTCTCAGTCAAAGTCACAAACCCCTATTCCCACCACCAAGGAATTGGTGCAGCACACATGGAAACTGAGGCACACACAGTATTCATGCAAAACAGCAAAACTCACATAGGCTCAACAGTAAGACTCACAAGGGAAAATCCCCACTTCGTCACACTCTATCAAATGGCCAGTAAAATAGATCTTAAATCGTCATGGCTGCTCGAAATACTGCCTTAGCCATCCAAAATAATTGGCATAGGATCCCAAAGTCTAATGGCCGGAGCTGCTAGCTTCCCTTAAAAGCAGCACAGGGCAGAAACCTCAACAGAGGCAGAATGTATATCAAACTATCGAACTGCAAATAGCAATTACTATGTTTGGCCACTTTGCAATACTCACCGTCCTTCCACTCCTGGGCCAGATTCTCAACTGGTTTAAATTGCCATGCACTTGACACCATCTGAGGATCCTTGTCTGGTAACACTGTAAAATTAATTCCCATTCTGGTTATTGTAATATTCAACTCAAGATTAACTTGTTTTGCATTAACAAGGATGCCATAAGGTTTTTGCTGTTATTCAGCATTAGCTAATGTAGCAGTATCTTAGTGTTACCTGAATCACTCGGTACATCTCTGATACTAATCATATGTCATCTTTAGCTCCTTGAGGTACACAGACATCTACGGTGAAATCCTAGCTCCACTGAATTCAATGACAAAACTCACATTGACTTCAGTGGGGTCAGACTTTCACGCACAGTGTATATCCTAAATAGACGGTTTCATATTGACCAACCTATCCTTTACATGGTGCCAGTCCAATGCATCTTCTACAGTTTTATGTACCTAGCTAGGACTTAAGGTATGAGGTTAATAGAAGCAAGCACTGCTATCCTAACAGTGACCTCCTGCTAAATCACCAGATTCCAGATACAGCCTAGGAAGGGCACATCATGTTGCAAGTGTCACTTTAAGTGCAACAGCAGGAGGCATAATAAACTAGTCCTGCTATCTTCCCACAGAGGAAGATAACATTAAATGTGCAGCGCATAACATTAAATGGAACATTCTGCCTTCAAGGCCATTTAGCTGTTCCTTTCTTGGGCCATCTCGAGTACACTGCATGTATGGCTGAACTCAATTAGCAGCTGAAAAAAAGCATACTGCAGCCAATGAGGCAGATGTGAGTGAGGACTTTGCTTTCCTAGAGCTGTTTGCTCTCTCACCTGAGCAGAAGCTGTTGGGATCTAGCTGTGTTACCTAGTTACTCTACCCAACCTGTGTGTGGTTTCTGGACAGCCTAAGAAACAATTATTTGCTTTCAGACTCTTTTTTTTTTTAATTAGGCAAACTCATTAAATAGACTAACACCAACAGCTGCCTACTATCACCAGTGTGAACGTTTGACTGAGGTATTTAAATGTGACTAGAGATGTTCGTATGAAAAAATACCAAGTACCTCTTGCAGTAGTGTTGTCTGCAAGTATCTAGAGCTCTAATACAGGAGCTAACCTGTCCACAGTGGTAGAGTGGTTGTTGGGTTTTTTTTAAATCCAAAAGTCCCAGGTTCAAATCCCACTATCACTATCCCTTTATTTTACCCATTCGAAATTATAGGAAACATTTGGGGCTTGGTTTGGATATTTTTTTCTACACTATAGTGACAGCACCATTTGCACCAGGTACCACTCTTTCTGTTTTGGTAGGTCTCTGTGTGCAGCACTACACTATCTCTGTGTGTTTACAATATCTGTTCTTCTCTCATATAGGGCAAGTATTTATCTATACATATGACCAGTAACTTCTTTTATTTTGGTCTACTGTTGTTCTTGCTGCCCAACAGAAGAAGAGCATCCCAGCTATATTTCTTAAATGAAAGGCATATCCCAAGCTGGCCTTTTTATTAGAGGAGTCCACTTTAAAACAAAAATCACAATTTGCAAATAGTTATCACACTCAGGTGTGAGAGATCAAGGTATTGGCCTATATTAGGCACAAGCAATAACTAATATTGGTGCAGTAACTGATGGCAAAAGCTGACTTTTAAATATGTTGTTTGACTCTTGAATTATGTACATTCCCTGCATACATGGTTATTTGTTAAAGTTCCCACAGACATAATGCCAGATACTTTAGCTCTATTTTCCATGCACCTGAAATTTTCTGCAAGAGTGAACCCCTGTCTAGACTTCATTAAGTTACTTTATTATAGATTTTCTCATAGTATAATTCAAAGAGACATTTAAACAGCAGGACTCTGTGGTGATGAATATAAATCAAATTCCTAATTGAGACAGCTGGAGACCCACAGGCCCTTATGTTCTCCCTGGTTCTCTAGTTGCAGATTGACTGAATTCAGCCTCTGCTGACTCATTGCAAAACACTGGGTCTCCCCTGGCCGTAAATCCTGACCTGGACTCACTAGTTATGGAATGGACTAATGACTAGACCACATCTATGCTATTTGATCGTATTTTCGTAATATTGATATAATGCATACACAGCATACGGTGTGTTCCCATACTATGTTGGTATGTATCCACTACATACAGCTCTTCTAATACGGAAAAATATAATGGTGAATATGTATTCCATACTAGGAACCAACTGCGCAACATGCAAGGAAGTAAATTTTTTGAGCCAGAATATTGAGTTTGCTGTGAACCTATGTGAAACTCAGTGGTTTTAATTGACAAAATTTTCATGCAAGCTTTTCTTCCAGCGTTAGTTCATGTGGAGTCAAATCCCGGAGTTTGAAAGTTGAACAAAGTTCACAAGCTCAGACTAAAACTGAGTTGAAACCAGTTAGTTTCCCCCCATGGTAAATCAGCCCAAATTCACTCAAAAGGTTCACAGGCTTTGAGTGATATGATAGACCCAGACCAGTTGGGAACAGCAGAGTAGCAGAAGGGAGATATACTGGTCACTGGATAAGTAGTTTTCTGTTCCCTGAGTGACCAGAGCAGGGGCTGCTCCAGTCTAATAGACCACCTGACTCCAATTAACCTGCTAAGAGTCAGGTGAGGCAGTTAAGCACCTGACTCTAATTAAGGCCCCTCTGATGCTATAAAAGGGCTCACTCCAGTCAAGCCAGGGGGAGCCAGAGGAGAGGAAGTGAGTGTGAGGAGCTGGGAGCAAGAGGCAAAAGGAGCTGAGAGTGAGAGGGTGTGCTGCTGGAGGACTGAGGAGCACAAGCGTTATCAGACATCAGGAGGAAGGTCCGGTGGTGAGGACAAAGAAGGTGTTTGGAGGAGGCCATGGGGAAGTAGCCCAGGGAGTTGTAGCTGTCATGCAACTGTTACAGGAGGCACTATAGACAGCTGCAGTCCACAGGGCCCTGGGCTGGAACCCGGAGTAGAGGGCAGGCCTGGGTTCCCCCCATACCTCCCAACTCCTGATCAAACACAGGAGGAATTGACCTGGACTATAGCTTCTACCAGAGGGGAAGGTCTCTGGACTGTTTCCTGACCCACAGGGTGGATCTGTGAAGCGAGCAAATCCGCCAATAAGCGCAGGACCCACCAAGGTAGAGGAGGAACTTTGTCACAGTGAGTTTAAAAAGTTTATGAAACCAAGAATCTTCCATGTGCTTTGAGGTTTTGTAACAAAAGCTTTGAACTCCTCTGGTTCATTATAAGAAATGTAATTGTCAAAGGCTTTTGACATTGTCAGTAGAAGTATTTGCACTTCTAGAAAAGATTGCATGTCCCACCAAGTTCTTAAGCATGATTCGATCCTTCTATGAAAACATGTACGGCACAGTTCAATACAGCGGCTCAGTCTCTGAGGCTTTCCAGATCCGTAGCGGAGTTAAGCAAGGTTGTGTACTTGCCCCAACTCTGTTTGGGATCTTCTTCTCCTTGCCACTGAAACAAGCTTTTGGTTCCTCAACTGAGGGAATCTACTTGCACACAAGATCTGATGGAAAGCTGTTCAATCTTGCAAGACTCAGATCTAAAACCAAGACGCGTGAGGCCCTCATCCAACACCTCCGCTTTGCTGAAGGCGCAGTAGTGACACCCCACACAATAGCTCACCTTCAAAATCCTATGGACAGTTTTTCCAAAGCCTGTCAAGACTTTGGGCTTCTCATAAGCCTAAACAAAGACTAACATAATGTGCCCAGGAGTTGAGGAAGCACCGTCCATCAAGATCAACAACTATGAACTTGAAGTGATAAACGAGTTTACATACCTGGGGTTCACTATCACAGTCAACCTCTCACTTGAAATGGAACTCAACAACATCCACATTGGAAAAGCTGTCAGAACAATGTCTAGACTTGAGCAAGAAGGTCTGGCAGAACAACAAACTGACAGAACACACAAAGATCTGTGTGTATTGTGCATGTGTTATCAGCACACCTTTGTATGGGAGCAAGACATGAACCTTATACTCTCATCAGGAAAAGAGGCTCAACAACTTTTATATGCGTTGCCTTCATTGAATCTTTGGAATCTCCTGGAGGGACAGAGTCACTAACACTGAGGTGCTCAAGCGGGCCAGTGTATCCAGCGTGCAAACACTCCTCAAACAGAGGTGCCTCCACTGGCTTGGGCATACGTGCCAAATGAATGATGGGAGCATCCCAAAGGACATCCTCGACAGCAAATTGGTATCTGGAAAAAGACCCAAAGGATGCCCAAAATTGCATTTAGGACGTGTGCAAGCGAGACCTCAAAGAAATGGACATAGATGTGGACAACTGGGAAGATCACACTCAAGATCACAGCCTTTGTGAACAAGAGCTTAACAAAGTTCTCCAGAGTTATGAGAGAAAGCAGTCCAGTTTAGCAGAGGAGAAAAGAGCTCACAGCAGGCAGTGCCCAAAGAGTTGAAACACCACCTTTAAATGTGACAGATGCGACAGAGATTCTCTCTCTCAAGTGGGTCTCTTCAGCCACAGCCATAGCTGCCATAAAACCAGGGCTAGCCTTACCATGAGGCAAACTGAGGAGGCCGCCTCAGGTGCCAGGCTGTGGGGGGGTGAGGCGCCACTAGGACCCAGAGTGTAGAAAATTGTGTCTGCTGCTGGTGCATATGTATTCTCTCTGCTCTAGATGCACAGAGCTGGAGTGCTGTGCTGGAGGAAGGAGGGCACAAGAGACATAACAGGCAGGCAAGAGAAAAGGTGAGAGGGAATAACAGAAAGCAACAGGAGCTGCAGGGAGAGAGAGGAGGAGGAGCCTCTTATGTACCTCTCTAGCACCCCCAGGAGCCTGGACTGATTAACACCAGCTTCTTAGGGAGCTTCCTGTTTCCTGCTGCCTCCCTGAACCCACTTGAGGAGAACAGGCAGTCGACTGAAGTAGTAGGAGCCAGTTAGGCCCATTCCTGAAGAAAAGTGTAGATCATAGAAGAGTGTGGTGGAGGCACAAGAAACAGCTGCTGCTGAGTTTAGTTCCTTAAGTCTAGATGATCCAGGACTGTGGACCCACTTGAGGGACTTCCTTGTACTGCATGGGCCCCAGAAAGTGAAAAACTTCATGTTCCCCAAAGACAATGAAAATAGAAGTTTCCATCCAACACATTACTGGCATGAAATCCCCAATGGTGACAAAGTGGAGAGGCCATGGCTTATGTACTCAAAAACCCAGAATGCTGCACACTGTTTTTGTTGCAAACTCTTCCAGTCTAATGTTCCAGTCACATTGGTTCTACAGGAACAAAGGACTGGAAAAATCTGGCTAGAAATCTGGCATGCCATGAGAAGGCAGCAAATCACCAGAGAGCATTCCATACGTGGAAAGAACTTGAGATAAGACTAAGGTTAAAGGCCACCAGAGATGATCAGCATCAAGAGAAGATTGCATCAGAGTCTCTTTACTGGCAAAATGTTCTGAAAAGGCTCATTGCCATTGTGGGAATGCTTGCTACCCAAAACCCAGCACTGTATGGCACTTCAGATCAGCTGTATGTGCCAAACAATGGAAACTTCCTTAACATTGTGGAGCTGATGGCTGAGTTTGATGCTGTACTTCAGGAGCATCTAAGAAGAGTAACCACCCAAGAAATGTACACACACCACTACCTTGGAAAAACAATTCAAAATGAGATCATACAGTTACTGGCAACAAAAGTCAAACAGAAGATTGTGGCAGATCTGAAGTCAGCAAGATATTACTCTGTTATTCTGGACTGCACACCTGACATCAGCCTTTTCTGACATCACGGAACAAATGACTTTAATCGGGCGTTTTGTAGCAACAACAGAACCTAGTGAAAATGTCCCTGAGAGCATTTTCTAGAATTTATTGACATTGATGATACTACAGGAGCTGGTATGACAAATGTGCTTCTTAAAAAGCTGGAAGATATGGGAATTGTGATAGCTGACATGAGAGGTCAGGGCTACGATAATGGTGCCAACATGAGAGGGAAGAACAGAGGAGTGCAGACACGGATCCGAGAGTTAAACCCTCGAGCTTTTTTTGTCACATGCAGTTCTCATTCATTGAACTTGGTGGTGGTCAGTGATGCAGCATCAGGTTCTAGTGAGGCTGCTGAATTTTTTAATGTAATTCAAAGCATCTGTGTATTTTTCTCTGCATCAACTCATCGATGGCAAATTTTGAAGCAACATCTGGGAACATCCTTTCTGACACTGAAACCACTGAGTGCCACATAATGGGAAAGTCGAGTGGAGGCGATAAAGCCTATCAAACAACAAATTGGGAAGATAGCTGATGCCATAGTTGCCATTATGGAGGATAATGCTATGACAGGAACTGTTCATGGGAGAACAGTGGCAGAGGGAAATGGAATCACCAGAAACATACATAACTTCACATTTCTGTGTGGCTTAGTGTTGTGGCATGACGTACTGTTTGAAATAAATGTTGTACACAAGAGATTCCAAGGGGTTGACCTTGATATATCTGGAGCAATGGAACAACTGGACCAAGCAAAGTCATACCTACAGTCTTACCGGTCAGATGAGGGATTTCAAAACGTTCTGACGAGTGCACAGAAGTTGGCAGAGGAACTTGATGCTGAAGCTATTTTCCTAGCCATTCGAGAATACAAGAGTCACCAAAGAAGAAGACATTTTGATTATGAGGCATGGGATAATCCCATAAGAGACCCCAAACAACAATTCAAAGTTGAATTCTTTAACCAGGTGCTAGATTGTGCAATACAGTCAGTTGAAGAAAGTTTCATGCAGCTCAAGGAACACAGCAGTATATCTGGAATGTTGTATAATATTCCAAAACTCCTCACTATACCTGAAGAAGACTTACTCCAGCAATGCAGGGCACTAGAGACAGTGTTGACACGTGGTTAGGAAAGATAGAAAATGTGGCAAAAGACCACCTTGGCTTAACCACGAGATCTTGCATGATCTAAAAAATAAAAAGGAGTCATATAAAAAATGGAAACTAGGACAGATTACAAAGGATGAATATAGGCAAACAACACAGGAATGCAGGGGCAAGATTAGAAAGGCAAAGGCACAAAATGAGCTCAAATTAGCTACGGGAATAAAGGGAAACAAGAAGACTTTTTCTCAATACATTAGAAGCAAGAGGAAGACCAAAGACAGGGTAGGCCCATTGTTCAGTGAAGAGGGAGAAACAGTAACAGGAAACTTGGAAATGGCAGAGATGCTTAATGATTTCTTTGTTTCGGTCTTCACCGAGAAGTCTGAAGGAATGCCTAACCTAGTGAATGCTAATGGGAAGGGGGTAGGTTTAGCAGATAAAATAAAAAAAGAACAAGTTAAAAATCACTTAGAAAAGTTAGATGCCTGCAAGTCACCAGGGCCTGATGAAATGCATCCTAGAATACTCAAGGAGCTAATAGAGGAGGTATCTGAGCCTCTAGCTATTATCTTTGGAAAATCATGGGAGACGGGAGAGATTCCAGAAGACTAGAAAAGGGCAAATATAGTGCCCATCTATAAAAAGGGAAATAAAAACAACCCAGGAAACTACAGACCAGTTAGTTTAACTTCTGTGCCAAGGAAGAAAATGGAGCAAGTGATTAAGGAAATCATCTGCAAACACTTGGAAGGTGGTAAGGTGATAGGGAATAGCCAGTATGGATTTGTAAAGAACAAATCGTGTCAAACCAATCTGATAGCTTTCTTTGATAGGATAACGAGTCTTGTGGATAAGGGAGAAGCTGTGGATGTGGTATACCTAGACTTTAGTAAGACATTTGATACGGTCTCGCATGATATTCTTATCGATAAACTAGGCAAATACAATTTAGATGGGGCTACTATAAGGTGGGTGCATAACTGGCTGGATAACCATACTCAGAGAGTTGTTATTAATGGTTCCCAATCCTGCTGGAAAGGAATAACAAGTGGGGTTCTGCAGGGGTCTGTTTTGGGACCGGCTCTGTTCAATATCTTAATTAATGACTTAGATATTGGCATAGAAAGTACGCTTATTAAGTTTGCAGATGATACCAAACTGGGAGGGATTGCAACTGCTTTGGAGGACGGGCATAATTCAAAATGATCTGGACAAATTGGACAAATGGTCTGAGGTAAACAGGATGAAGTTTAACAAAGACAAATGCAAAGTGCTCCACTTAGGAAGGAACAATCAGTTTCACACATACAGAATGGGAAGAGACTGTCTAGGAAGGAGTACGGCAGAATGGGATCTAGGGGTTATAGTTGACCACAAGCTAAATAGGAGTCAACAGTGTGATGCTGTTGCAAAAAAAGCAAACATGATTCTGGGATGTATTAACAGGTGTGTGTGAGCAAGACATGAGAAGTCATTCTTCCGCTCTACTCTGCGCTGGTTAGGCCTCAACTGGAGTATTGTGTTCAGTTCTGGGCACCGCATTTCAAGAAAGATGTGGAGAAATTGGAGAGGGTCCAGAGAAGAGCAACAAGAATGATTAAAGGTCTTGAGAACATGACCTATGAAGGAAGGCTGAAAGAATTGGGTTTGTTTAGTTTGGAAAAGAGAAGACTGAGAGGGGACATGATAGCAGTTTTCAGGTATCTAAAAGGGTGTCATAAGGAGGAGGGAGAAAACTTGTTCACCTTAGCCTCTAAGGATAGAACAAGAAGCAATGGGCTTAAACTGCAGCAAGGGAGGTTTAGGTTGGACATTAGGAAAAAGTTCCTAACTGTCAGGGTGGTTAAACACTGGAATAAATTGCCTAGGGAGGTTGTGGAATCTCCATCTCTGGAGATATTTAAGAGTAGGTTAGATAAATGTCTATCAGGGAGGGTCTAGACAGTATTTGGTCCTGCCATGAGGGCAGGGGACTGGACTCGATGACCTCTCGAGGTCCCTTCCAGTCCTATAATCTATGATGACGTGCGTAATATTGATGCGAGTGATTTAGGTGATGAACTGAAAGCCCTTTCAAGATACATTTCAGCAGGATCAACTCCAAAGGCTGTTCTGGAATATATGTGCACAAATAAGATGACCACCCTCTTTCCAAATTCTTTCGTTGCTCTGCGCATACATCTAATACTTCCTGTAACAGTTGCTAGTGGAGAACGCAGCTTCTCCAAGCTGAAGTTAATAAAAACACATCTATGCTCAACAATGACACAGGAGAGGCTGGTCGGCCTTCCAACCATCTCAATAGAGCATGAGCTGGCCCAGACTGTGGACCTTCAGGAAGCAGTTCAAATCTTTGCAACTAAGAAGGCACAGAAAGCACCACTTTGATTATTCAAACAGATAAAAATGCCAGTGTTTACTATGCAGACAAGAAAAGTTACATTTGCTGATCAGGCATTTGAAAGTTAAGTGTTACTTAAAATTTTTGAACAAGGCATTTTAAGTTGTTAGTTCTCCTTTATTGGGGTAGGTATCAGAGCAGTACCATGAGAGGAGCTGAACAGGAAGAAGGCAAAATTGAGACCTTTCAAAGTTTTGGCCCAAGCGAGGGGACATGGGGGTGTCATTTGAGCTCCCCGCCTCAGGTGCCAAAATGTTGTGGGCCAGCCTGCATAAAACCAACTGAGTAAATTCTTTACCTCTCAGGTGCTCATACACATGGTCTCTCGAGACTGAAGGATGCCTACTATTACTAATGTTGGTCTAATACTGCTAGAAAACAACTGGAAAGATTGGGCGATGAAGAACCTGCTTAGATACTGCAGTGATGGGCACTACAGAAAAATCCAGGAGTAATACATAGAAGAGCTAATTTCCTAAAATAATGACTTGTTGCCCCAAACTCTGCTAGTGATGGAGAGGGCAGTGGGCCAGACCGGATTAATTGTACAAGGTGGGGGTTCCAAGGGAGAGGAGAGGAGATTAGCAAGTGGAACTGGTGTAGCCGCAATGTGCTAATTGAAGGCTAATTAACGTAAAGTAGCAGTAGGCCACCAGGTGTTCTGAGCTACATCAAAGAAGGGACTTAGAAAGCAGCAGAGGGTGTTTTTGTTCAGAGAGTTGGTTAGAGCTGAAGAGGCTCTGATTAGATGGTAGAACACCTTCTTTAGTTGTTTTGATTCTATTTTTGACTTAATCTAGCAGCATTACCTGTTAGATGGGGAAAGAGCCATTTAAGCAAAAGTCTTCATAATCTGTATGTGAAATATCCTTTTTGTGTTTGTCCCTTACTGGATTTTTCTCAAGGTGAATAAAGCCGCCTGCACAGCACCTTTAGGAGCCATTTTAGTTGTCTGTCTCTCTGTGATTAATCTGATCTGTTACCAAGAGTTAGTCACTGTTTCAGAAGTTACTCTTCTGTTCCTGATGGTGCCTCTTTGATATTAACCATATTCACTGGAGGGCCTGAGAGAATAAACTTGTGTTGCAGATAATGTCCCTCCCCATGCTTACTCTCGTCACCCCAAAACTCACTCTTCCCTTATTCATTTGTCTCGCAAGGGAACTAACCCACAGTCCCTAGTACAGTTACTCAATGCATAAACAGCACTTAAAGTGGTTTGAAAAATGTGTGTGGTAGGAGTGTCTATCATCACCCCCACATCTGCCCATCCTCTTACTCAGAGATTAATTTTGTCCCCAACTCCACATCAATTCTACCCTCCATCTCTTCTGCCCCTCCAGCCCCCATCAATTCTACCCCTTCCAGCCCCATCAGTTCTGCCTCCCCAGCCACACCTCTGCTACTCCTGCAGCTCCTTGGGGTTTTTATCTCCTTCTCCCAGGGCTCAGAGGAACTGCAGTAGGATCCCCTTTCCCAGGCTATGTATTGTAGGGAGGGAAGAGGAAGAGAGGAGCCCTCCCATTGCTCACAGCAGGGAGGAGGGAGCAGAGCTACCCTGAGCTGCTGGGCTATTTCTGTTCCTTCCTCCTCCTCCTGTAAGAATGGCTGCAGGTTGCTGAGGGACGGGGAAGACAGCTCTACCGGCTTCCTGCAGAAGCCCTAATTGGCTGCTCTTCCCCAGGAGGTAGGCAAGCAGGGAAAGGAGCCAATCAGAGGGGACTTTCTCCCCAGGCAGTGCTAAAAACTTGCACCCCTCAGTAAGCCAGTACACTTATTAGAAATTGTATTTCCAGGCTCTGTGACCTGGTGCACTTGAAGAATAAGTATTTGGGGGAAGGTCTCCTACAACATCAGTAACTCCTCTTTCTTTCTAACTCACCACCAAAGGGAAAGCTCTGCCAGAAGGGAGTGAAGCTCAAGCTATAGAGGAGGGACATGTCTCAAAGTAATCTGTGATTGAGGGAAGATAGTGGTGATCACTGACATGTGCGGTGGTACTAGTCTCAGCGCAGAAAAAAAGAACCTGGTGTTCCCCAATTACAGAAGAGCGGGTGAGTAGTAGATTTCCTTGTGAACTCATGAGAGGGAATCAAGCAATAGAGGAAATTCTAAGGGACGTTATAATGTTTGGTTCTTCTCTACAGGCATCTCAAGCCATCACACATGAGCAATAAGGTTGATATATTAGTTATTTTATTTATTTTGTGGGAGGGAGGCAGGGCTCATGAGGGGGGCAGGCAGGTTCCAGCGACCCCAGCCTCGCATGGGGGGCAGGCAGGGTTCAAGCGACCAGTGATCCCAGCCTTGCTTGTGCGGGGGCAGAGGAGGGGTGGGGGAAGGCTCAGGCCAGACCCACACGGTGTCCCATTTTCCCTTTGGAAAATATGGGCACCCTAACCGGGTGTAAATGAGTGTACTTGGGGCAAGGCAGCAAAGAATCAGGCTCAGGGGTTTCCTTTGTGGTAGTCTTCCAGTGGAGTCGGAACGAGCCGCTGCAAATTAAACCCTAACAATCTGTGTCCTTCTCGTGTGATTTAAAACAAGGCGCAAAACATTGTGTGGTGTCAGAGAAACAGAAAACATGACAAGCTGAAACGAGAATCCAAGTCTGGCTTCATTTCATACCACTGAAGAGTGGGAAGTAATTCCTAACCTGATGTCAGTTTGTTGAGCAGAGCAGGTGTTTTCTCCATTCCTGTGGCTTACTGGGCTATATGGAACTCTCTTCTGAGCTTCTGGAATCTTTTTCTCAACATCTCCAAAAGGGAAGAAATATTAGTGATTTAATTTTCTCCTAGTATGGAGACTTAGCAGTTAAGCAGTTCTGCGAGAATCATGCTGAGCACTTCCATCTCCCATTAACCTCAACAGGAATTGAGGGCACTGTGCAGAACTGTGCCTGAAATGAGCATCACCAACAATACAGGTAGTAAAAATAGTTTGAGAGGGTATGTCCCAAAAGTATCATAACACAGTTAGACCTATAATGCCACATTTCGGAACTTTAAAGAGATACAGATATTGTCAAGTGGTTTAGGCCTGAAAATGATCTGCCTTAGAATTGTCGTAACAATTGGTAGAGGAAATACCCAAATGGACTATGTCTAAAAGACTTGCCTGCTGTTCTGTCATCAAGATATTTTTTTAAAATGCAACAATGACTTTCTGTAAAACCTACCATGGGTTGTGTTCTGCTTCTACAGAGACAAAGTTTTTTACACCCAGCAAACTGATGATCTGATCAGTCGCTGAGCAAGCTAATATTACCTTTTTTTGTTTTTAATGGGGAAGAGAAAAGTGACTTAACTTAGTGGGGAAAGTGATAATTTCCCAAGCTTCTAAGACAATATTGCAAAGGATGAAGATAAGAACATAAGGCCTGATTCTCCACTGTACTGGCCCTTGATTAGTCATTGCCGCAAGGGAGCTTTAGGTTGGACATTAGGAAAATCTTCCTAACTGTCAAGGTAGTTAAGCACTAAAACAAATTGTCCAGGGAGGCTGTGGAATCTCCACCATTGGAGGTTTTTAAGAATTAGTTAGATAAACACCTGTCAAGGATGGTCTAGTTATTATGTAGTCCTGCCTTGAATGCAGGCACTGGACTAGATGACCTATTGAGGTCCAGTCCTACACTTCTGTGATTCATACGTGTGTAAACTGCTACCAGATCTGAATGGTAACGTTTTACACTGGCTCTGAACAGGTGTACATGACACAAAGAGCAAGGCAGTGGAAAATTGGGCCCAACAGCTCTGAACAGGTTTTCAGCAGTGTCCCTTATGATCAACTATGCTTTTCTCCACAGCTCTGCTGCATCATTATATGGATTCATCACTTTTTTCATATATCTTTGATTGCTTCTGAGTGGATAAATTAGTGTATTGCCTTTCTGAAGACCAACAATCTATAAAATCCCTCATTTTACAGAGATGTTACCTTGTCACTGGCAAATGTGTAAAATGAGTGGGAAATGGGACCTCACATTCATTTCCATCTGACCCTCTCCAGAGAAAAGAATAAGTGACCGTAAGGAGCACACAGAATCTCAGCTTGCATTTGACATGGCTCTTGAGCCACAGCAGTGTGAAAACTGCCCCTTCTCCGCATCCCTCAATCTGGTGTCGTTCTCCTAGCGTGGTCTGCGTGTGTCTCAGAGCATGCTAGCTACTAAGACTACAGTGTAACCCACAGCCTCCTAAAGCTAATGACAGCAACCTGTTATTTACCTTCAGGGTGGCTGGATGGCCCATCTTCCTTAAAAGATGATTACTCTCAGACTCCTGCTCAATTTAATCCCTTAAATCCCTTTCTCAGCTATCTGTTCAAAATGTAACACAGACACCTTTTATTTTCATGGAGGGTTGTCACAGAGAAACATCTCAAAATTACAAACAGCCTATGCAAGAGAAAAAGATTCTCGCTAGCACCACTTTGGCAAGGAAACATTCACTTTACATTAACCACGTTGCACTGAATATAATAACCACCTTCATTTATCTTGTCTTTAGGTTTTCTACTTACGTCTTTATGCATTTTCCAAATTAAGACACAACCAAGTTTTTTTTCTCAGATGGTAGCTTTAAAATAATCCCAGTCTGCAGCTGTTACAGAAAATATTTTTATCCAATGTTTTCCCCTTGCCTATGTCTTTTAACTTGTTCCCTCTTCTACAGATAATGCTGTAACTAATATTACTTATATGAGCTAGATTCTGACACGCTGACATGTCAAGTAGCAATTAGCTCCACAAATAGTCTCATTGAACTACTCTTGGAGAAAGATCTAGTCAAGGTGTGTAAAGGTATCAGGATCTTTCCCTATGTATTCAGTTGCTTAACTCTGCTGTGTGTCAGAAACCAGGACATGGTCATGTCTTGTGGTTGGAGCAGGAGTTGGTAGCCAGGAATAGGAGCCCTGGGTTAGAGCCAGAGCCAGAAGTCAGGAATTGGAGCCAAGGGTCAGAACCAGAGTCAGAGGCCAAATGCCAGAGCCAAGGGTAAGAACCAAAGTCAGGAGTCAAGAATAGGAGCTGAGGGTCAGAGCCAGGTTATCTGGAGCGGGGCAAGACTGGGTGAGGACCAGGTCCAAGGTAGGAGCAGGGCCAGGCATACGCAGACACAGGAACTATTGCAGCCATGGGTGACTGCTTTCAGCAGTCACCCAAATGTTGCTGCTCCTGGGCTTAAGAGCTAGTCTGCTGACTCTTGCCACCAACCAGGCGGTGCAGCCGTTCAAGCAGCCTACCACAAGCCAGCTGCACTTGCTAGGTTGCCCTGAGACTGGCTCTGCTGCAAGCCCTGATTCCTGACACTATGTAATGATACAACTAGGCTGTTACTTGTGTAAATTTTTGTGCTACTTCTATGAGAACCAAAGGTTAATTTAGAGGGAGCTGATTAGGCTTCTAGGAGTACTGGCTGATATCCATCCAGATTCTGACCCATGTTGCTTATTCAAAGAAATATGACTTGGTGTCCTTGTTATGAATTTTATTAATGTTAATGAACAAACAAAAATACTAGCAAGCAAAAACAAGAAAGCATATCGCTAGAACTACTATTATTAACATTACTAAATTAAACTAAAAATTAAGCAATACGATTGGCAAATCAACAAATTAGCAATAATACTAGATTAGAATTAAATCACTAAATCAATCATATCATCAGATTAGATAATTAATCCTTATAAATTTTAAAAAGAAATCCAATGAGGGAGCAGTCCACTTGGTTACAAACCCCAACTACAGAACTTTAGCCATGGGGTGCAGTCAGATCTTAGCTGGTTAAATGTTTTAATATTGTAACCAATTATAATTTAAGGTCTAAATCACAACCTCAAAACCCAATTAAAGATCCTCCTTAGATTTCAGTCCTTATATGATGACTCACTCTTTTTTGCCCCTTGCACTCTACGTCCTCCCACCCCCGCACCGCTCACCCCCAAACACAAATTACAACAATACAGACTTTGACAGAACACTGTGATAAGTGGAAGTTTGACAACTCTTATCTGGCTGTTTACAATAGAAATAATTCTAAGTGTCTTGGGATCCTTTACAGATTACAGAATACTTCAATATTATGAATTTAATCAATTATTTGCTGTTTGTATCGTGGCAGCCATCAAAGGCCAAATCAGTTTCATTGCCACCTCATGCTAAGGGCTTTCATTTTTCAGGCCTAATAATGCCAAGTGCTAAGCAATGAATTCAGAGTGACTTGAGGGTGCTCAAATTTGGGATCAAGATTTTGGATCTGGATCCAAATTTCTGAAGAGATTAGATCTGGGGTTCCAGTTTAGGACTATTATGGAAAATTAGCTGAAGACACAACATTTGGATCTGAATCCAAGCTTCCCAAAGTTGGTGGGGAGGAATAGAGAGAGATTGGCTCAAACCAGAGCTGTGGATTCAATCTTTATTTATTATTTTGCATGAAAATATAATACAGATGTTTTCCTCTCAAACTAAAAATGAAAATTCGCATAGTAGGAACATCCCCGTTTTAAAATAAAAGTTAAATCAGCTACAAGTTTCCAGTATTAAATCAGCCCCCACAAAAAAATCTAACTCTAAAGATAAGGGATTCACCATGATGTTACACTTTGTACCTCAAAGTATCACGCTGGAATCCCCATATTCACCACTGTTATCATTATGATTTGTGAGGTATCATTATAAAAGTATTGATCTGTTGAACCTTTCTGTTTATTGCAAGACCACCTGCAAACATGAGTGACAGCCACTGCCCCCTGTGCAGGTGGTTCAATAAACCAGCTCTTTGTATCTTTTATCATGTTTAATTAAGGCCTAAGAAACTTGCAGCCAACAGCAGTTGCTATGGCTGTGTTCGTCTGTAATTACCATGTCAATCCTTTCTGCTCGACTTGCTGCCAGTTGAAAAGTCCATAGTAAGCTACAAATAAAATATAGGACTAGGCTAGTAGCCAAAGGAGTCTTTTTTGTCCCTGCTGCAATCAGAGGTGCTGCCTCAGAATTCTTCACAAACATTTCTGAACATTTTTACTTCTGCAGTTGTGTTTTGCTTGTGTGGAGGATTTCATTATTAGTTTCTTCTGAAAGCAATTATATCTCTGACTATTTATTTTTTGTACTTCAATCAATTTTATTCAGATGCATGGGTCGCTGAAGAATTCTTTGCTGCAAACATCACAATGTGCATGAAACAAAACATAATGTGTTGCTTGCCTGTCACAGGGCAGTTGATTAATATACATTGGCTACCATACATATATATTAAGCATTAACTACACCTAAGATTAAGTATCAATATAGTAGTTATATAGTCCAGACTGGCCTGTACTTCTGTTAGAATTCTGTTCACTTATGCTAAGTATCCCACAACACTTTGCATTAGCTGAGGTAAGTTTTGGCTTAAGTAGATGGGAAAACTGTCAGTATCAGGACATATAATTGTTTCCTTATAGCAATGGAAAGGGAGTCACCCTCACAAACCTATTTATCCTGGTACAGGCCTCGGAGGTGTATTCATGCCCCTTAATACCTGGAATGCATGTACTTGGAACAAAGATACGGGTGCATCATGACCTGAAATGCCTGGTGTGTTCAGAACAAAGATAAGGGATTCACCATGGTGTGACACTTTGTACCTCAAAGTATCACGCTGGAATCCCCATATTCACCACTGTTATAATTATGATTTGTGAGGTATCATTATAAAAGTATTGATCTGTTGAACCTTAATATCCTGTTGGATTGTATGTCTCATGGTATGTGAAGTTAAGAAATATTGCTATCTGTGTTACTGAAATACGTTGTGAAGTTGGGAAATGCCCACAGCCAGCCTTTCAGTTGCAACAAAGCAGCAGTTATCACTGCCCAGACAGACATTAATGGTCCATCCAGAAGAATCCACTCTCCCAGAGGCTCCTTAGAGAAGGTCACGTATGCAATGGGGGACTGCCTGACCAATGGGGAATGCCTGACCCCCATGTCAGGGCAAGGATCTTTCTAGCAGCTGGAAGAAAGTATAAAAGAGGGACAGTGACATCATCATTTGACCTCTTCCTCCCCCCCCCCCCCATCTCAAAACCTAGAAGATCGTCTGGAAGACAAAGGCTTTGAATTAGGGAGATTGGTCCCAGGCTGAAAGAGAGTTAAGTCTGAGTATTGAGAACTGTAAACTGCCAGTGACATCTATTAGGGTGCGAGACAGTTTGATTCAAATCTTGCTTAGTCTGTTAAAGTTAGAATTTAGACTGCATTTCTATTTTTATTTCTGAGGTAACTAATTTTGATCTCTATACCTATTACTTATAATCATTTAAAATGTATCTTTGTAGTTCAGGGGTCCCCAACGCGGTGCCCGCGGGCGCCATGGCACCCGCCGGAGCATCCATGTGCACTTGCCTACTGTCCGCCGGACAAGCAGCCACTGAAATGCCTCCGAGAAGCGGCAATGTCGAGAAGCGCTGCCGCCGAAATGGCGCCGAATTTTGGCGGCATTTCGGTAGTGACACCTCTTGATGACGCTGCTTCACGGCGGCATTTTGGCGGCGACGCCTGTTAATGTTGCCACTTCACGGCGGCATTTCAGCAGCTGCTTGTCTGGCGGCCACGGTCCTCGGCGGCTAGTTGTCCGGCGTCCGCCCCACAGAAAAGTTTGGGGACCACTGCTGTAGTTAATAAATCTATTTTATATTTTAGGTCAAACTGTGTGTTTTTGGTTAAAGTGCTTGGGGCATCTCAGCTCAGATAATAAAGGCAGGTGCATGTCCACTTTTCTTTGAAGAAATGGGGACTAATTAATGAGCGTGCACTGTCCAAGGAAGTGTTGAGCAGTGTAAGATGGCATATTTCTGGGGTGCAAGGCTGGGTGATTGGCTGGTGCCTCTCTCTGTATGATTCATGGAGCATTCATGCAATTTAGCTGGATGTAGGACTCCACATGCTGGTGGCTGAGTGATCACAGCACCTGTAGGGGTTTTGCTGTTTGTCACTGGCATAGCATTGTGTGAGCTAGAAAGCCCAGGCTGGAGAGTGAAGGAAGCACAGTGATCCCACTGTTCTAGGTTGTACCCCAGGGATCCCATCACACACGGTATCAGAAAAACAAGATAAAAGGCCAATTGGTTGAATCTAGTTTCAAATGATAAATACTGCATCTTTTACTGGTAAACAAGTAGGGTATAAAAAGATGGCTTTAGAGGGGTAACTTTGGGGAGCACACCGTCTGTGTAAGGTGAAGGTAACATCACTGCACGGGACTGCTCTTCAGAGACTGATATAGAATCTTTTTCCTGTATCTTATTAATAAACTTGACTGATACTGGTTATTTGGTCTCTTGAATATATTTCATAATGAACCAAAGTGTGGCCAAGCAATTGACTATACAATTTATTGACAGAGAAAATACTGTTTTAAATTAAATCTTAACTGACATAGTAAGGGCCCAATTCTGCAATTCCTGTGGAGTCCTGCACATGGAACCTTTGCCAGATGAGGCCCTGAAAATTCACTAGGCCATGTGTATTTCTCCAATAAGAGTCATGGCTGAAGGAGTGCAAAATTATTCTATGTATTATTTGTATTACCATATAGTGTCTACGGTCCCCAGTTATGGACCAGGACCCCATTGTACTAGATGCTGTACAAACACAGAACTAAAAAAACAGATCCCCTGTCCCAAATACTTCATTTCTTTTCCTCACTGGCCTCCCCAGCTGCAGAATGGGCTTTTCCTTTCTCAGCCTTCACCTTTCCAGGCCTGGCTATTCCAAAGGTTCTTTTGCTTTAGGTCCTGTCTGTCCCAGGCCCTCGTTCTCTCAGCTACAGGCACACTCCCACCTGCCTGCCATGCAGCATGGAGTCATACCACCTTCTGAGGACACGCCCTCAAACTGACAGAGAGGAGATTAACAGGCTTGTGCTGCCTGGAGCAGGGAGAGCTGGAAAGGGAAAACCTGCCACAGGAAGAGAGCTGTCTTGCTTTGGACAGCAGAGACGGAGACAAGCCTCACTGCCCTGGAAACTGCATGAGCCAGTCGCAGAGCAGCATGCCCCACGAAGAGGAGCTGGAGGTAGACTCCATTTAGACTAAGTCCAAAGAGCTGGCCCAGGAAGACTGCCTGAATTCCTTGCCACCCTTTCTCCTCTTTATTTTTCCACAGACTCCCCTCTCCCGAAGGGAAGAAAGAGGGGAGAGGACTTGGTGTGTGTTTGTTTGCTCCAAGGACACCCCCTCCCCTGGGGTGTCTGCTGGTGGGGGGAGGGGGAGTAAGACAGTATAAGGACCTGAAGTGGAGTCTGCAGGGGGCTTGAGGGGACCCCCACTGTGCTCCCCCACTGTGTCATCAGTAATTCCCCTGAAGCATGGGCACCAGAGCAGGGGGGCCAAGGGGCCACGGACCTTCCATTTTTGAAAGGCCTGTTCACTTTTTGCCAAGGGCTCAGCCCCCTTCCCCATCTCTTCCCTCTGAGGCCCTACCTCTTGGCCAGGCCAGAAGCTGGAGCCTGGCTTGGGTAAGAGCGGCTCGGGAAGCTGTGGGGAGCTTCAGACCCTCCACCTGCCAAGAGTGGGTGTGCCTGAGAGCAGCCCCTGGCCCAGGCCCCCTTCCCAGGGTGGGTGGAGGATCCATGGCTCCCCACAGCTGTCCAGGCAGCTCTTACCATGGCCTGGCTCCAGCTCTTCAGCTGAATGGGAGGTTTGAGGGGTGGGGACACAGGCCGGGAGCTGCTCTAGCCTCTCGTCCTGCCCCCCTCCAGCTTCCGGCTTGGCGAGGGGGCAGGGCCTGCAGGGGGAGGAGGAGGGTGGGATGGGGTCATGAAGGGAGTGGGGGCTCGTGCCCCCCCACACTTTTAGGCAGAATCCGTTGCCCCAACGCTGAAGCTCTCTGAAGGATTCCAGCACCTGTGAATAGGGGAAGGCAGCAGGAGAATCCTGTCAACCTGTTACACCACCCCAGTCACTTATCCGAACAGGGTTCCTAGGCACTACCACAATACAAATGAATAAATGATTCATAGTTAATTCAGGCAAGTTTAGCTAGCAGTGAATGGGACTTCTGCTGTTCGAGTGCAATTGCTAACAGCGTAGGAATTGCTATGCTGGGTCAGTCATCTATCTAGTCTTGTACCCTGTCTCTGACTGTAGCCATTAGCCGATACTCCAGAAGAAAGTGCAAGACACCCCACAGTGGATGTTTATGGAATGACTTGCCCACACGGGGGAAGTTCCTTCCTAACACGAATCAGTGAGTGGTTGGCTTATGCCCTGATGCATGAGGCTTTGTATCACTTCTTAAATCAAAACATTACCCTAGCTAACATAGCTGACCATTCTTACTATCAGTATAAATGTCTGTTGAAATCCTGTTATCTAGATGCGTGGGTTTTCTAATCCTACAAAATCATTGGCCTTAACGATGTCTTGTAGCAATGAGGTAAAAAGACTAATTATATACTGTGGAAGGGGGCTGGGGTAGAGCTTCTAGACTGTAAGTTCTCTAGGGAAGAAAATCTGCCTCTCATCTTTGTTACAGGCCTGTAGTTGCTACCCCTTCTCTGCCATTCACTATTTTGTGTATCTCTATCATCTCCCCTTAATTTGTCTCCACTCCAAACATTTTCATTTTTTCAATATGCAAGACTTTCTCTATGCCCCAGTTGTGTTTGTTGCCTCCCTGAGTCCCCTCTATTTCTTCTGTATGTTTTTTAAGATAAGGTGATCAGAAATTAACACACTACTCCAGGTGAGGGGAAATCATTGATGTATTTAATGGCATTATATTCCCAGTATCCAGCAATATGCATGAGTAGTTCAATTTATTCCCTCCAATATGCTATTGCCTTGCATTTGTCAATACTGAATTTCATCTGACATCGTAATGCCCAGTTGCCCAGCTTTGTTTGGCCTCTTTGAAGTTCTTCACAGTCTCTCATCTGCAGATATTGCCAGTTCATGGCTGCCCACTTTTCCAGATCACTTATAAATAGGGCTGTTGATTAATCTCAGTTAACTTAAACAATTAACTCAAAAAAATTAATCGTTATTAATCACAGTTTTAATCACATTCTTAAACAGAATTCCAGTTGAAATTCATTAAATATTTTGGACGTTTTTATAAATTTTCATATATATTGTATTCTGTGTTGTAATTGAAATCAAAGCGTATATTATTTTTTATTACAAATATTTGAACTGTAAAAATGATAAACAAAATAAATAGTATTCTTCAATTCACTACATACAAGTACTGTAGTGCAATCTCTTTGTTGTGAAAGTGCAATTTACAAATGTAGATTTATTTTTTGTTACATAACTGCACTCAAAACCAAATAATGTAAAACTTCAGAGCCTACAAGTCCACTCAGTCCTACTTCTTGTTCAGCCAATCACTCAAACAAGTTTGTTCACATTTACAGGAGATAATGCTGCCTTCTTCTTATTTACAATGTCACCAGAAAGGGAGAACAGGCATTTGCATGGCACATTTGTAGCGGGCATTGAAAGGTATTTACATGCCAGATATGCTAAACATTCATATGCCCCTTCATGTTTTGGCCACCATTCCAGAAGACATGCTTCCATGCTGATGACACTCATTTAAAAAAAGAATGTGTTAATTAAATTTGTGACTAAATTCCTTGGGGGAGAATTGTATGTCCCCTGCTCTGTTTTACCTGCATTCTGCCATACATTTCATGTTATAGCAGTCTCGGATGAAGATGTCCCAGCACATGTTGTTCATTTTAAGAACACTTTCACTGCAGATTTGACAAAACGCAAAGAAGGTACCAATGTGAGATTTCTAACGATAGCTACAGCACTCAACCCAAGGTTTAAGAATCTGAAGTGCCTTCCAAAATCTGAGATGGACAAAGTGTGGCGCATGCTTTCAAAAGTCTTAAAAGAGCACCACTCCGATGCGGAAACTAAACAACCTGAACCACCAAAAAAGAAAATCAACCTTCTGCTGGTGGCATCTGACTCAGATAATGAAAATGAGCATGTGTCGGTCCACATTGCTTTGGACTGTTATCGAGCAGAACCCGTCATCAGCATGGACGCATTATCCCCTGGAATGGTGGTTGAAGCATGAAGGGACATATGAATCTTTAGCGCATCTGGCACGTAAATATCTTGCGATGTGGGCTACAACAGTGCCATGAGAACACATGTTCTCACTTTCAGGTGACATTGTAAACAAGAAGCGGGCAGCATTATCTCCTGCAAATGTAAACAAATGTGTTTGTCTGAGCGATTGGCTGGACAAGAAGTAGGACAAAGTGGACTTGCAGGCTGTAAAGTTTTATATTGTTTTATTTTTGAATGCAGCTTTCTTTTGTACATAATTCTACATTTGTAAGTTCAACTTTCATGATAAAGAGATTGCACCACAGTTCTTGTATTAGATGAATTGAAAAATAATATTTCTTTTGTTTTTTACAGTGCAAATACTTGTAATAAAAAATAAATATAAAGTGAGCATTTTACACTTTGTATTCTGTGTTGTAATTGAAATCAATATATTTGAAAATATCTAAAACATCCAAAAATATTTAAATAAATGGTATTCTATTATTGTTTAACAATGCAATTAATTGTGCGATTAATCACATTAATTTTTTTAATCACTTGTCAGCCCTACTTATAAATATATTAAACAACACCGGTCATATTTTGGAACGATGGGGCACCCCCTCTGTTAACATTTTGCCACTCCCATTTAATCTTATAGCGGTTCTCCAGATTTTTAGTTTGGCAGACACCTCAGAAAGGGTCAGATTCTACTCCTTTTGTACTCAGCGGGAGTTTTGTCATTAAATTCCGTGGGAGTATGAGCAGACTTAGTGGAGGCAATTTTTCTGATGGGCCCATGACCCTCCCAATGCCTCCCTAATCTCCAACTGCTTGGTTCTCAAAATCTTTCGTTCTGTGGACCACTACTGCTCAAATGGCCTTAGTTTGAGAACCACTGACCCCATCTGGCCTCCTTGCACTGCCGGAACTCAGTCTGGTATAGTAACTCCAACCCTCTAACTGCAAGCAGATACACATGCACGCACACACATACCTCAGTATTATAGTCTCAGCTAATGAGCATTCCTGATGTTACAGTGCCCTTCCTGTGTACACCTCTCTGGAGGCAATCTGTGTTCAATTATATCTTTATTGATTTTTGCAAAACTGCACACAGTAAGTCCAAAAATGATACAGAGGGCAAAAAACCACATATGAATAATAATCAAAGGCACTGGAACCATAACTTGGAAACCTGTTATGGACAACAGCTATCTTGCTACTCTAATGGTTGATTGCTGTGTAAAAAAAATCTCCCCTTTGGGAGATAATTTTTTTCCCCAACAGGTTAAATTACAAACTTACAAGGTTACAGATCTATTAAAAAACAAAGAAAAATGCAAGCTATGTAGCGCGTGCTCTCTTAAAGGACTCGTAAAAAAACCCACTTGATGTAATAATCAATGCATAGTAGAGATTTAATCTAAGTCTTTCTGTTAATTTATCTTAACTTTAAATGTCCATTTCTTTCTGTCTTTTAAATAAATTGTGTGAACTAGTAGGTGTCATAACAGAACTCACTCACTGAAATATACTGTGTATATATATATATATATCCAGTTTTAAGGAAAGAATGCATGTTAAAGAGTTGGGACAAACATATAACGTGTACATATATACACACATATATATTATGTATATACATACATATATATCCCTAATTTCTCCCTATGTCTTTGACATGCACTCTCCCAGTAAAGAAAGAGCCCACTGAGAATATGCGTTAAGGGTTAAATCCTGACCTTACTGAAGACAATGGGAGTTTTACCATTGACTTTAAGAGGGCCCAGATTCAACCATAAATCTCTACATACACAAGAAGACAGGTCAAATTAATGGGAATGTTAATATATGATATCATAGTGATATTTATGATGTTTTGAGTGTAATGTAGCTATCAAATAATCTGACTGTGACTTCTCTAAACACCCCCATGCATAGAGATTTGAATTTATCATCTCTATCAATCATTAAAAAAAACATTTCAACTTAAAGTATTAATAACCATCATTATCTTTGTCCTTGGTGTGCATTTTCTGCCATTTAAATATATACAAAAATGGCCACAAAAAATTACCTAACTATATATTATGCTAATTAAGCTCTTTACCGCTTATTAAAAGTGATTCTTTAACTTTATCTCTGGGAACAGCTAAACAACCAAATCTCCTCAGCTTGAAGGTTACATCAGGGTATTCTGGAAAGAGCCTGGAATTCCAAAATAATTTAGGAAAGAATGTCTCTGCGCAGCTGAGCTCGAAAAAAGGTTTTGCTTAGAATTTTAAAAAATATCCTACATGCTGAAGTGGTTCTGTATTAGAGCTAATGAGAGGTTTTGGATATTTTTCCCTTCCTTTTTGTTTTCTCAAGGGCCTCTGAATTGTTTCTTCCTGTGGAATGCAGAGGTACATCTGCTCCACATCAAAGCTGACTAGACATTTCTCTACCCTCTGCCATCCAATATTTTCAATACATTCTCTGCTCTTCCTGCTCAATTTTCTCTTTTTTTTCATTGTTGGCAAGCTTCAAGGATTTCACTGAGATCTGCTGTTGCTATCCTTTGTTTTAGGCTCATATATGCAAGTATCTTTGTTATTCAAGGATCATCAGAACAGTTTCTGCTAACTCTAAGCAGCCTAGCATGTGGGATGATTTCCTAGAGCTGGTACTGATATCATTTCCAGCATAAAGTCTCATCATGGCTGTTTATTTTATTATCTTTTCTGAGCTTTGCTGCAGATATCCAGATGGATTGCAGTTTAGATTACAGAGAAACCTTTAACCCTGACAATAGCAAACTTTGGCCTGTATGATGCCCCTCTTTAGTTTAAAGCACAGAAGGTGCAAAAATCCACAAAAAGATGTGACAAATTAGGATAACTGTTTACAGTGCAGCATACCATTACCCTTACAACAATGAAAATACTCCTGGGTGCTACAGTAATGGTCTAACCCACTACTTCTTACAAGAGCAACAGTGCACTTTGGGGCGATTACTGCAGCATTGCTCTGTATAGGCAGAGCCAAAGGAGAAAACAGAATCAAGAAGTGGTATGACTAAAAAGTGAAGCAGGAGTACCCAAGGTAGGTTAAAGTTGTTAGAGAAGCTCTGATAATGCACTTCTGAGGACTGTTCCATTAGCTATGCTGACTAATACTAGTACTACCCTCTCCTTAAGTGCAGCAAAATCTGCAGAGTCCTCAAGAAATACAGTCCACTTTGCTGTGATCTGTATAAGCTTGGTGCTCTGTTGCATATAGCTACATAACTGAAGGACTCTGCACAGATCCTCAACTGGGTTGCCTAATGCTGAGGGCTGCACTGTGCTGGATTGTTTCGTACAATGTGTTTTTAATATGTGTGGCTCAGTAGCAGAAAGTAGTGTTGATAGCACCATGCCAATTAGGAAGCTTTGGCCAC
The DNA here is from genome assembly GCF_013100865.1 of Trachemys scripta elegans. Taxonomy (NCBI): domain Eukaryota; kingdom Metazoa; phylum Chordata; order Testudines; family Emydidae; genus Trachemys; species Trachemys scripta. The sequence goes on from NC_048299.1 coordinate 180,737,358, forward strand.
TTGTAAATTACTTTTAGGGCGCACGCTCCTTTTCTCCTCCCCTCCTAAGGCAGACCAGTTCACTCATTGTTAATTGTATTTCTGTCCCTCACCTAAAATGAATTCTGGCTACCCGTTCTGTGCAAAAAATTACAACACAGCTGGGTTTCTTCCTATCAATGGACATTGTGACGTTGCACTCCATATGATTTTATGAAAATATGCTAATGAGTGTGATTATAATGTAACTGGAATATGCTTCATGCAAAAGGTTATTTTGTAAGGTATCATTACAAAGCTTATAAGTGTTGTCATCCTATTTGTATAAATGTATCATTCTTGTACCTGAAGCTAGACATATGAAAAAAACTCTGAGGGCCTATTGCAAGGGTCGGCAATCTTTCAGAAGCGGTGTGCCGAGTCTTCATTTATTCACTTTAATTTAAGGTTTCACATGCCAGTAATACATTTTAATGTTTTTTTAGAAGGTCTTGCACTGTAAGTCTATATATTATATAACTAAACTATTGTTTAAATAAACAAGGTTTTAAAAATATTTAAGAAGCTTAATTTAAAATTAAATTAAAATGTTGATCTTACGCTGCTGGCCCGCTCAGCCCACTGCTGGTCTGGGGTTCTGTTCACCTAGGCCAGTAGCGGGCTGAGCGGGGCCTGCGGCCGGGACTCTGGCTGGCAAGGGTCCGGCAGCCAGAACCCCAGACCAGCAGCAGGCTGTGCAGGGCCGGTGGCCTGGACCCCAGACTGGCAGTGGGCTGAGCGGGCTCAGCCCGCTGCCACTCAGGGGTTCCATCCGCCGGCTCCTGCCAGCCAGGATCCTAGCTGCCGAACCCACTTAGCCCGCTGCCGGTTTGGGGTCCCGGCCCTGCCCACATACAGTGGGTACCTACCTTCTCCCTGGTTCTGGCCTATTCTCTTCCTCTCTGCACTGAGCTGAGGGTGGGAGTGCACTGAGCACAGGGCTGGGGGTGAAGGAGCAGGCTGGGGGTTGGGGTGTAGGGTCTGGCCAGGAGCTAGAATGCGGGAGGAGGCTTAAGGTTGGGGCAGGAGGTTTGGGTGTGGAGCACTTACCTGGGCAGCTCCCATTTGGTGCGAGGGGTGCAGGTGGGAATGTGGGAGGGGGGAGTGCAGGAGCTCCCATTTGGTGCTCAGGGTGGGGGTGGGGATGTGGGGGGTGCAAGAGTCAGGATGTGGGGGGTGCATGGGGTGTGGAGGAGCTGGGTATATGAGGGGTGCAAGAGTTAGGGCAGAGGGCTGGGAGCATGTGAGGGGGGTGCAGGTGTCAAAGCATGGGGTGTGGGGGGCCTGGGTATGTGTGAGAGTGCCAGAGTCAGGGCTGGGGTCGTGTGGGGGAGGTGAAGGAGTCAAGCAGAGGGCTGGGTGTGTGTGAGGGAGGTACAGGGCTCAGGGCACGGGCCTGGGGGGTATGCGGGGTGCAGGGCTCAGAGCACGGGCCTGGGGGGTGTGCGGGGCTGCAGGGCTCAGGACAGAGGGCTGGGTGTGTGTGAGGGGGGGTCAGGGCAGAGGGCTGGGTGCGTGTGTGAGGGGGGTACAGGGCTCAGGGCAGGGGCCTGGGTGGTGTGTGGGGCGCAGGGCTCAGGGCACGGGTCTGGGGGGTGTGCGGGGCTGCAGGGCTCAGGGCAGAGGGCAGAGGGCTGGGTGTGTGATGGGGGGTCAGGGCAGAGGGCTGGGGTTGTGGGGTGCTCACGGCAGAGGGCTGGAGGAGATATGCCCCTATTCCACCACCACCCTTCCCCAAGGCCCTGCCCCTGCTTCTTCTCTGCCTTCGCCGGGAGCAGCGAGCAAGCTGACTCCACTCCTCCCCCAACCCCTCCCTTGCAAGGGCTATCAGCTGATCGGACAGCAGGGAGGGAGGGACAGAGAGGAGGAGGAGGAGGAGGGCAGGAACCCAGCACACTGCGGGAAAAGGCAGGGGAGCCAGCAGGACCAAGCTTCTGCCTCCTGCCCCCATGGGAGGGGGCGGAGGGTGGAGAAGAGTGGGCCAGGCGAGCAGGATTTTCAATGGCACACTGCTGCCTGCCGGGACTCTGGCAGGCAGCAGCGTGCCATTAAAAATAGGCTCACATGCCGTCTTTGGCACGTGTGCCATAGGTTGCTGACCCCTGGCCTATTCTAATTATGCAAAGTGTGGGCCATTAATGATGGTTTGGAATCTTGATCTAGCCCATCAACTAGGACAATTGGTTGTAAATGGCTCTGTTTACTTGAAAGCCTTCCTCTGAGTCAGGCCAGGAAGAATGAAATCTTGGGGTCTCACAGTACATGTGACCATGTCACCTGATACTGGAATCCATCTTAAACCTGGTGCTTTTCCATTTAGAAGGAGGAGTGGGGACCCAGAGAGACAAAAGATTCCTGTCTTGTGCCAAAGCTATATAATGGGGTGGAACAGAACAAAGGAGGTTCCAGTCATGAGAAATCCCCTAGTTACCTGAGCTGGAGCTAACAAGAACTGTACCAATGGAAAGGATTGGGCCCAGACTAGGAAGGAGTCCAGTCTGTAAAAGAAGCTTATTGGAACATCTCTGAGGGTGAAATTTTATCTCTAATCAGTTTCTTAATGTATTAGGCTTAGACTTGCAGAGGTTTTTTTATTTTGCTTGGTAACTTACTTTGCTCTGTCTGTTATTACTTGAAACCACTTAAATCCTACTTTTTATACTTAATAAAATCACTTTTGTTTATTATCGAACCCAGAGTAAGTAATTAATACCTGGGGGAGCAAACGGCTGTGCATATAGAGTTATAGAGTGCATATCAGTGTTATAGAGAGCAGACAATTTATGAGTTTACCATGTATAAGCTTTATACAGAGTAAAACCAATTTATTTGGGGTTTGGATCCTATTGGGAGCTGGGTGTCAGGGTACTGGAGACTGGAGCACTTCTTAAGATGTTTTCAGTTAAGTCTGCAGCTTTGGGGCATGTGGTTTAGACCCTGGGTCTGTGTTTGGAGCAGACTGGTGTGTCTGGTTCAACAAGGTAGAGAAGGCCAAAACTGGCAGAGAAAACAGGCTCAGAGGTAGTCTCAGCACATCAGGTGACAGTCCCAAGGTGACCGAACCCATCACAGACATATCTTCCAGGGATTGATATTCTTTGAGCACAATCGAATATATTTACAAGGAATTTACTTTCTGACATTCAGAAATTTGAATAAAATCAATAAATATTGTAAGAAGAGAGGTAAAATTCTGGGGGTAATTCTGGTTTTGCAAAACTTCATTGGTCAGGCTTTGGCTTGGCAAACTTGGGGTGGTTCAGAGCTCAGCTCCTTTTATCTGAACCCTCACATCTGAGAGTTCCAATAACTGGTTCATGTTTTGGCCCAAGTCTGTTCAGTAAATGTATTTGGTTTGGGTTTTTCCTCTTGCCTTTCTTGTATGAGAAGTCAGCTCACCAGTACCTATATTACTTACAAGTCTGATCTGCTTTGGAAAGTTTAGTCAATCTAACACGTAGCTTGGAGAAATGCGTGGTATGAGAACCTGCATAGAATAAAATTTGCAGCTCTTCTGGGCTGTGTCTAGCAAGTGGGGGGGTGGGTTATTGTAATTCCCACCTGCATTACATTTTGTGCTTCATTTTCCAATCTGTTGTTGCTTCTCACTGGAAAACATAAAGGCTTCGTGCTATCATGTTTTCTTTTCTTATCTAGCATTAAACAAGCAGTAATTGATGAGATTCCATTACTGGGTTTCATCTGAAAGCTGTTATCTGTTTTACTGGGCTATTACTCTACCTTTGAGTTTTGGGCTAGAGCTCACATTCTTTAGTGTCTATTAGGAACATTTGTTTCATCTTGTTTTTTACATTATTTTGTTCTTCATTTCATTGTGGCTTTTCCAGAGCACAAATAGTTGGAACATGCCACCTATGGGCCTGAGGGAGGCTTGCAAGTTTTAATAATTGACTACTCAAGACAATATTGTTATTTAAAGATAGATTTGTCCGTATACTTTAAAAAGGGACATATGGGAAAGCTGATATATGAACTCCAGTCCAATATCTTGAAAATGCTTCTCTTTCTAATTTTAAACAGTCATAGCTATACAAACATTTGCTGTTCATAAGAACAAAACATTGTCCCCTTTACTCTTGTTGAACTGTACCTTAGTTTGTTAGCTTGTAAGTGCTGTTCAACAAGAGGAAAGATTCTCTGGTCTGATATTTTTATATTAACTTTGCAAGGTTTTGTTTGTTATGAATTCATGGCTAATTTTGCACTCTTCTACACAAGTGTAATGCCTCTCGATGTCATGGTTCTTGCACCTGCCTAAGAGCAAAACAGAAACACAATGGCCCACCAGAGTCATTGGGAATTGTAAATGAGAACTATATTTGGTCCTTAGAGGCCAATCAAGCAGGAAGCTAATGAGAATTTTGCCTGAGTCAGAGCTGCATATTTAAGGCCTTTATAAAGGACACCCATAAATCCCTTAAAGTTTATTCTGAAGATGTAGAACACTGAAAAATAGGGAATCTTCTAAGAATCACATAGTGATGAGCCAATAACATATTTACAAAGGGACAGATTCCAATACCCTTTCTCACACTGAATTAGTCCCATACTCTTTTTAAGAGATTTCAGTGGGACTACCCTAGGAACAAGGGACTATTCAGCATAAGCAAAGGGAGCAGAAACTGGCCTCATTGTAGGACATGAACCTATAGCTCAGAGACGCCAGTGGTACTCCACCTGGAAAGCTACCCTGTCACCTAGGGGAGTGGTAAAGAGCTACAAAATAATTGCAGGGAAATCCTGACATTGCCTCATGATGGCACATCATTACTGTGTATGAACAACAGTAGGTATTACAATGCAGGTCAGGGCACTACAATGGGAGCAAGAGGTGCTCAGAATTTTCTGAAAAGCAGGTCCAAGCTGTCTCAAGTTGGTCCCTGTAATGGTTGTGCCTTCCAAAATCAGTGGGCCACTGTTGAAAATTTTGGCAGAGCACCTTCTGCTGTAATTACTTCATACATTTTTTTATATCCATGGTAGGACCTGGGCATGCAAAACAAATCAGGCCCATGTAAGGACAGAGTAGAACCCGAGTAAGAGCCTAAGAATCTGGCACATATTATTTGTAAGCTTTTATATACTGCAGTATAATAAAAATGTCTAGCGCTTACATAGCATCATCTTCTAAGCACTTTACAAGCATTAACCAGTTATTCATCACCAGCACCCCTGTTAGCAAAGGAAGCTCATTCTGCACATGGCCTAGGGGACCCCTCCTCCAGGGCTATTCACTGGGCCAGCCTCATGCCCACTCTACCATGTCTTTGTAGCTGGCATGAAGAGGCTCTAAGGCAAATGTGAATCTGGCCTGGTGGATCTGGTTTTTCTCTCACTCTCACAGATTTTACATAACGTCCATGAAACTCAAATGATGCCAGTACACTTACACCTGAGTTACACTCGTGCAAGAGAAGGCTCAGGCCCACTGTTTCCCATACTACCTGTAGTGGGCCAACTTCTGCTCTCAGCTGCACAGGTGCAAGTAATTACAGAGGTGCAATGGAGCAACTCCATTGAAATCAGATGGTATTAGGCCAGATTTCCAGCTATATAACCAACAGCAGAAATTGGCCCAGGATGTTCATAAATATATTGGCCAACAGCTAATACCAGGGTTAGAAGGCCTAAGTCCCATTTGCAAAAATGACTTAGGCACTTAAGGCCAGATTTTTAAAAGAATGTGGGCACCTACTGGGCTTTTCAGAAGTGTCTAGGTGCCGAAAAATGGAGTTAATTGAATATGACTCTTGGTCTTTCACATCCTGGGCCATCAGAAATGGAAGTATTGCAGAGGATATGATCACAACTATGAGGGGGATACATCATGCCGCAACCATAGCAGCCTCTCCTGGCTAATTTGGGTAGGAGCCTGGCTTCTGCTCTTGACTGTATTAGCTCAGGCCCAAAATGGGGAGAAAGGTTGCTGGAGGGCTGTGCCCTGTCATACAGGAGACACCTTCAGAGGAGAGAAGGTTTTAGACGGGGGGAAATGCAGCCTGTCATTAATCAACAAAATTACTTCTTGGACGGTGCCTTTCACTCCCTCTCTTCTCTAGATCCAATACCAATGGCACCATTGCTCTTTACAGAGCGTCGCGTATGTGCCGAATGCCGATGCATTCTTTGGCGGCTCAGTCCAATGCGCAAGTGACAGTCCTGTCCACAGGTAGGGCACAGTCACGCACTAGCAATGCTCTGAATCCAAGCAGCACATTCTTTCCTCCTGTGACGCCGATCATCACAAAGCTTGATCCAGTCTGCCTCGCAACGCCTCACTCCAACAACAAGCTGCAGAGCGGTCTGCACTCCTTTCCCAATCACCCACAGAGATTCCAAAGGATAGTAAGTCACCCTTGCAAACATCCCGAAATCTGCACAGTGGTTGTCTCTCTTTCTAGACCCTTTGCAAGCTTCAGAGTACAGCATGCTCTGCAGGATCCTGTAATCTGGCATTTGCTTGACGTGTCCAGACTCGAAGCCACCTGAATCTCTTCTTACTAATCAATATTATCCTGAATGACATACCAGCACGATTTAACACCCTGTCTCGCCATCTTGAAGAATGTTAAGCAAGCTTCTGATATGCAAGCTCTTTAGTCTTTTTGCTATGCTTGACATAGGTCATCCATGTTTCTGAGCCATGTAGAAGAATGGATAAAACATGTGTCTAGGTCCATACTTTCCAAAATGTGGGTTGGGTCAGATTTGGGGGTTTGGATGAGCCAATTGTACAAGTAGGGGAGAATGGTTGGCTAGAGATCCAAAGTTTGGAGAATCTAATGCTCTTTCCCCCTCCCCCCCAACAGGATACAAGTAACTCCTTCACTGGAGAGCTTCTAGTATGCTGTGAGGAGAGATGAGGGCTCTGGGGATTTTAGTTTTGGTCCATCTTATCTTCTAACTTGAGATCTACTGATCTATATGTTTTGCTTTCCAGCACCTGACATTCAACATAATTTTATCAGCTTTTGCCCGTTTGGCTTATTTCCCAATAATGTTGGAGAGCTCTCCAGATGTCCACTCCCTCTCGCTTTCAAATTCGTTTGAAACAAAACTTGGGCACATGGTTCTGACTGGTGAATGTGGTGCTATTATATTGTATTTATGTAATGTGTGTTCTGGCGAAGCAAAACGTTTGTACTATTCGAGAAGCTTGGGGGGGGAGGCGGAGGCAGGGAAAAGGTCACCACAGGTGTCAGTTCAACAGACCCCTTTTTACTTAAAATTCTACAGAAGAGAGCACAGCTGGCTTTACAGATAATAAAAAGTAATGTTTTAAAATCACCACCCACACTACTGATAGAAATGACAGTGGCACTATTCCTGGTAGTACCAGTTTATGGACACTTTTCTGACACATTTTGATTTTGTGGTCACTCTAGTGACTAAGAGTTTCTGATTCATGGCTGTTATGTTTTCCCTTGAGGACTTCCAGATGTATCTTAGCCTGATAAACAGGCTTCCTGAGAAGGCAACACAGGAGACTTCTGGGAGCCCTCAGGGGAAATACTTCACAATTTCAGTAATTGTATTAATCTTTTCAAGGGACAGGAATAAGGCAAGTTCCTGTAACTTTTATACATGCATACTTTAAAGTTAGGGTCAAGGAGAAAAAGAAGGGCCAAGGTGAGGGATGCTTCAGATTTTTCCAACCTTTTTCTATCCCAAATAAGATTTCTCCAGAATGCCTCACTTACTCTGCAGAAGATGGCTGTAAATCTTATTTCATAACTTAAAAAAAATATTTTGCTGTTTGATTTGCTGCTTGTTCTTATTTCTTCCACTGCAGCATTGCTAATGTGAGCACAATGTAGAATTCCCAGCTGCAGAGTATACATAGTATAAAACTGTAAAGTTAATTAAAAGTATAGACTTTCAAAACATGAAGCAATCAACACATTTGTGAAAGCAATAAAAGAAATAACAGTGGGGCAACTGAGACTTTGCAAGGGCATTTATGGAGCCATGAACAGAGCCCAAAGCTGCCGACCTGCCAGTCTCCTGTTCTGAATTGTTAGACCCCCTTCACTTTCCCACTGGATTAAGCTCCTTCCTATTAATATTGATGGAAGTTATGCATTAGCATAGAAATCAAAATAAGCCCCTGTCAGGGTTCCCTCCCCACTCTGAACTCTGGGGTACAGATGTGGGGACCCGCATGAAAGACCCCCTAAGCTTATTTTTACCAGCTTAGTTTAAAAACTTTCCCAAGGCACAATTTTTTTCTTGTCCTTGGACGGTATTACTGCCACCACCAAGTGAGTTAGACAAAGATTTAGGAAAAGGACCACTTGGAGTTCCTGTTTCCCCAAAATATCCCCCCAAGTCCCTTCACCCCCTTTCCTGGGGAGGCTTGAGAATAATATACCAACCAAATAGGCAAACAAGGTGAGCACAGACCAGATCCTTGGGTTTTTAGGACACTAAAAACCAATCAGGTTCTTAAAAGCAGAACTTTATTATAAAGAAAAAAGTAAAAGAAGCACTTCTCTAAAATCAGGATGGAAGGTAATTTTACAGGGGAATAAGATTTAAAACACAGAGGATTCCCCTCTAGGCAAAACTTTAGAGTTCCAAAAAACAGGAATAAACCTCCCTCTTAGCATAGGGAAACTTCACAAGCTAAAACAAAAGATAATCTAACACAATTTCTTGCTTACTTACAATTTTTGTAATCTTAGATGCTCATTTCAGGTAGGGGTTTAGGAGATGTTTTTTTTCCCTGCCCTGGTCCCTCTCTGGCCGGGAGAGAACAACAAAGAACGCACAAGCAAAAACCTCCCCCCACAAATTTGAAAGGATCTTCTTCCCTTATTGGTCCTTTTGGTCAGGTGCCAACCAGGTTATTTGAGCTTCTTAACCCCTTACAGGTAAAGGAGGGATTTTATGCTACCCTTAGCTGTATGGTTATGACATGCCCCCCCAAATCACAGACGGTGCTGGACAGCCTGTTCCACACTGGCTGTGATTTGTTCCTGGAGCTTTAGGAGAAAACAGAATTAATAAGACACATGCACCTTTAGGTATACTACTGATTATATAAAAACCACCGTGCTGCCACCATGTCAGGGTTCCCTCCCCACTCTGAACTCTGGGGTACAGATGTGGGACCCGCATAAAAAAACCCTAAGCTTATTTTTACAAGCTGAGGTTAAAAACTTTCCCAAGGCACAATATTTTTCTTGTCCTTGAACGGAATTGCTGCCACCACCAAGTGAGTTAGACAAAGATTTAGGAAAAGGACCACTTGGAGTTCCTGTTTCCCCAAAATATCTCCCCAAGCACCTTCACCCCCTTTCCTAGGGAGGCTTGAGAATAATATACCAACCAAATAGGTAAATAAGGTGAGCACAAACCAGACCCTTGGGTTTTTAGAACACTAAAAACTAATCAGGTTTTTAAAAGCAAAATTTTATTATAACAAAAAGTAAAAAAAGCACCTCTGTAAAATCAGAATAAAAGGTAATTTTACCAGGTAATAAAATTTAAAACACAAAAAATTCTCCTCTAGGCGAAACTTTAAAGTTACAAAAAAAAGAAAAAAAAAAACCTCCCTCTTAGCATAAAAAAATTCACAAGCTAAAACAAAAAATAATCTAATGCAATTTCTTGCTTACTTACAATTTTTGTAATCTTAAATGCTCATTTCAGGTAGGGGTTTAGGAGATTTTTTTTCCCGCCCTGGTCCCTCTCTAGCTGGAAAAAAACAACAAAAAGTGCACAAACAAAAACCTCCCTCCACACATTTAAAAAAATCTTCTTCCCTTATTGGTCCTTTTGGTCAGGTGCCAACCAGGTTATTTAAGCTTCTTAACCCCTTGCAGGTAAAGAAGGGATTTTATGCTACCCTTAGCTGTATGTTTATAACAGCCCCCTCCATATAACAGTTCTATTCCAAATCATTCTCACGGTCCTTTTCAGACAATGTACTAAAAAGTTCCTTCATCATTCTTCTGTTTGCTCAGTAGCTCTATTTCTAGTACAGTGGCAGCCGTACATTGATGCAATGGCAAATTGCTGTATAAGAGCAGACTTGCACCTTCTGCTGATTTTCCTTCTGAAGATTGAGGACAGACACCGTATCTCACTTGTTATGTGTATGTAGACAAAGCAATGCTACACTACACTAGATGATGATGTACATAGAAATGTTAAAAGGGGAAGCTGTAGAGGATACCACTGAGTACCCTGCCTTTGACTACAAGTGTGCTGCTATGAAGGGCAGTCTGACTTTCTTTTCTCAGACCCAATCCCACAGGGTCAGCACCCCAAAGTTGCATTTACTTCAATGGGAGTTGAAGGTGCTCAGGATTTTGCAGGATCAGCCACAGAATAAGGGACTGAGGAGAGAGGTGAAGGAGGAAAGTGAACATAAAGTGAGAGACTTCATAAATGCAGAATAATGCAGTCCATCTCTTGTAATGGAAACTAGACTAGGAAGTCTCATTTTCACCAGTAATGGGATGGGTGGGGGGCATGGATCAGCATTCATGTTGCACTCCCTGTCAGTGCCTGGCCCGGCCCAGGGAAGTTAATGATCCAACCAGCAGACCAAATTCAGTGATCAATCCTGGTCACATGCCACATGAGGCACATTGCGCAGATGCTAAGAAGATGAGGTGGGTTAAAAATCAGCACCGGGATCAACAAATGAGACAATGATAATGGTCCAGAAACAAAACCACCTAAGGTTGATGGAACCTAAATGTAGTGTAAGTCACCTTTCAGAGGAGGAGACCTGCAGATTGAAGAAATGTTTCAAAAGCTATGAGATGAACCCTCTACCTTTACCAGGATTTTTTAAGCACCAGCAGCCAAATATAGCTGCACTATCACAACATGTGCCAAATGCTGCTTTCACTTACACCTACACAATCAGCTTCATGGGATACATACACACTTCTTTGTGGTCTCATTGTCATGACTAAGAGCAGAATTTGGTCTGCATTAGAACTGAAGGCTCTGCTGGTGTTCCCATCACAGCCTCTGATTTTGAGGCGTTTGTAACTTGACTGTAAAAATTCACAGCATGCTGAAAAATGGGTCAGAGTTCAGAAATAATCAGTTTTGTTGGGATTTTTTAAAACTGGTTCAGATCAGTGCTTCGCTGCTGCTTCAATGGCAGTCTATCAATGTTATATGTGATAAAGTGGATAAATGACAACTGTCTGGGTTTTTACACAGATACCACAATTATCATGATTTTGATTAATATTTATGTTTACAGCACCCAGTACTGAGTACCTCACTGTACAGTTAAGAAAACATGGACCCTACCCCCAAAGTATTTACAACCTAATTTCAGACAAAATTTGGTGTCTTTTTGATATTTCCAAAAAGTTGCTGAAATATTGGTGATATAAGATGGGGCTAGGGCATGTGCACAGGAGCTACAATATAGCAAGTATTTTGGGATGCGGTTTTCAAAGGTACAGATGAGAATTAGGAGTCCAGCTGCCTTCTGTGCCTTTGAAAATCTTCCTTTTGCTATTTTCTGGATCCAGAAAACACAACACAAATGCAAACATAATCAGAACTGCATTTTCTTCTTATGGGCGGTTCTCTTTAGTTGGTAATTATCACCAGCTGTCACAGGCTTCGAAAGTGCCAGTTGTGCTGGTTGGCTGTAACCCTGGGTATGTCTTCGCAGCATTTTGGAGCAGGGGGGATTGAGCCTCCCAGCCTGGGGCAACGCACTCTGGCTAGCGGGGTTTGTGTTAGTGCGCTAAGAGTAGCGGTGGAGACAGTGCTTTGAAGTTGCGGCTCAGGCTAGAGCCCAGGCTCTGAAGCCTAAGGAAGAGGGTGTCACTGTGCTGTCACTGAAGCCAAAGTCAGGCTGGCCCAGCGTAGTCTGCAATATAATATAAGGAGATATACCTATTTCATAGAACTGGAAGGGACCTTGAAAGGTCATTGAGTCCAGCCCCCTGCCTTCACTAGCAGAACCAAGTACTGATTTTTGCCCCAGATCCCTAAGCAGCCCTCTCAAGGATTGAACTCACAATGCTGGGTTTAGCAGGCCAATGTGCAAACCACTGAGCTATCCCTCCCGCAATGGATATTCCATTCTGGACAGGGAGCTACAGAAACTACAGCTGCACTGGTTCAGCCTATCCTCCTATCCACATCCCACAATGTAGTGCCTGGCAACTGGGAATTACCCCAACGTTCCTGCTTTCAGCAGCAGAGCTGTGTTCTGTTGCTAAGTGATTCAGAGCTCCTAGAACACACTGGTGTACCCTGGCTATAAGCCATGCTGCCTACGGATTATGACCAACAGGTTCAGTGGGGGAAAAAACAGTGTTGTAGTTTGAGTGCATTGAACTTTTGCAGGACACGAAATAAATCCTGCTCCCTTTATTCATGAAAGCTGAGCAAAATTTTGCCCCCAGTGAGATAACTAGCAATTTCATGTAACTAATATTTCTTCTTTTAGGCCCCAATTCAGTATAGCACTTTAAGCATGTGTTTAAGTCCATCCCTAATCAGCAGAGCACTTAAGTCCCAATAAAGTTCATAGCACTTATGCATGTGGTTAAGTGCATTGGTAAACTGAGGACTTAGGCTCAGTCTTAACCCTTGTCCAGTCAAGTGCAACTAACTTTGGCTTCAAAGGGAGTCGCATCCATTCACAGGTCAGTTTGGTCCTTAGGGCCTGATTGTGAGCTCATCTACACTGATAGATGTCAGTGACCTTACACGAGTGTAAGCCTGGAGTCAGCGAACTCAGAGTCAGGTCTTGGTATAGGAGACATTCTTAAGGCATATCCTAAACTGCCCTAAATCAGCATAGCTCTTCTGATGATCTGGCTCTTAATCTCCATTAGTTTCACAACAGCCCTTAAAAAAGGCTGGGTCTACACTACCCGCCTGAATCGGCGGGTAGAAATCGACCTCTTGGGGATCGATTTATCGCGTCCTGTCGGGACGCGACAATCGATCCCCGAATCGACGCTCTTACTCCACCAGCGGAGGTGGGAGTAAGCGCCGTCGACGGGAAGCCGCAGAGGTCGATTTTGCCGCCGTCCCTACAGCGGGGTAAGTCGGCTGCGATACGTCGAATTCAGCTATGCTATTCGCGTAGCTGAATTTCCGTATCTTAAATCGACCCCCCCCTGTAGTGTAGATGTAGAAAAGTTTCTCCTCATCCATGCTGGCTGGCATCGGCTAAAAGCACTGTGAGAGCAGAACAGGTTTTGAAAACTGCTTCATGAAAACTGCTTTAAGACCTGGTGCATTTCAGTGACGAAAGGGCCAAAAAGAGTATGGAGCTGATGGAGCAGCGTGTAACATTGGTCCTGGAGGAAGGGGGTCCCAGGAAAGGCTAAAGAAATGGGAGAATTTAACAGCACGCTTTCTTTTAATTTCAAACATTTTGCCACAGTCCAGCTGGTTATCTGAAACTAATAGAGGTGACAGCCTGGGCCCAAATCTCCTCTGACACTGGTGTAATACCCATTAGAGTCAACAGGGAGGAGAATTTGGCTCTGTGTTTTAATGTAGGTTTTGTGTTTGAGGTGGGAAGGTTTTTCATTTTAAAAACACATATGGAACAGTATAATGCTAATTATTTAAACACATGAAGTTGCCTTTCTTGTAGAAATTATTCAACGTGGCAGCATATGATGTGAAAATGTAAAATGTGTATGAACCTGCCCAGTCTGTGACAGTGAGTTACTGTTGATGGAAGTTTGAAAGCAATGCCTGGTGGAACAAGCAAATGAAAGAATTCCTTTCATAACATCTGCCTACGTGAGGGTGGTGGAATTTGAATCTGCCAAGAGCCTGCTTTAACTCACTCTGCTAACTTTTTGACATTTGCCTCTTTTCTGGGAGATAAGAACACATTTACAGTGATAGTCTTGCAATTACTGATCCTCTTTATTTTCTTTCATGACCTTTAAGGGATGTGCAAAATAAATTCCTTTGTACAACAGCAAAACTCTTTAATATGTGTGGGGGTTCAAAGAGTAAATACCATCTTTGCCTAACTACCATGTCAGACCCATGTAACTCTCACTATTTTATAAGAATCCTAGTTGCACACTATGAAAGTGAGGGCTCATATTGTGAACCAAGAACATTAATCTAGACTCTAGATTCTAGAGCATTGCAAAAATATGGAGAAAGGTAGATCAAGTCAAATAGTATGTGTCCAATATAAAATTCTGCAGAGTATGCCTTTTATTTTGGCTTCATGAAGCATTTATAAATCTCTTTAGTGTTTAAAAAAAAGATTCAGGAATATTACAAGTGTGCAAAGGACAGCCTGTGAACTGTTTGTGAACCAGGGGCATCATTTCAGAAAATCTCAGGGGTGGGGACAAAGTTACATCAGCGTATAGAACATTATATGTGTTTTATTATATCCTGTGATGTCTTGCAACTGGCCCCCCCATAGCAAATGATGCCCCTATTGTGAAATGGTTGACACTGGTTTTTGTGCTTCCAAACTGGTCACCCAAGTATTCTTGGGCATATAGAACACATGTACGGGATTCTGAATATATCTGTGTTCACCCAAATATTGGAGAGAAGTTTCAAAGCTTTGAATTCACACAGTGTAAAGGGCTCAAGTCCATGTGGATGGAAAAGGATCCTTACTGAAATGTTCGTGAATCTTTTTACAGTATTTAACCAGCTGCAATTAAATGAACAATCGGTCAAATCGTGATTCTCTTCTGAGCAGGAGTAAGAGATGAGCAAGGTTGTTTTTTTCTCCCATGTCCGCTGGCTCCGCACTGGTCTGACCAGTCCTGAGGATGGTGAGGCCAGAGTGGAAGAAGACACGGAGTTGCACTGCACCAACTCAGAGGAGGGCTTTTCACACCCACACCGCTGTGAGTCCCTTGGAGTTGCTCTAGGGGACAGGGCTCATGAAAATGAACTTTCCTCTGCTAAACATCCCTCTGTGGATCCTGCCCTTCTCAAGCAGGTCTCTCAAAGATTACTGGCACCCAGGCTGCAATGACCCCTTACAGCAGTTCTACCCGGGAGAGAGAGGACACCGAGGAGAGGAGATAACAAAAAGTAAAGGTTGTGGGTGGGCTGGGTGGAGTCACAGGGATCTCTGCTTCCCACCCTTCAGCTCCCGAATTGTCTGCAGAAGGGGAGGGATCTTTACTTTGATTAGCCCATCCTTCCCAGAAGACAGCACTCTTTGGAAGGATTTGGCCCAGTATTGAAGGAATAGTGATTAAATTGAGAATTGCACATTGTGCTGCCATATCACTAACTTTTCTTCTTCTGTACCAGATTTATATTCAGATTTATAATTCTATATAAACTATACATGGGTTACACACACACATCTGGTCCACAAAGAGGCTTATGAGTCTGCTAACATAGTAGTTTATTCTACAGCTCCAGCTAATGGATTTAGGCCAGATTTTTAAAGGCATTTAGCCATTGAAAGATGCAGATAGGTGCTTAGAGGGATTTTCAAAAGTGCCTAACTCTCATTTATTTCAATAGGCACCTATCTGCATCTTTAAGTACCTAAACATCTGACCTTCAGTTCTTTAGCTCAAGTAGCAGAAACTTATGCTCTTAGCACCAAAAGTTATGGTTCAAACCCATCTGCTATGGGCCTAAATTGGTCAAGTATGCATACACATGGTGTTTTAAAGGTCCCAAGACTAGTGGGTGAGCAGGTTACATATCATCATATGCATGAGGAAAATGCCAATCATTATTTCTATTGAGTAGTATCCAGAATGTGCTAGGTGCTGTATAGATATGCACTGTTGGATGGAAGAGCTCACAATCTAAAGACAAAAACCAGAAATGGAGAGGAAGGGGATATAACATACAAGCAGTGATGAGGTTGATAACTAGCACATGCATTGTTAGTTCCAGGTTGTTTTGGATTTGTTTAGTGAGGCACATATGTGGTAGTTTAGTGCCATAGCAACTGATGTGTAGCTTTTACTCTGCATTTTCTGCATCTTTACTATTTTAATATAATTTTTTCTGGTTTAAAAATGGCTATATCGCTAAACAGATTTCCAACAGCTTTGGCGCCAACTTTCTTGAGTCTAGGCGCTATAAAATTGTGAATAACTGCTTCTCTTATGCTAGTCTCAGTAGTTCAGAATAAATCAGAACCATGCAAGAAGAAGTCATAAAGTGGAAACATACAAATATAGAACCAGCTTCATTTATAATTTAGACTTCTTTACTTTCTTCTTTTTTCTGACAAGACACAGGATTTTGTAGAGCCATATTGACCCTCCCATGAATAATCCAGGCAGCTGTAGTATCGGCCAATCCCAGGGGTAACTTCATTAGTGCTTGTTGTCTTTTATTTGAATTACATATGCAATTGCATGTTTAAATGACAGGAAGACCATTGCTTTCTAGAGTTTCCGCAGCATACTCAAGGGCTGGGGAAGCCGGGTTTGACACATAATAAAGGTGGATGTGTGCTGGTGTTTCTGGATAGAGAAAGACCTTCAACAGGAAGAGCTAGGGAAATTATACAAGAATAAATAGACGTTGCTAAAAATAGTGTTTGATTTCTTCTTATGATTCTAAAACAGAAACTCCAGAGGATGCATTTAGTATCTACTTAGGGAAATGCTTCTTGCTTAGCATGCACTCTATCCCTGATCTAGTAAAGCACTTGCTTAACTGCTTTCCTGGGTCGGGGATGCAGTGCTCAGAATCTTGCAGGATTGAACTGTTGGCCCATAAACACTAGACAAAGTTAGCAAAACCCTGGGTGAACTTGACTGCCAAAACTGGGAGAGAGAGAGAGTGCCTGTGAGAATGATTGAGTTTCAGCCTCACAGGCATAATGATCCCAAGAGGAGGAAAATAATTAGTCAAGTAATTTACAGGTAATATGCTTTCATCTGAATATCATTTATCCATTTAGTGTTAATTTGCTAAAATGCAAAGTAAGTGCTAGATCTGGAGGAAGGATTGAGGCTCAAGGCTAGATTGGAACAATACAGTCTACCACCGCGAGTACATGGGGAGCATGTAGCTACGCTGCCCTAGTAGAAGAGTAGGGAATGGATTGGACACAATTAGGTCCCTTGTTCCCTTGCTCCAGGGGGCAAATAACCTGCACCAGCCCTTTATAAGCCACTGATTACTTCCCCTCTGTGCCAGCTCAGCTGCAGTGGCTGGTGCATTGAGGGTAGTGGGATGAAACCTCTGGCCCATCCCATTCCCTGCTCACGTGTGAGGGAGAGGTAGTGGCTCCACAGCGGCTTCTTTCTGTACATTGCTGTGACTCTGTTGCCACTGCTAAAAAAAGCTGTGGTTTTTACCTCAGGGTAACTGACACACGTGAGCTATCCCAAGGTAACCACGCAGTGATGATAAGGCATTTTAGTTTTCCAGCAAGGTAAACTCTCCCAGATCAGCACTCTACACCTGCCTGGGGCTGACCTCACCTAGTTTATCTCATAGTAAACCCAAAGTGCCTTCTCTTCACCATGTATTTCCTCATTTCTAAGCGTTTGTTACCCTGAGATAGAAAACACACCTTTTTTTTTAGTAGTGAAGGCAAGGCCTGGGACCTGCTATGCAGAGAGAATGTACAGGGAGCAAATGGGGCCTCATATGTCTGCTTCAACCCTGCACAGGTGTATAGGACAAGGGTCCACAGTCTTGCCATTTGTGATCAGAGAAAAGCAGAGACAAACTCCGAGGAAGAAGCAGCTCAACAATCAAATTCACTGAGAGTCACATCTGAACAACTTGACTCCATTTCTACTCAGTTCTACCTCAGGACTCTGGGCAGTCTGCCTGAGTAAAGCGTAAGTAACACTGACTCGCAGGGTTTAACCCTAAAGCAGAGTCAAATGTAAAGCTAATGCTTGCAGGCTGTTCTTCACAGAAACCCCAGTAAAACATGGGTGTGTAGCTGGCAGGATTGAGGAACACATGTGGCACGCCTTTTAAAAGGGAGTGAGGCCAGTGCACCTTTGACTCGTCCTCTCATTCCGACTGGGTTTAAAAGACGGCCTATAGGCCCTAAAGGCTGGAGACTTGGTGAGATAGAGCTGTCTGGGAGGTAGCCAGGGAAAGGGAGGTCAGATTTGGCAGGTGAGAGCTGCCGAGCCTGAAGACTGGATGGGATTCCTGGGAGGAGGTGGAAGGCAGAAAAGCAGCAAGAGGGGTTTGCCAGCTGGTTTCCCTGACAGGGAGGGCTGACAGCCAGAGAGCACCAGAGAGTGCTGCCTGCTGAGGGGAAAGGCAGGGGAGTAGTGATGGGGCTTACTTGTTGACATCTCCATGCTGGAGAACTAGACCCAGAGGAACAGTGAGAGGGCCAGGGGGATAACGTTCTCCTGGTGAATATGGTCTCCTAGCAGAGAGACTGGGGATTCCTGCTGGGAAAAGTGGGATTTTCAGGACTGTATACACTGGGTGTGGGATATGGGCTATGTTTGGGGACTTCTGTTGGGGATTATTTGAACTATGTCTTGATAATACCCCAACCCCAAGGAGGGGTATTATTTAAGCAGGGGAGCCTGGTATAGTGTTATTGGGGGCTCTGAAAGGGGAAACTGAGGTAGGTGTTCCTGCTGTGTTGCAGGAGGGTGTCACAGGGAGGGGGACAAAGTGGGGAAATTAGGAGGGGAAAGTGTCAGCCATTCAAATTTTATTTTCTTCAGATTTTGAAATGCAGTAACATTTTTTGAAATGCAGGTGTTCTTGTCCCTGAATAACAGATCGGATCTCTCAGGTAAACCTATATTTATAGTGTTGCAGAACCAGATGTACATGAAAACATAAAGTTTATATATATAACATATTCTGCAATTATTACCACACAATGACCTCTGAGGGAGTAAGAAAATACTGTTTAGGCACACTTAAGAAGCAGATCTTTGTTCCTAAGATGCTATCGAATCCTATTACACAAACTCTCTTTAGGAACCTGTACACTCCTTAATGGGAGTTGTCTGAATGGACTGTGAAGTACAAGGCACTAAATTTGCAGATTATAGACTAACATCTCACATGGTGTTTTTACCATTATTCCTCCTAATCATGACCAGGCAGGCATGTGTAAGAAATAATGCTCTGCCCCCACACTACAAACAAAAACTGTCAAGAGCTCACAGTTCTGTTCTCATTATCTTTATTTTACTCTGTATTTGTTTCAATGCTCTGGATACAGTGGGCATTTCTTTATTTCATCTACTTTTTAAACAGGAATTGCAGGACAAATGCTTGAGAAACAGAGGGAATTGGGGTGGGGGGTAGCTAGTTTCACTGTAACGTCCTAAAGTATTCCCTGTATCCTTTCTCGGCTGAAAGATTTTTGTATGAAGTCTGACATCAGTCATTTACTTTACATTATGTATGCTCTTTATTGGCTTTTTTGGTTGCTTTCACTTTGGACAATGAAAATAAGCTAGTCAGTTTCACTTTTGTTTCTAGTCACTCCACTTTTTCTCATGTACTAGCACAACACTTCAGTGTTTTCCAAACAATATTTTAAGCCCAAAAGAGAACTTTTGATGGAATTTTTAATCAAATCATGAAAACATTCTATTAAAAGTAGGGTCTGTAATACCTGTTTGTCCCACTAAACCAACTCTTTGGACCTAAATTGGGCCCCGGCAATGGGCAATAACCATTCAGGGCCCAATTATCCACCTCTGATCAGGAGATCCTAGGTAGAGGTGCAGTAATTCTCTTTTGACTGTTTCAAGTTGATGAAGTCCCTTTAAATTTATACTGCATTTAAGCGTTTCCAGGAACAGAATTTGCATGGTGGGTTAGCAGCATTGTGTTATATTTCCACACTGGGTTCTGGAGTGATATTGACGGACTTGCTTTCACTGAAGTTGAGTGTGTTTGGACAGACTCCAACAAAAGCAGGATCAGGCCCTGAAACAGTGGAATTCAGACTCTGCACAGAGGTTCCTTAAGCTGCTCAACTGACTGGTTTGCAAACTGCTATTAACTGTCAGCAATGGCCCCGGAGCCTTTGTAATTTGAGGTAAGTTGCCAGAGTGACAGACCCACAGGACAGGAGAAAAAAAATCTTTGTGAAGAGCTTGAGGACAACCAAAGAAAGCTTTCTGGATCAGCCTTTTATAGTGGGGCCAGTTGCAACAAGTGAAATGCCCCCCTGAGATATCTGATCTCATTTATTGTGCACACAATATCCTATATTACACCACATCACAAATGGGTGTCATTCTACTTACAACTATGATGATGTGCAGAATAGTCATTGTTCCCAACACCATTGATCATAAACAGAGGTAAAACGCTCCTAGGAGTCAATATTTTGCCTATTACTAACTAGTCCTACTAACGTGGTTGGCTGGTAATATAGTAGTAATATAAACTATTGCATTTTTATAGTGCTATACAAATATTAACTATTTAATCCTCACAATGCTTCTGTGAGGTGTTAAACAAATGTATAATCTCTGCAAAATGGGGTTAAGGCCAACCCTTCAACCGCGGATTTCTGAAGATAGGCAACTAAACCCAGTATTAATCACCTAATGAAAGTGACCTGATTTGCACAGGCACTGAGCATCCACAACTCCCATTTAATCAACGGAAACCTGATCCTGTGCCCACTGAAGTGAGTAGCAAAGGGCATTGTGCTGTAGGATGTTCTGCTTCTCTGAAAAATGGGCCACTTGGACTTATGTGCCTTAACATGAACATAGCAGGTTTGGATAAAAATGAATGTTTTTTGTTTTTTTTAAAAGAGGATTTTAACTTTTTTTCTTTTTAAAAAATAAACCTATTTGAAATCGACAACTCACGTTAAGGCCTAATCTTACTACAATCTATTAAAATCACTGTATCTTAATTTATATTTATTTATTTATATGTGTATGTATGTATGTATTAATTTTAAGCAGTACATGTTTGTTGCCAATGTTTTAAAGACCGTCAAACCACTGAGCTGGTAGAAGTCACTGGGTAAGCACCTGGCATTTGCTGAAGTGCTAAGCCAGTTTGACAGCGGGAGCTTCTTCTGCAGGTGCAGAGGGATGTTAATTTTAGTTTATTCTGCTAGTTCCATGCAATGCCTATAGTTCATTCAAAGTTAAGAAACAAATCAGGAGTCAAAAAAGCAGGAAAGCTTGTTTTCCTCTTCCAATCTATGAATAAAATCTAGTTGAGAGAGGATGAGATCTATCAGTTGTAAAATCTTAAAGAACATGGTGACTAGGAGCAATAAGTTCAATTCATTAACTAAAGATACTTCCTTTGTTTATCAAAACCAACTGAATTATTAAAAAAAAATGTATCTAGCAAGCACACTTACAGTAGATTTAACAACAACAAAACTTTCAAGTTCTTTCTTTATTCATTTTAACTGAATTCCAGTTTCCATCCAAATAGACTTTGACACTAATCATGAGGACAAAACTTAATCATCTAATAAGTGAGAAATGCATCAGTCACCATTTTGTAACCTAATAAAAACAGGTAAAAATAATCTGAATAAATGTAGACTGAGCTATATAACAGCTTAAATAAATGTGTTTTGCAGTGTTGTGGTAGCTGTGTTGGGGCCCAGGAAAGAGAGACAGAGAAGGGAGGTAAGGTTATATCACTTATAGGACCAACTTCTTACAAGTTTTCAAACTACACCATTCTCTTCTTGGCTTGAAGAACAGCTCTATGTAGCTCCAAGTCTTGGTTCTTCCACCAACAGAAGTTGGTCTGCAAAAGGGTGTGCTCAATCAGCTCCTGACTCAGCACTCTGTCGCTCAAATCCCCACCACTGTATGTTAATTGGGACCTGACTAAGGGTACGTCTATACTTACCAGCTGATTCGGCGGCAAGCAATAGATCTTCTGGGATCGATTTATCGCGTCTTGTCTAGACGCGATAAATCGATCCCGGAAGTGCTCGCCGTCGACGCCGGTAGTCCTGCTCCACAAGAGGAGTAGGCAGAGTCGATGGGGGAGCCTGCCTGCCGCGTGTGGGCCTGCAGTAAGTACCTTTAAGTTCGAACTAAGATACTTCAGCTACGTTATTCACGTAGCTGAAGTTGCGTGTCTTAATTTGAACTGGGGCTTAGTGTGGACCAGCCCTTTATGGCAGGCAGTTAGTAGAGGGTGCCATCTAACTCTGTAGAGATACTTCCACCCAACTAGCCCCTCAGCTGTAACCCCAGCAGCTAGGACTATATAAGCAGAGAGGAAAGACCTGCCAGGGAGCTTGAAGGAAGGTTGGACTGGCTGCTGCTAACACTGTACCTTTCCCCAAAAACAAATGGGGAAGCTGACTGTGAACAGCATGTAAATAACACTCCTAGTCTGTGGAAGGGATATAATAAAGCATGATGGTGGTTGTCAGTTACTGTGGCTGGAAAAGATTCCCAGGGGACCACCACGGGAAGGTCTAAAAAGATATTGCTTTATATCTATACATCTTTAGATTAGGTAGGTATCCCGGTTAGCAAAAAGAAGTACCAAATTTAGTGTTGAGGCTATACTTAATTACAAATCAACATGTCTTAATGGTTACCAACCAATGAGAATCAACCTTTTTCGGAAAATAACTAAAGTGCAAATGTAAAACAAGAATAAAATCAATTGATTATTTAAATGAAGGTTTTGTGCTTTAAATCAATCAATCCACCCTGGAATGCAGGGAGGCACCCAAGTCTGAAAATGTTGACCTCAAGGTAGGAAAATGTAGCCAATTTAAGTTGCCCAAGGCTGTACTGTGACAGATTTTTGTTACCAATCTGCCTGGAGCATCAGGTGATCAGGCTGACGCCGCAGGATTGTTTGGGAAGGAGATGACTTAACACACCAAGTGTTTACATTTTAAAGCTTTATTAATAAAATAATAAAATACAGCAGAGAGTGCTGGGAACACTCCTACATCACTCAGGGGGAAAAAGAAAGCATTAGAACCCCAAGCCCTAACCCACTTTCATACTCACACACTAACTACCCAAGACTGGCCAGGCCTGGGTGTAACATAAGAAGAAGAGGGGGAGCGGTGGACCAGAGTTCTTGCCCTGGGCCCAGGACATCCGGAGAATCCGCTGTAATCTTCTAATTGCTTTAGCTCTCACAAGGGTTTTTAAGTCCTGGGTTCCTTTGGGGGTGTCATCATCCAGGGCCCCTGGTGCTCTTTGTACCAGTCCCAATCGGCTTGCTGTGGCCTTTTCGGCTGCCCCAAAACACTCCGGCTCCAGAGAATTTGTTTTCCCTTCTGTTGGCCTTTACCGTCGCTGCCTCATTCGCTCTGTTTTCACTGGTATTTGGGGTGTAAGAGTACTGTGAGTCAGCAGCAAAGCCAGGTTTAGAACTCAAGAACTCCTACCTTCCAACCCTGTCTGTCCGCTAGACCACAGTCACTGGGAATGAGGTGTGCTTCCTGTTTATCCCTGATTATTTTAGTTGGATCTGGATGGTATTTTTATTGACTACTTTGTCCTGGTAGACTCTTCACTTCCTGAATTCTCCCCCTCCTCCCACTGGAGCTGACAATCAATAGTTTCTTTTCCTAACTTTTGAAATAAATGGCTACTTTGTATGAAGCAGTACTTCACAAAACAATATTAACTTTGATATTCATCAACTCCAAGCCAGTGCTTTCAGGATGTGGCAGCAAATCTTGCAGTTTTTATCCTATTTTGCCTTGCCAACAAACACTGGAGTCAGTAATGAATCAAGTGACCAGGGTTACTGAAGCGTAAATTACAATATAACTTCTCATTCTGATATGTGCAGCCTCTGGTGTAAGTCTATTGACATTAACATGGCATCGGTGAAGTTACACCAGAGGTGATTTTGGCCATTTGTTTTCAACTTGACATAACTCTATAGAAAAGCAGATAACTAACCTTAAATGACTGTGCTGCTAAGGAAAGGTTACAAGCTGTGGAAATATGTACTTTCTTCATGCAAGTTTTATTTCTTCAGATTCTAGCTGCCAAATTGCCTAGTCAGATAGAGGTGCTGCTGGTATTCTGACCCTCTAGTTGTATTTGTTTTCTAAGAGGCAGGTTAATATCCACACACGTTGCCAGGTGGGTTGTTCAGGCCCTGTTTCTGCACATTGTTTTCTAACCTCTTCTGACATGAGATCATAAGAACGGCCATATTGGGTCAGAGCAATGGTCCATCTATCTAGCCCAGTCTTCCGACAGTGGCCAATGCCAGATGCCCCGAGGGAATGCACAGAACAGGCAATCATCAAGTGATCCATCCCCCGTTGTCCCCTCCCAACTTCTGGTGAACAGAGGCTAGGGAGACTCATAGCATGGTGTTACGTCCCTGCCCTTCCTAGTTATAGCCATCGATGGACTTATCCTCCCTGAATTTACTTAGTTCTTTTTTTAACTCTGTTATAGTTCTGACCTTCACGACATCCCCTGGCAAAGAGTTCCACAGATTGTGCATTGTGTGAAGAAGTACTTCCTTTTGTTTGTTTTAAACCTGCTGCCTATTAATTTCATTTGGTGACCCCTAGTTCTTGTGTTATGTGAAGGAGTAAATAACACTTCCTTATTCACTTTCTTCACACCAGCCAAGATTTTATAGACATCCATCATATCTCCCCTTAGTCATCTCTTTTCCAAGAGATGTCAGTCTTTTCCATTGCTCTCATACAGAAGCTGTTCCATACCCCTAATCATTTTAGTTGCCCTTCTCTGTACCTTTTCCAATTGCAATATATTTTTTTGAGATGGGGCAACCAGATCTACACTCAGTATTCAAGGTGTGGGTGTGTTACCTGCACAAAATTCTCTGTTACTCATACAATCTAGAGGAACCCATCTTTACCCAGTTCCTAGGGCTCAGGCGTAACCCTGTGAGTTTGCAGGACCTTTTACCAGTGAAAGAACCTTACACAGTAATATTCTTATCTTCTATTTATTAACAATCACCAAAAACAGACTGTACACATTACACATACAGTGCTCACCACTCCCAATAAGACAGATGAACTTTTCCTGATGACCAGGGCCGGCTCTAGCTTTTTTGCTGCCCCAAGCAGCAAAAAAAAGCGCCAACCCCCGAGGCCCCCCCCCCCGGGCCCCCCCAGCCCCCCCCCCCCAGCGCTGACCCCCGTGCTGCCCCCCCCCGCCGAGCTCCGCGCCGCTGGAACCCCCCTGAGCCTCGTGCTGCCCCCCCACCCGCCGAGCTCCGCGCCGCCGGAACCCCCCCCC